>NC_141909.1:55803939-56106969 GCF_057802395.1 Ceratotherium simum simum
TCTATTCTGTTCCTTTGGTCTATATGTCTATCTTTATGCCAGTATTATACTGTTTTAATTACTGTAGCTTTGTAATATATGTTGAAATCAGGATGCCTCCAGCTTTGTTTTTCTTTCTCAAGATCTCAAGATCAAAATAGGTTTGCCTATTCTGGGTGTTCTGCTGTTCCATATGAATTTTAGGGTTGTTTTTTCTATTTCTATAGGAAATGCCATATGGATTTTGATGGGAATAGTATTGTATCCGTAGATTGCTTTGGGTAGCATGGACATTTTAACAGTATTAAGTCTTCCAATCCATCACCATGGGATGTCTTTCCATTTCTTTGTGTCTTCTTTAATTTCTTTCATCAATGTATTGTAGTTTTCAGTGTACAAGTGTTTCACCCCCTTTGGTTAAGTTTATTCCTAAGTATTTTATTCTTTTTGATGCTATTGCAAATGGGATCATTTTCTTAATTTCCTTTTCAGATAGTTCATTATTAGTATATAGAAATGCAACTAGTTTTTATATGTTGATTTTTCTATCCTGCAACTTTACTGGATTCATCTATTAGTTACTTTAGTAGGTGTGAGATGATAGAAAATATGTATATTGGTCTCTTCCCCTAGTTCCTGGCACATGACTCCTAAAACACTTGTAATTTCCTAAGTGAGAAGAGCATGAGGAGCATCTTTTGTTCTGTTGAGATGACTCTGGGTAGGCTCCTGGATGGCTTCTGGATGGGGGCTGGTCACCAGAAAGACCAAGCCATGATTAGAAGTTTGGAATTTTCAGCTCCACAGCCCCATCCTCCAGAGAGGGGGAGAGGGGCTGGAAATGGAGTTGATAATTGATCATGCTTAGGTGAGGAAGCCTCCATAAAATCCCAATAGTAGTGGGTTTAGAGAGCTTCCAGGTTGGTGAGCACATCCACACCTTTAGGGTCATGCACCCCAACTCCATGGGGACAGAAGCTCCTGTACTCGGGACTCTCCCAGACCTTGCCCTATGTGTCTCTTCATCTGGCTGTCCATCTGTATTCTTTATCACACTCTTTAAGAAACTGGTAAACGTAGGTGTTTCCCTGAGTTCTGTGAGCCACTCTAGCAAAATAATCGAACTCAAAGAGGGGGTTGTTGGGACCTCTGATTTATAGCCAAGTTGGACAGAAGTACAGGTATTACCTGGGCTTGTGACTGGCGTCTGAAGTGAGAGTTGGGGGGGACAGTCATGTGGGACTTATCTGTGGGATCTGATGCTATCTACAGGTAAATAATGTCAGAATTGAGTTAAATCGTAGGACACCCAGCTGGTGTTGGAGACTTGCTTATTGTTGTGGGGGGAAAGCCCCACACATTTGGTGACCAGAGTGTCAAAAGTGAATTGTTTTGTGTGAGTAGTACAGGAGACACACAGGAAGGAAAGAGATCGTAAGGGAGAACTGG
Source organism: Ceratotherium simum simum (assembly GCF_057802395.1). Lineage (NCBI taxonomy): Eukaryota > Metazoa > Chordata > Mammalia > Perissodactyla > Rhinocerotidae > Ceratotherium > Ceratotherium simum. The sequence continues at coordinate 55,805,368 of NC_141909.1, forward strand.
GTTTTTCCCTACGAAGGAAGCAAAAACTGAGTTTTTTGTTTGTAGTAGGTGAATCAATAAATAAACCGTGGTACATCCAGATGATTGAATATTATTCAGCACTACAAAGAAATGAGCTATCAAGCCATGCAAAGACATGGAGGAATTTTAAATGCATATTACTAAGTGAAAGAAGCCAATCTGAAAAGACTACATACTGTATGATTCCAAATATATGACATTCTGGAAAAGACAAAACTACAGACCATAAAATGATCAGTGGTTGCCCGGGTGGGGGAACGAATAAACAGAACACAGTTTTTTTTAAGGACAGTGAAAATACTATGTATGATATTATAATGATGGATATATGTCATTATACATTTGTCCAAATCCATAGACTATACAACACCAAGAATAAGGTAAGAATAAACCCTAAGATAGACTATGGATCCTGGGTGATTATGATGTGTCAATGTGGGTTCATCCTTGGTAAAAACTGTACCACTCTGGTGAGTGAGGTTGATAATGGGGGAGGCTAGCATGTGTGGAGGCGGAGGACACATGGGGAATCTCTGTACCTTCCTCTCAATTTTGTTATAAAACTAAAACTGTTCTTAAAAAATAAAATCTTAAAAAAATAAATAACGGCTTCTCCACACTTATGCCCTAGAAATAGATTGACCAACATAGCACTATTCAGAGGCTTCCGGGGTAGCTGGGTGAGCACAGGCCCCTCTCAGAATTCAGGTGTGGACTACTTTATTGTAGAAGTGTTGATAGAGCCCCTTTCCTGCTTTCTGTTGTCCACCCTTTTTCTCATCAGTATCCCATTCTTGATGGCCAACATCTAATAGGATACTAATGGTAAAGGAACAATGTCTTTTGTATCCTAAGATGTCTGTCTTACTCCACCTTGTGTTACATTCCTTTTTGTGCTTGAATTATCGATCCAATTAGATTGTGAACTATGTCTTAACTTTTTATGTAACCTCTGCAGCTTTTATATGTGTTCTTAACAAGGATTCTATAAATGATTGTTCAGCTGAATTGAATTTAGGCAACAGGGCAAAACAGACCCAACTAATCCACTCTAAAATATTGCAGTAATCTACCAGAGAAATGAAAAGAGAAAATGAACATAGAACCTCAGTATACTCTGGCATACACGAAAGCAATTCCTGAAATGTGGCAAATTGGCAGCACTGGCCAGTTGAAAATGTAGGTATGCCAATTACAGAGTGAGAAGGTGAACAGTACTGCTGAGAATTAGGAGCAACAACATGGGCTGAGCTCCTGCGTCCTGACTTAGCCTCAAGTGTCCTCAGTAGAATCTGACAGGCAGACCTCCCCACCTCGCCGGAAATATTGCAAACTCAGGGAATTCAGCCCACTGTTAATGTTGGCCAGGACTCACGCACAGTATGAGTTAGGAAATACTGGAATTTACAAAGCAAGAATGTTTCAGTCTCTTTTGTAGGCATCTAAAAATGGAATTATCTGCCAATGGGAAGGAAAGAAGCAACCAGATTCCTCAAGAGGAGGGGGAAAGGCTTTGATTACTCTTTTTTTCCTCACAGATTTTTCTATGGCTTGCAAAACTATGCTCATCAGTCCCTCGGTATCCCACAGTATCTGCCAGGTAGCCGTTGATCTGTAAATCATCCACCTTCTCCCAGACTTACTGCATTTGGAGGGCCCCTAAGGGGCAGCATCCTGCTTGAAGCTGAAAGTAATTGCTTATCTTTATAGAGACAGAGAGATGCCTGAGGGAGCGAGTAATGGCAATAGAGACTAGCAGCAGAGAGGAAAGAGGAGAGTGGTTGAGGTGGGGAGGGGGAGAGTTTGCAGCTTATGAGCAAATTCACCAGCTTGCAAAGGAACCTTTTCCTCAAAAGTCCAATTGAAAGCATTCACAAGTCTGCACATCCAGGCCTGTTGGCTGGTCTTCGCAGCAGCAGAGATCAGAGATGATGACAAGGCTATGTGAATCCTGGGTGAAGGAAAGACGTTCCCGTGGCGTGCCCAATGGGACCTTCTGCCTTCCAGATGACAGCATCATCTGTTTCAAAAAAAAAAAAAAAAAAAATTTGTGCTTCTGATCAAGACTGAAGCTGAGAAATTTTTCTGACAGGGGTGTAGCACACATGGCCTATTAGATTTGCATTCATCCTTTATTCAATGAGACATAAAGTCATTACTCTACCAACAAATTGGAATATCTGGGATATTCTCCCTCTCTTTATTAGTCTTTCATACATGCGCTCACCCTTCATGGGCATGCTTGCATACACACACCTTCACCTAATCACTTTAGAATCAGGTCTTAATTTTTTTACACTTATAGGTGGAATCAATCTCTCTCTTTCTTTTTCTCTCTCCATCTCTTTCTCTTTCTCCAACATTTCCTAGATAAAGTACTAACTTTCCCCCCAGATTTGGTGGTTTTAAATTCAGGGCCACCCTATTTATCCAAAGAACATGGAAACACCAATGCATAAAGATACATGCACCCCTATGTTCATTGCAGCGTTATACACAATAGCCAAGACTTGGAAGCAACCTAAGTGCCCATCAAGGGACGAATGGATGAAGAAGATGTGGGAAATACACAATGGAATACTACTCAGCCATAAGAAACGATGAAATCCAGCCATTTGTGACAACATGGATGGACATTGAGGGTATTATGCTAAGCGAAATAAGTCAGAGGGAGAAAGTTAAATACCGTATGACCTCACTCATAAGTAGAAGATAAAAACAACAACAAACAAATACATAGAGACAGAGATGGGATTGGTGGTTACCAGAGGGGAGGAGGGGAGGGAGGAGGGCAAAAGGGATGATTAGACACATGTGTGTGGTGATGGATTGTAATTAGTATTTGGGTGGTGAACATGATGTAATCAATGCAGAAATAGAAGTATAATGATGAACACTTGAAATTTATACAATGTTATAAACCAATGTTACCACAATAAAAAAAAATTAATTAATAAAATAAATAAAAAATAAATTCAGGGCCACCCAAATAGGACAAAGACTTTTTACTATTAAGGATATTTGAAAAAAATGTGCCACCAGTCCTAAAGGAAATACCAAAATGTCATTCCAAACAATTTTTTGAGCAGGGATGAATTTCTGAAATATTATAATAATTATAATAATTTCCCCAAATGGCTAATTTGAAGGAGGCAAGAGGCATCTAGAAGTATAAAATTTGGTGTGTTTGATAAAAACAAAGACAGCCTCCTTACTTTATAATTACAGCTTGTGTTGTAGGTTTCTTCCTAATGTGGAGACGTTGCCAAGGCAATAGCTTGGCAATCTTCTACATGGCTACTTTTCTCATTAATCCACATGGGCTTCATGGACATTAATCTTTATAACATACCTATGCAGTCCACACAGGCAAAATAAAATTTTTAGTCTGGTTTTCATGGTAGGGAAAGAACATTAGAAGACAAGATTTTCTGGTCTTCTTTTTCCTTTCCAACACCATGTCAGTGACCAGACCATGGATTTTGAAAGGGCTTAGGACCTCAGCCCAGGACTGTGGGGAAAAGAGACCTAAAAGGAATGCATGCAACAAACCAGATCAAGGATATGGCTGATGGTCAGAGCTGGAAGTTCCGCTACTGAGACAAGGTGGAGGCCAGGAGGCAGAAACCCAAAAGGAACCAGAGTCAAAAGTCATGGTTAGCAAAGCTCAGGGCCAAAGCACAAGACAGGAACCAAAGAAGCAATCAATGCCGAACAAGAATGTCCAGTGTCAGCATTCAGAAACTGCCCTCGTGACAGCTCTTGGAGCAACAGTGCTTCCTTACCCCAGACTTGGGGCAGCTCCTTTGGAAAGCATCCACCACAGCTGGGCTTTGGGGCTGTGATTAATCTTGGAGCCGCCAGTCTTACACTATGAGGAGACAGAATAGAGACAAGCTCTTCATACCTAAGATGTCTCTGGAGTCATAAAACTCACCAAAGTAGTATCATTGAGGCAGGGCCTGGACTATGGTGGGCGAGTGAGGTGCCTAGGGTGCCAAACGTAAGGAGGCATTCACTCTTGGGGTCATACAGATGCAGATCACTGAGGCTCAGAGAGGGGAAGGACTCCTCCCCATCCAAGGCCAGGCAGCACTGGACCTGACACCTGATGGTCTCTGTTTCCCTTTGACATTAGGCCATGAATCCATTCTGAATTAGTCTATGGAGCTCGTGGTGTTTCTTGAAACAAAATACATGATTAGTATTTAGCTACTGCCTGACATTTAATAATGTAGAATGGATGAAAATAAACTCCTAAATTAATGCAACAGAAAAATCTTGGTTAACACTATAGTAAAGACATTTTTTCTTATTCTTTTGTTGGCCAAAAAGTTCTAAACACGTTCCCAAGAGTATATTTGCTTCAAAAAGAACAGAGAGGAAGTTACTGAGAGACCTGAGCAAATGCTTGGTGAATGAACAGACAATGAATTAGAACTGATGACAGGGAGAATGGGACTCACATGAATTCTATGAACATATTCAATATTCTTTATTTTAGTTTCGTCTGGTGGTTCAAGTAACAAGCTTGTTTTACTTTATATCTATTTTCTTATACCTTTTGACAGAAGATGTAAGAGGTATCTGTATTAAGTGCCCACAAGCTTTCCTTTGACTTATCATTTAAATCACTCTGATCTCAACCAGGTAAGAGGTTAAGGAAAGAACAAGAACAACAGAAATAGTATAAAACTTTATCCAACCATTTCAAAAATGACTTATTGTTTAATTTTGATTTGGGTTGATGTTTGTTTGATGTTGTTGATGTTTGATGGGTTGATGATGAGAGCTCCCCAAAGTCCATATTCTGAATCTAAGTAGGGGTTTCTTCAATTTTCCATTCAAGAAGTGATTTTCTGCCTTTCTTTTTCCCCACTAGGCTCCACAGATCGGGCTGTATCCTCCCTGCCTCTGAGTCTGTCATCTGTCATCAGATTTATAGTTCCTGACAACGTGCTTCAATAATTCATAAGGAATGGGGCCCATTTTGTGTTCCCCCTTTTCTCAGTCGGCTCAGTGATGCAGACAGATTAAACACATGCGTTTTGTCAGTGAAATAAATCAAGAGGAATCAGAGACACCCTAGGAGGAGTAATACTGAACACGAAATGTTTTCCCATCAATACACAATTGCATAAAACCAGAAACAGACCAGGATCTGTCATGACCAGTGAATTTCGCTCGCTCGCCTGGTGACTGTCCTCGAGTTAAGCCTGCTCTCCTGCCATCCTCCAAAATGTGGAGTTAATTTATACTGGCAGCTGAATGCACTGGCTTTCAAGTTTTAAGGAGGGGAAATCTAAGGACAAAATGAAATTCTAAATTCAAACACTAGCAATTTATAACCTGTGGCAATTGTTTGCTAATTATGTTAGTAAAATGTATAACTAGCAATTACCATGCATCGGTTCCATAACTGTCTTCAAAACAAGATGCCTTTTATTTCTGAGTTGCCTCAGACAACAGAGCAGGAAAGAGAAGGCCGTGCAGCCATAACTTCCAGTCCTCAGTGTCCAAGAGAGAGAGCCTCCTTGTTGCTTCATGTTTCTTTAATATTAAATGTAACAAGTGCCACGTCAGGCTCAAATCCCCAGTCCGGCCTCACCCCAGGGGCAGCCCGGAGCCTGTCAGGTCTTACAGTATCCTGACTTTGTTGATTGATTCTGCTCACTGAAATTCAGCGACAGAGGAAGAAGGTGCCTCCTTCCTGCAGCCAGCTCCTCTCCCTGAGCAAACAAGACTGCAGCTCAAAGGCAACATAAACCACCACTTAAACAGCCAATTTCAATACTGGATTCCTCTCTAAAGCCAGTAACTAGACCCACACCAGAAGGTGGACACATCCCTCTAGATAAAGAATGTGTTTGTTTAAGTTCACGCAGAAACCAAAGAAGAAAGAACAGGGTAGATGAGAAAGTCCTGTACTGGACCTTGCGTCTGAGCGGAGAGTTGTTTCATGGACCCTGGCCGACCGCTTCGGCTTAGTCAGGTACACGTGCTCTTTTAGACTTTGGCTTGCCTTGACTTTTCAGTTTGATTTTGGCATTAGTGGTTTTCATAGACTTTTCTTTTTTGTATTTTCCACACCTCTCATGCCATTATTAAAAGTGTATTTTGGGTAGACTAATCCTAACGATTGAGTAAAAATTATGTTTTTGAAAAGTATTGTTTGCAATAGAATATTACAGACTTCACTATCTGGAAATCAGCTAACATCTGATACATCCTTATATATCTATCTATGTAAATGTACATAGATAGATAGTTCTAGACATAAAGTATTAAGTATATTTTTATGTGGTTTCGTTTTGGTAGCTGTATATAAAATTTAACCTCAGTTCCACTTGGCTTTTGGCGATACACTGGCATCCGGATTTTCATCTAAGTGTCAAATGGACATAATTAATAAAAGAGTTGAAAGAATATAATTTTCCCTTTTTTTTTCTTTAAAATATAATTTGAGATTGGAGTAAAACAGAGTCAATATCAACAGAGGCCCAGAACCTTCCATAAATTTTAATATGATAAGCCTTGGTGCCTGGGACCATAGCCCTTGAGGTCTACACTGCTCCAGAAATTCCAGTCATCAAAATCTGATTTTTTTTTCCACTCCTCCATCATTTTCCAAAGCTTATATTGGTCCTAATAGGGTTGCCAGTTCACTCCTAAAACTTTGCCCCAGGCAGAAGGAAGAACTTACTCCAAAAAGAGTTCTGTCTGACAGCAGCAGTGTCCCAGCCCTTGCCTTATGAAGGTGAGCCTTCTTGGTGTTAAAATTATCTTGGCTACAGATACAAGGGATGTGGTCTAGGCCTCACTGCAGGGGCTGCTGTGAGCAAGTAGCTCCCCCAGGTGTATGCCACATAGACACACCAAAATACTCCAATTCAGTTTATTTTTTCTCATACCACTACTGCTAAAGGGTAATCCCTCCAGTGGCGGTCAAACTTATTCCCAAGGTTACGTCCTTTTCTTTCTTTCTCTCTTTCTTTGTTTCTTTCTCTCTCTCTCTTTCTCTCTCTTCCTTCCTTCTTTTTCTTTCTTTCTTCTTTCCTTCCTTCCTTCCTTCCCTCCTTCCTTCCTTCCTTCCTTCCTTCTTTCCTTTCCAAATATCTACTATTTTGTAGATGTCATCGAAAAAAATGAATGACCTTGAAGTATCAGGTCTCTAGACCTTTTATTCTGGCCTTGAATTACAAAAAAAATAAATGAAAAGGGAGAGAGAGAGAGAAAGAAAAGAAAAAGAAAAAACAAAACCACATAAAAGAACCCGCAATCTAACAGCAAAATCGCTCCCTCAAATAACACTTTATATATTATCTTTGTTTATTTTGGTAGGGGTTATAATCAGTTTTAAACTCATTCATTCAAAATTCAACAAGTATTTGTTGAGAAACAACCTACTACATGACAAATAGGTAAGGTATCTGTCCTCATGATGTTTAGTTTTAATTGGGGGAGATATTTAATAAATGAGAGAATATTTTTTTTAAAGCAAAATAATTTCAAAGAATGACACATGCTTGTAATGAACTCTGTGATGACTTTCTCAGATAGGTCTAATGTTCTTATGTCCCCAGCCACTGGTAATGCTGTCAACAGACAGCCCTCACTTCTCAGCCTTCTTTGGGAATTACCTTACCCAAAGAGAGTCAACTTGCCCAAGGTCATGTTCCCTTTCTAGGGTAGTCTATATCCAAAAATTGGTTAACATAGAGATATAAAGGATGGACCCCTCACCTTACCTCAGGACTACTAAGAAAGTCCGTACCAGCTTTCTGTAGGGTCAGCTGAGGCCTTTATTGAGACTACATCATAGCTCAACTTCTTCCCTTGCCCAATCTTGTTTCCTTCCTTTCCATAGGCAAGAACTCAAGAGCACTCCCTCATAAACTTCCTGTTTACTAATCTCTGCCTCAGTCTACTCCTTGGGAGCCCTGACCTACAACAGTTAACGCCAGCAGGGGACCAAGAAAACAGACACCGGATTAGAATTTGGGGTCCAGATTATCTGCTACCTAGCTAGGAATAAAGACACTGGTGGCATCACTGGTGGCAGAGATGGATGCTATGCCTGAGACCAACAGAAGTCCAACAGGTAGCAGCAGAGACCAATGCTGAGTCCTCAGCACAGCACCAACCCTTGAGGATACCAACCAAACACTTGGTGGCAGGTTAACCACATTAGACCTCTTCCGCTCTGGAAGGGACAGTGGTTCATTTTGACAGGAATAGAAATATAGTCTGCGTTTAGGTTTGCCTATTCCTCCCATGGGGCTTCAGCCAGCACCACTATTTGAGGGCTTACAGAAAATTTAATCTATGGGCATGAGGTACTTCATACACTGCATCAGAGTTAGGTACCCACTTTAAAGAAAAGGGGATGCAGGAGTGGGTACATGATGCAGGAGATAGATCTATTGGTCCTATAACATACTGCACCACCAGAGGCTGCTGGCTTGGCAGTGCGATGGAGTGGTACATTCAAGGCATAGCTGAGGCAGCAGCTTTGAGACTATGCCTTGTGAGGAAGGGAGGGGGCGGTCGTCATCAAGTTTGCAATGTGTACTTGATATCAGTGAATTTCATATGGTGTTGCATCCTCAGTAGGTAGAATACATGGGTCCAGGAATTAAGGGATAGAGGCAGGAATGGCTCTGCTTACCATCACTTGCAGTTACCTGCTTGGAGAATTTGTCTTCCTTTCCTTGCATCTCTGTGTTCTGTGGGTTTAGTGGTCCTGGTTCCCAAAGGGGGAATGCATCCACCAGAGGACACAGCAAGAGTCCTACTAAACTATAAGCTACAGATGGCTCCTGGGCATTTTGGGTTCCAACAGGCAAGAAGGAGATACCTCCTAGCATCAGGAGGAGATTGGGTGACTGTTATACAATGAAGGCAAAAAAGAATATATTTGGCACCCAAGTGATTTTTTAGGTGCCTCTTGGTACTACTTTGCCCAATTTTGACAGTAATAAACAAGTTTAGAATCATTAGTTATGAAGGACATGGTGACTAGGAGCTCAGATCCCTCTGGTCTGGCTCATTCCAGCAGGTAAGACACTAAGACCATGGAGGTGCTAGGTGAGGTTGAGGAAAGTATAGAATGGATAATAGAGGAGGGAGACAATGAGTTTCACTTGAGATTCCAAGACTGGCTGCAGTGGCTGGGGCTGTCTTTCATGCCACTAAACCTCAGTAGGTTTTACCTGAGAAAGAGATACACCAGCATCTTAACAAAGCTGCTTCCAGAATGTACACAAAGCAGTGGATTCAAAGGGTGGATTTTCATGAACTCTGTGAGGCACTACCCAGATCCTCATTCAGTACAAAAAAAATGTACTCCCCAAGCTGCCGGGAGTACTGCAAACAGATAGCTTTAGCTGTCAGCTTTCTTTGGGAATTGTCTCAACTGAAGAGAGCTGCTGCGCCTCTTTGGGGCAGCTGGCGTCCAGGAACTGGTTGATGTGAGGATATAAAATCTTGTCACCTCTTGCTGAAACGTGATATATCTCTCACAGGCCACTGCAGCTTCAGAACTTAACTGTGGGGTTAGCTGAGGCCTCTCTTGAGACTACAGTTGTAGCCCAACTTCTCCTTTTGCCCAATGCTCCTATTTTCCTTCCCTTCCTCAGGTGTTGATCGAGAGAACCTCTAATAAACTTCCTACATGCAAAACCATTCCTCAGTCTCTGGTTCCTAGGAAACTCAACCTGCAACAGTGCTATGAAAAAAGTAAAACAGGGTAGTGGAATAAATATCAGATATCAGGAGGGGCTGCTCTAGTTAAGTTGGTCAGATAAGGCTCCACTGAGAAGTTGACACAAGTTGATGTGTGAATGATGAGAAAGGGCTCCGAAAGACTTGGAGGGTAGCATTCTAGACGGAGGGAAGTGTGAAAACCCTGAGGAGAGAATGAATTTGACATATTCCAGAAAAAGAAGACAGACCAGTGTTAACTCAAGTGTGGTAAATGAGAAAGAGGCTGGTAGAAAGTGTGGCCGGATCATGGAGTTTGAACTTTATTCTAAATACAATAAGAAATTATTAGAAACAATTAAAAATATCGCTTTGACTTCCGTGTGGTGAATGACTTGCAGGAGTTGAAGAGTAGAATAAGAAAGAATATATTTGTCACCCAGGTTATTTTTTAGGTGCCTCTTGGTACTACTTGGCCCAATTTTGACAGTAATAGACAAGTTTAGAAGCCTTAGTCACAAGAAGGACATGGTGACTAGGAGCTCAGGAAAGCTTAGGAAAGAGCTTTCCTATAACCACCCAGGAAAGAGATGAGGCATTTCGGACAAGGGTAGTGATAATGGAGTATGCTTGGCTTTTGGTATTTATTTTGGAGGTGAATCTAAAAGAAATTGTGATGGATTACATGCAGGGCAATGAGAAGAGAAAAATTAAAGATGACTCCTAGGATAGGCCTGAGCAATTGGGGCCGTGTCACTAATTGAAACAGGAAAGAATAGTAGAGGAATATGTCTGGAAGAGGGAATCTAAAACAACCTAATGATGGGGTACAAAGTTCCCAGAGAAAAGGAACAAAGGTTAGGTTACTTAATTAAGTAGTAAGTTCAACTTTGTCAATGTTTTCAGTCTGTCTGTACCTCAGTTTCTTAGTTTTCCATTCTTTCCTAGGCAGTTATGAGATTTGGCAGACCTCAATTTGTAATTATCTATAAACTGGTTAAAGTTTCTCAAAGATTCTACGTTTTCTGCAACCTCCCAGGTGACAGTAATGCTATGGTCTGAGGACATTTTGAGCAGCAAGGTTCTAGTGAAAATAGCACTGTTGTGTCCGACAGACACAGCTTTGAATTACTTCCCAGCCAATTATTAGTTGTGTAATATTGGGTAAGTTTAAATCTTCTCAGAGCTTTAGTTCCTTGTAAAAATAGGAATAATATACCTACCCCATAAAGTGACTGGGAGAATTAAATGATGTCATGTCTTTAGAGTGTAAAGCAAGTAACCCAGTTCCTTACTCACAAGAGGGATCACTAATTCGTCTTCCTTCCATCTCTCTCTCTAAAAGGCTGTATATTCACAAATTATATTAGAATTAAAAAAAATCATTATAAGACCTTTGGCATGTAGAGAATTAACATGTGTGGTTTTGGCTATTGCTAAGTAACTCCAATGGTCCACATAATATAGTCATTTGAATTTTGTCAAGGTACACATTTGAATCCTACACACTGAGAGAAGACTCTCTCGTTGGCCAGAGTGAGTCACTTTCCTGGGGTTGAGCCTATTTGATGCCAAACATCCTCATCTCAGCCTGACTTTATGGTTTTTAGCTTATCTTCCCATCCACCCACCTTTTGTGAAGCAAGGAAGTCTCTGTATTTTATGGAAAATGCCCCTGCTAAACAAAGGAACAAACAGAAAATAACCAAACAACTCAAACTAACCAGTGGATAGTGTTGGCATGGAAGTAAAGAGAAAGTTAAGAAATCTAAGAAATAGATGATGCTTATATAGAAAAACAGGAGTTGGGGATAAATTACGGAATGGAAATGCCACATTGGTAGTGGCTTGGATCTATAATGTGAATGCTTTTAACGTGTGTGCCATAACAAAATAAATAAAGGCAATTCACAAACTATTTCAATAAATTTCCCAGACAGAATTTATATTATTAGCTTTATAAATGAGTCTAGTCCTCTATTTGTAGAATTATAAAGGTCTTAAGAGGCCAGTTAAAAGTTTTTAGTGATACTTGACTGAACTTTATGGGAGAAAGTCTATGCTATAAATGGTATGTGTAATTTTGGGAATTTGTAAATATCTTAGGGCATATCTCTTAAGAATGTCAGAGTTTGTTGTAATTATTTTTAATATTACCACATAGTTCCTGTTGTATAGCAAATTGTAAAGTGCAAATTACTAGCCATTGGGTTGGTAATCACATTGTAAAGAGAGAATCTGCATTTTTAATTTCCTGTTTTACAATAAGGCTACAGCATTTGCCAATAGATATTCAACACCATGTACACAAGGATCCATGTTACAGAGTACATGGACAAATAAGACATGGGTCCTGCCCTCTTTTTTTTTTTGTGAGGAAGATCAGCCCTGTGCTAACATCTGCCAATCTTCCTCTTTTTTTGCTGAGGAAGACTGGCCCTGGGCTAACATCCATGCCCATCTTCCCCCACTTTATGTGGGACACCGTCACAGCATGGCTTGCCAAACAGTGTGTCGGTGCACGCCTGGGATCTGAACCGGCGAACCCCAGGCCGCCGCAGCAGAGCGCGCACACTTAACTGCTTGCACCACCGGGCTGGCTCCTGCCCTCTTTTTTTTTTTTTTTTAAATTTTTATTTATTTTTTCCCCCAAAGCTCCAGTAGATAGTTGTATGGCATAGTTGCACATCCTTCTAGTTGCTGTACATGGGACGCGGCCTCAGCATGGCCAGAGAAGCGGTGCGTCGGTACGCGCCCGGGATCCGAACCCGGGCTGCCAGCAGCTGAGCGCACGCACCCAACCGCTAAGCCACGGGGCCGGCCCTCCTGCCCTCTTTTGAAGAAGAGAAAATAATGGCTCTATGATGCAAATATAATCTTGAGAATTGGGAGGGTAAATTGTCTTGGGGAAAGAATCTTGGGATCTACGACTGACAGAAGGTCATAATACCAGTGCATTTAAACAGCTGTTTATCCCCTGGTAATCATCTAGGGAGACAAAAGGGAGATATTTATTATGATACTAAAAGCACAGAGCTAGCTGTAAGAAATCTGACACATCCTAGATGTGATAAGCATATCTTAGCACTTTTTATCTCTGTGAAGTCACTTAACTTTGATTGGATACTCCTTGTGGTATCTAGGGCTAACACCTCTAAAGATAGAGATATTTCCATGAAAAACGATTTTTACACTCACATCCATAAAAAAACAGCAGTCTCATTTTCACAAGGCTCTGAGCAATCTGAACACTATGTTCCTTTCATTGGAACTTTGTAGTCCTTGTAGGAAGGATGATCCCACATTCCACTGTTTGAAGAATTTGAGTTGAATTCTGTGGATAAGTTAGGCTATGCTGCAGAAAGACTTGTATTTCCCGGGGCAGTTTAAGGGGAATGAACCACAACATTGACTAAAATTCAACTAAGAGGAGTGATGTCAGCATCATGGTGGAGTGAGCTTCCCCCATTGAACTCTCTCCCTCTAAGACACAACAAAAGGGACATTCATATTCCAACAAAAGCTATTCACACAACATAGGGGACGTCTGAGGCATCCAGGCAGCCATACACCCGAGGACTGAGGTGCTGGAATGCCCAGAGTAAGTGGAAGGAGGTAAGAGGAGCTTCCTTTCTTCCCCAAGGACTGTGACCCAGAGACTGAGACCACGGGGGTCTCCGGAGGGAGGGGCGGCTTGCCACGTGAAAACCAGGGCTCTCCAAGACTTCTCACAGCCCATAGGGATCCCCCTATGGAGGGAGCAGAACTGTTGTGAGGGTACTTTCAACAAGCTAGCCCCTCAGGAGAACAGAGAGCCACAACAAGGCGAGAAACCTCTGAGATTGGGGAGGTGAAAGTAAGTGCTCCTCCCCCACCTGTCACATCTGACCAGCGCTTCAGCATGGCAGTGCTTCAGCTCAGCCCCGTCCCCAGAGGCAGTGGCCCCCAGGTGCTCGGGCCTCACCAGCAGGGGCAATGTGACCACGCCCACACCCCACAGGCAGCAGCCCCCAGTTTCCCTGGGCCTGACCAGCAGCAGGGTAAGCCTGCATCCCAGCACCAGAGGCAGTGGCAGTTCAGGCCCCACTGTGCCACAGTCCCAGCTGCTCCAGCTGGACTAAGCCATAGCCCCAGCTCCTTTGGCTTGACTGTGCCCTGGCCCCAGCTCTTTCGGCTTGACTGCCCTCCCTCTGGCTCCAGCTGCTTCGGCTTGGCTTGTGCTCAGGCTCCAGCTGACTCGGTGCCAGCAACTTCGGCCCAGCATCGCTCCAGCTCCAGCTGCGTTGGCCCAGTAGTGCTCCAGGTCTTCCTTCTTCATCCCAGTGGCGCTTCAGCTCCTCCTTCTTTGGACCAGCAGTGCTCCATCTCCTTCTTCGGCCCAGCGCACTCCAGTTCCAGCTTCCCTGGCCCAGTGGCACTCTGGCTCCTGCTTCTTCAGCCCAGTGGCACTTCAGCTGCAGCTGCATCAATCCACCCGCACACGAGCCCCAGCTGCTTTGGCATAACTGCGTCCAGTCCCAGCTGTTTCCACACTTCACCCCCAGCAGCCTCTGCTCAGCCACGCTTTAGATCAGCTAGAGGCCAACGAGAGTGCCTGCAGATTGAGGTGGGCCAGAATACACAGCCCTTGACCTCCACCCAGCAGCAACAAGAGGAAACTGTGACCGTATATTTTTGCTATGAGGAAAAGTAAGCCAACACCGACAGGCACTATGCAAAAATATGTTAAATCTCCAGACCAAAAGGAAAATGACAAGCACCCAGAAGTCAACCCGGAAAGCACAGAAATATATAACCTTAGCGACAGAGAATTCAAAATAGCCATCATAAAAAAGCTTAATGAAATACAAGAAAACACAGACAGATAATTCAATGAAATCAGGAGTTTCTTCACAAAAGAGATTGAAACTATAAAAAAAAAAATCAGAAATCTTAGAGATGGAAAACACAATAGAGGAGGTAAAGACAAATCTGAAAGCTTTAAGCATCAGAGGTAATAATATGGAGGAAAGAATGAGCAATATTGAGGACAGCAAAGCGGAAATGCTCCAGATAAAGGAGGAAAGAGAACTAAGACTAAAAAGAAATGAAGAAACTCTCCGAGAAATATCTGACTCAATTAGGAAATCCAACATAAGGATTATAAGTATTCCAGAGGGAGAAGAGAGGTAAAAAGGAGCAGAGAACTTGTTAAAAGAAATAATAGCTGAGAACTTCCCAAACCTGGGGGAGGACTTGGAAATGCCAGTGAATGAAATAAATAGATCTCCTAAATATATCAACAAGAAAAGACCCTCTCCAAGGCATATAGGAGTAAAGCTGGCAAAAGTCAACAACAAGGAAAAAATATTAAGGGCAGCTAGACAAAAAAAAAAAACATACAAAGGATTTCCTATCAGGCTTTCAGCCAATTTCTCGACAGAAACTTTACAGGCTAGGAGAGAGTAGAACGATATATTCAAAATTCTGAAGGACAAAAACTTTCAGCCAAGAATACTCTATCCAGCAAAAATATCCTTCAAATATGATGGAGAAATAATAACTATCCCAGATAAACAAAAGCTAAGGAAGTTCGTTGCCACAAGACCCCCACTACAAGAAGTGCTCAAGAAGGCCCTCATGGCTGAGGAAAAAAAGAGAAAGGGGATTCAAAGTTTTGAACAAGGAGGAAAATAGGTTGAAAAATCCAAAAAAATTGCAGTCCTATATCAAAATGGATTAGCAGGGCCAGCCCCGTGGCTTAGTGGTTAAGTGCGCATGCTCCGCTGCTGGTGGCCTGGGTTCGGATCCTGGGCATGCACCGATGCACCGCTTCTCCGGCCATGCTGAGGCCACGTCCCACATACAACAACTAGAAGGATGTGCAGCTATGACATACAACTATCTGCTGGGGCTTTGGGGGAAAAATAAATAAAAATAAAATTAAAAAAAAAAGAATACTGCATTAAAAAAAAAATGGATTAGCAAACAATTATAAAACCAAAGATCAAGGGAAGGTAAGCACCAAGAATAAATATACCCTCATCATGTTAAACATGAACTCACAACACAAGAAGGAATAAGATGCGACAACAATAACTTAGAAGAGGAAGAGGAAAGGGATGAAATCAACTTAGTCTAAAGGAATAAGAGGCCATCAAAAAATGGACTATCGGGGCTGGCCCGGTGGCACGAGCAGTTAGGTGCACACGCTTCGCTGCGGTGGCCCAGGGTTTGCTGGTTCGGATCCTGGGTGTGCACCGATGCACTGCTTGTTAAGCCATGCTGTGGTGGCGTCCCATATAATGTAGAGGAAGATGGGCACGGATGTTAGCGCAGGACCAGTCTTCCTCAGCAAAAAAGAGGAGGATTGGCATTGGATGTTAGCTCAGGGCTGGTCTTCCTCACACACACACAAAAAAATGGACAATCACATCCATGAGATTTTTTATACAAACCTCATGGTAACCACTAACCACATAATCAGAACAGAATCACACACGGTAAAGAAAGAGAAAACTAAGAGAACCCCCATACAGAACTACCAAACTGAACTGGTAGTCTGAAACACATGGGACAAGAAACAAAAGAAATGTAAAAGAACCAGAAAAAGAGTGATAAACTAACAACAACAAGCCCCCATATATCAATAATTACCCTAAATATAAATGGACTGAACTCTCCAATCAAAAGACACAGAGTGGTGGGATGGATTAAAAAACAAGACCCAACAATAAGCTGCCTCCATGAAACACATCTCAGCTTTAAAGACAAACACAGGCTTAGAGTGAAAGGATGGAAGACAATGCTCCAAGCTAATGACAAACAAAAGAAAGCAGGTGTTGCCATACTTATATCAGACAAAGTTGACTTCAAGATAAAACAGGTAATGAGAGACAAAGAGGGGCAATATATAATGATAAAAAGGACACTCCTCCAAGAAGATATATCACTTTTAAATATATATACACCCAATACAGGAGCACCAAGGTACATAAAGCAGCTATTAATAAACCTAAAAGGAGATATTAACAACAACACAATAATAGTAGGGGATCTTAACACCCCACTCTCATCAATGGACAGATCATCCAGACAGAAAATAAATACGGAAATAATGGACTTAAATGAAAAACTTGATGAGATGGGCTTAATAGATATATATAGAGCACTCCAAACACAGCAGATTACACATTCTTCTCAGGCGCACATGGAACATTATCAAGAATAGATCATATGTTGGGAAACAAGGCATGCTGATATAAATTTAAGATTGAAATCATAACAAGCATCTTTTCTGACCATAATGCCATGTAGCTAGAAATCAACTACAAGAAAAAAACCTGGAAAGTGACAAAGCTGTGGAGACTCAACAACATGCTCCTAAACAACAAATGGATCATTGGTGAAATTAAAGGAGAAATCAAATCGTATCTGGAGACAAATGAAAATGAAAATACACCATACCAACTCATATGGGATGCAGCAAAAGTGGTCCTGAGAGGGAAACTCATAGCAACACAGGCCCATCTTAACAAACAAGAAAAATCTCAAATAAGCAACCTCAAACTATGCCTAACAGAATTAGAAAAAGAAGAACAAACAAAGCCTAAAGTCAGCAGAAGGAGGGAAATAATAAAAATCAGAGCAGAAATAAATGAAATCGAAATTAAAAAAAACAGTAGAAAGGATCAATGAAACAAAGAGCTGGTTCTTTGAGAAGATAAACAAAATTGACAAACCCTTAGCCAGACTTACCAAAAAAAAGAGAGAGAAGGCTCAAATAAATAAAATTAGAAATGAAAAAGGAGAAATTACAATAGATACACAGAAATACAAAAGATTATAAGAAAGTACTATGAAAAACTATATGCCAACAAATTGGACAATCTAGAAGAAATGGATAAATTCTTAGACTCATACAACCTCCCAAAACTGAATCAAGAAGAAATAGAGAACCTGAATAGACCAATCACAAGTAAAGAGATTGAAACAGTAATCAAAAACTTCCCAAAAAATAAAAGTCCAGGACCAGATGGCTTCTCTGGAGAATTTTACCAAACATTCAAAGAAGACTTAATACCTATCTTTCTCAAAGTATTCCAAAAAATAGAGGAAGATGGAACACTTCTCAACACATTCTATGAGGCCAACATTACCCTGATACCAAAGCCAGACAAAGACAATACTAAGAAGGAAAACTACAGACTAATATCCCTGATGAACATAGATGCAAAAATCCTCAACAAAATATTGGCAAACTGAATACAGCAATACATTAAAAAGATCATACACCATGATCAAGTGGGATTTATACCAGGGACACAGGGATGGTTCGATATCCACAAATCAATCAATGTGATACACCACATTAACAAAATGAGGAATAAAAACCATATGATCATCTCAATGGAGGCAGAGAAGGCTTTTGACAAGATCCAACATCCATTTATGATAAAAACTCTCAACAAAATGGGTATAGAAGGAAAGTACCTCAACATAATAAAGGTCATATATGACAAACCCAAAGCCAACATCATACTCAATGGGGAAAAAACTGAAAGCCATCCCTCTGAGAACAGGAACAAGACAAGGGTGCCCACTCTCGCCACTCTTATTCAACATAGTAGTAGAGGTTCTGGCCAGAGCAATTAGGCAAGAAAAAGGAATAAAAGGAATCCAAATAGGCAATGAGGAAGTGAAACTCTTGCTGTTTGCAGATGACATGATCTTATATATAGAAAACCCTAAAGAATCCATTGGAAAACTATTAGAAATAATCAACTACAGCCAAGTTGCAGGGTACAAAATAAACTTACAGAAATCAGTTGCATTTCTATATACCAACAACGAACTAACAGAAAGAGAACTCAAGAAGACAATCCCATTTACAATTGCAACAAAAGAATAAAATATCTAGGAATAAATTTAACCAAGGAAGTGAAAGACCTATACAATGAAAACTATAAGATGTTATTGAGTGAAATCAATGATGACATAAAGAAATGGAAAAATATTCCATGCACTTGGATTGGAAGAATAAACATAGTTAAAATGTCCATACTACCTAAAGTAATCTACAGATTCAATGCAATCCCAATCAGAATCTCAAGGACATTCTTCACAGAAATAGAACAAAGAATCCTAAAATTCATATGGGGCAACAAAAGACCCCGAATAGCTAAAGCAATCCTGAGAAAGAAGAACAAAGCTGGAGGCATCACAATCCCTGACTTCAAAACAAACTACAAAGTGATAACAATTAAAACAGCATGGTACTGGTACAAAAACAGACACACAGATCAATGGAACAGAATTGAAAGTCCAGAAATAAAACCTCACATCTACGGGCAGCTAATCTTTGACAAAGGAGCTAAGGACATACAGTGGAGACAGGAAAGTCTCTTCAATAAATGGTGCTGAGAAAACTGGACAGCCACTTGCAAAAGAATGAAAGTAGACGATCATCTTTCGCCATACACAAAAACTAACTCAAAATGGATCAAAGACCTGAAGCTGAGACCTGAAACTATAAAACTCCTGGAGGAAAATATAGGTAGTACACCACTTGTCATCACTCATAAATCTTTTTGAATTCCATGTCTACTCAAACAAGGGAAACAAAAGAAAAAATAAACAAGTGGGACTTTATCAGATTAAAGACCTTCTACAAGACAAATGAAACCAGGATCAAAATGAATAGGGAACACACCAACTGGGAAAAAATATTTGCAAACCCTGTATCTGACAAGAGATTAATCTCCATAATATATAAAGAACTCACACAACTGAACAACAAAGAAACCAAACAACCTGACCAAAAAAGGGGCAGAGGAAATCAACAGATACTTCTCCAAAGAAGACATACTGATGGCCAATAGGCACATGAAAAGATGCTCAACATCACTAATCATCAGGGAAAGGCAAATCAAAACCACACTGAGATTTAATCTTACACCTGTTAGAATAGCTATAATCACCAAGACAAAAAACAACAAATGCTGGAGAGGCTGTGGAGAAATGGGAACCCTAATCCACTGCTGGTGGGAATGCAAACTGGTGCAGCCTCTATGGAAAACAGTATGGATATTCCTCAAGGAATTAAAAATAGAAATACTTTATGATCCAGCTATCCTGCTACTGGGTATCTACACAATGAACCTGAAATCAACAATCCAAAGAGGCTTATGTACCCCTGTGTTCATTGCAGCATTATTCACTATAGCTAAGACATGGAAGCAACCCAAGTGTCCCTCGACTGACGATTGGATAAAGAAGATGTAGTATATATATATACCATGGAATACTATTCAGCCATAAAAAAAGACAAAATTGTCCCATTTGCAGCAACATAGATGGACCTGGATGGTATTATGTTAAGCGAAATACGCCAGAAAGAGAAAGACAAATAGTGCATGATTTCACTCATATGTGGAAGATAAACCAACACACGGACCGATAGAACTGTTGGGTGATTACCAGGGGCTGGGGGGTGGGCTCAAGGGGTGGAGGGATGCGCTTATATGGTGACTGAAAAACAATAATGTACAACAAAAATTTCACAATAGAAAAAAAAATTCAACTGAGCACTAATTCCCTTGTATTATCTTCTGGAATCTTCATTTAAAATGCAAATACTACAGGGAGGGTAATACATAAAGAGTATTAAGGAGTAAAGCTATCAAGAGAGCTGCCAAGGTCTATTTCCATCCAGCTCCTAAGGACTTCCATAGAATGTCACTCTTTCTTAGAATTCTTTTCAAGACTTTTCAAGAATTCACTTGGAAGTCTTATCAGAGGAGATTTTCTGGTCTCCTGAGAGGAGGTAGGCTATCCACTGGTATTACGCCATTGAAGTGGGGAGGGAAAATGTAGTGTAGTATTCCAATAGTCTCAAACAAAGGGGGGAAATAAACTTTTGTTGAGTGTCTGCCATATACCTGGCTCTGTCCTATGTGCTTTGCATATGCTATCTCATCAATCCTTTCTATGATGTCATTATGCCATTAATCATCAAATTACTGATGGGAAACTGAGGCTAGGGAGGTTAAGTAGATGCCACGAGCTAGTAAGTAGCAGATCTTGGAGTCAAACTTGACCTATCTCATTTCAAAGCTCATTAACCCAAGAAAAAGATAGGGATCTTACCTATGGAATTTGGTCCAAGACACTTTGTTTCTCTCCTTTACCATCTGGGTCTACTTAATTCTGATTTGTTGTATAGAGGAGTTCAGACGCTCCTTCAAGAGAAGAAATGTACAGATTAAAATGCAAAAAACGTTAATTATTATGAGAACTATTATTGAACATGACTGGAGTAGCAATGGAAGAAAGGCTATTTCCAATGTCCCATTCTGAAGAAGTGTCTCATTTCTGTATTTTCAGAATATTTAAAAAGTTATTCTATGACAAAGCTAAACATAATCCCACCATAGAATCTGCACTCCCAGGTATTTACCCAAATGAGTTGAAAACTTATGTCCACATAGAAACTTGCAGGCAAATATTTATAGCACCTTTATTCATAATTGCCAAAATTGGAAGCAACCAAGATGTAACTCAATAGGTGAATGGATAAGCAAATTGTGGTAATCCAGACAATAGAATATTACTCAGCATTAAAAAAAAAAAAAAGAGCTATAAAGCCAAGAAAAGACATGGAAGAAACTTAGTGCATATTGAAAGTGAAAGAAGCCAGCCTGAAAGGTTACATACTATATGGATCCAACTATATGACTTACCGGAAAATGTAAAACTATAGAGACAGCACAAAGAACAGAGGTTTCCAGGAGTTCAGTGGGGATGGAGGCAAGGGAGAGGAACAGGTGGCACACAGGGCATCTTTAGGGCAGAGAAACTATTTTGTATGATACTCTAATGGTGGATACATGACTATGCATATGTCAATACTCATAGAACTGTGCACCACAAAGTGTGAACCCTAATGTAAACTATGGACTTTAGTTAATAATAATGTATCAATATTGGTTCATGTCTTGCACCACACCAATGCAAGATGTTAATAATAGGGAAACTGTGGAGAAGGCAAGATGTCTTGGAAAGGGGGTATATGGGAACTCTCTGTACTTTCTGCTCAATTTTTCTGTAACCTAAAACTGCTCTAAAAAGTCTATTAAATTTTTTTTTTTTGGCTGAGGAAGATTCGCCCTGAGCTAACATCTGTGCCAATCTTCCTCTGTTTTGTATCTGAGTCGCCGCCACAACATAGCCACTGACAAATGGTGTAGGTCCACACCCAAAAACTGAACCCAGGCCACTGAAGCAGAGCGCGCCGAACTTAACCACTATGCCACGGGGCCGGCCCCCAAAAGTCTATTAATTTTTTTTGTTGTGAGGAAGATCAGCTCTGAGCTAACATCTATACCAATCCCTCCTCTTTTTGCTGAGGAAGAAGACTGGCCCTGGGCTAACATCTGTGCCCATCTTCCTCTACTTTATACGGGATGCCGCCACAGCATGGCCTGACAGGCGGTGCCTCGGTGCGTGCCCATGATCTGAACCTCGGGTTCCCAGCAGCGGAGCGTGCGCACTTAACAACTATGCCACGGGGCCAGCCCCTAAAAGTCTATTAATTTTTTAAAAAACATTCTAGAACGATCTCATTTTTCATATGTCTTATTAAAGTATAAGAGATATAGGTAGAGAACAAAGAAGGAATAAAAATAGTGTAAAGGAAAGAGAGAGGCAGAAAAATTATGAGAATTATAAAAAGATAAGGAAAGCAAAATTTGTGCCACCGCCACCAGAAAAAAAAGATTAGAAATTTACGGTCATCTCTACTTTATCTTTTTCTTTCTTCTCTTCCTTTTTCTTTTTTTGGGCAAGGGGTGGGGAGGAGGACTTCAGCAAGCTTAGCATGTGGCGTAAAATGACAGTGTGGAATCTTAAAAGTATGCACCTTCCCCAAGAACAGCCATTTTACTTAGGGCTGATGCAAGCCAGGATGTCTGGAACAGTATATATTTATGAAATGATTAAGCTCGAGAGGGGTGAACTCAAACTTCTGGTGTTTAGGGAATGGGGGTGTTTAATGTTGTGACGCTGGAAGAATCATGGGCTGATTAGCGGGGAACCTGCTTTCAGCTTGGACTCCAGGAGTAAATAACGTGCAGTGGGGTTACTGGAAACCAGAGGTAGTGGTGATATGGATCCCCAGAGGGAGGTGAAGGAGTTTAAAGAGGATGTGAGAAGATACTCCCCAAACAAACTTTCCTTTTCTATTGAGGTATAACATACATATATAGTAAAGTGCATGAATCTTAGGTGTACAGATTACTGAGTTTTTATTTATGAACATAGCTATGGATCCACAAGCCAGAACAAGATACAGAATGTTTCTAGTATCTCAGACAGCTTCTTTGTGCTCCTTTCCAGTCAATACCTTTGTCCTCAGAGGTAATAACTCTTCTATCAATAAAAATTAGTTTTGTCTACACACCTCATATAAATGGAATCATAATATATATACCCATTTGTATCTAGCTTCTTTCACCCAACATCATGTCTGTGAGATTCATCCACATTCTTGCATATAATAGTGATTTGTTCTTTTTTATTCCTACTCAGTGTCCCACTGTATGAAAATACTATAGTTTATTCATCCATTCTATTGCTAATGAAGATTTGGGTTGTTTTAGTGTTTTCACTGTAATGAATCAACTTGCTATGAACATTCTTGTATACGTCTTTTGGTGGATGTATGCACCCATTCCTCTTGTGTGTATACCTAGGAGTAGAATTGCTGGTCATAGGATAAGCACGTACATACTGCCAAATAATTTTCCAAAGCAGTTATACACCTTAAATTTCCACTAGCAACATTTGAAGATTCTGGTTGTCCCACATCTTCACCAACTTTTGCTATTATCTGTCTTTTAAATTTTAGCCATTCTGGTGAGTGTAGAGTAGTATCCACTTTGGTTTTAATTAGTATTAGCCTAATGAATAATAAAATTGAGCATTTTTTTCCCAAATAATTATTGACATTTCGGATGTCCATTTTTGTAAAGTTCTTACTCAAGTCTTTTTGCCCATTATTTAAATTGGGTTGTCTACATTTTCATTATTTATTTGTGGTTATTTATATATTCCAAATACAATCCTTTTGCCAGATATTTGTATTGCAAACATCTTCTCTCAGTCTATGATTTGTCTTTTAACTCTCTTAATAGAAGTTCTTGATTGTGATGAAACTTAATTTATCAATCTTTTGTTTTATAATTAGTGCTTTTCTTGTGCTATTTAAATCTTATCCCAAGTTCACGAATCTATTATTCCATTCTGTTCTAAAAGTTTTATTTTTTAATTTTAGATCTATAATCCATGTCTAATTAACTTTTGTATATGGTGTGAGGTGAGGGTCAAGTTTCATTTTCCTCCCAAGTAGATATCCAATTACTTCAGCAACATTGATTGAAAATTTCTATCCTTTCCCCCTAAATTACTGTGATGCTTCTGTTGTAAATCAGATGACTGTGTACATACAGATCTTTTTCTTTATTCTAGTTTGTTTCATTGCTTTATTTGTCTATCTTTAAGCCAGTACTACACTGTCTTAATTATGAAGCTTTATAAAAAGTATTTATATCTTGTCTTTACTATTCTAGATACTTTGCATTTCGTAAACATTTTAGAATCAGTTCCGATTAAACTCTTCTTTCTTTATAATTTTGTATCAGTAAATTGTAGCTAGCACATTTTCTAATTTTTTATATTTAACTTTACTTTCAATCAAAGTTACATATGTACATAGTTTAAATAGTCAAATACAGTCAAGCACCACATAATGACGTTCCAATGAATGATGGACCTCATATATGACAGTGGTCCCGTAAGGTTAGCATGTATAGCCTAGGTGTACGGTAAGCTATATACCACCTAGGTTTGTGTAAGTACACTCTGTGATGTTCACATGGCAATGAAATCCCCTAATGACACATTTCTCAGAATGTGTCCCCCACATAAAGTCGCTCACGACTGTAGTTCTATAAGGCTTTCAGTGAGAAACAGTGGTCTCTTACTCCACCTCTTTTTACTCCTAAATCTCATTTCAAGAAGCAATCTCTCTCAAGTCTTTTAGCTTTCCTCTGGCATTCAATTTTGTGTTTCTCAATAATATGCTTCTAGTTTTATTTCTTGATTTTCAGCTTTAGGTATTATCTACTAACTTCCTAGTATGGAAGATAACTTAGCTATCACATTTTCTCAACATAATTTTTGTTACATCAGTATTCATAAGTTACATTATTATTCCCTTGTAAATATTACAGCATTTTTTATACCTTTTTCATTTTCCCTAGAGTTAATAATCACCTCCTTTTCTTCATCTGTTAATTTTATATACTGTTTACTACCATTAATTCATTCTTGAACTCTCTGCCAGAACTACAAATCTCCTCTGAATATATTCAGTTATATCAGGTAACATCACATCATATTTTTTTTCTTGAAGACATCTCTCTTGTAAACTTCTACCCCCCTCAAGTCTACCCTGGCTGTTGTCTAGGCTTGCCACACAGCTGTTGCCAAGGAATGTTCTTTCATTACCATTTTTAAGATTCCTTTTTCCTCTCTCATATGTTGGACCTGCTGTTTCCTAGATCCCAGTCTTCCTTTTTCTTGGTTTCCTCCATCATTCTGCTGGAGCACATCTTGTAGTAGCTTCCTAGGAAAGAGTTCACAGGAGGGAAGTTTTTTGAGAACTTTCTGTCTTTACTCTAGTCTTGTAATTAACGGATCATTTGACACATTGTTAGAGTGAAAATCATTTCCCTCAGGATTCAGAAGATATTGCACCATTATCTTCTAGATTCTGATATGGCACTTTATGGTATTCTGCAATTGTTGTAATAACATGATGTAAGCAATGTTAGCTTGATTCTTGATCTTTGTATGCTTTTCACTTTCTGGAAGGTTTTGGGATTTCCTTGTTGTTCTTTAGCTCCCCAAATTTCCTGACTATGGGAATTGATGTGGAGCTTTGCTCATGCATTTTGCTGGGTACTTTGTGAGTCTTTGCATTTGGAAGCTAATTTTTTTTAGTTATGACACATTTTCAAATGATTTTTTAAATAATTTCTACCCATCTGTTTTATTTTTTTCTCTCTTTCTGATTATTCCATTAAAGTGATGTTGGACCTCCAGATTGATTCTCTGATTTTCTTATCTTTCTTTCTATTTTCTCTCTCTTGAACAGATATGTCATACTTTCTACTTGACTTCCTAAACTTGATTGTCTATCCTGTCTATTAAAACGTTTATTTCTTCTGTCCTTCCCTAGTTCCCAAGAATTTGCTTTTGTTCAACAAATGTTGCTTTTCTATAGCCCCCTCTTGTTTTGGGATGCTATATCTTTTTTTATTTCTCTTTTACTTTTCTTTTTTATTTCTCATCACAATCAAGAGCTTCTTTTTTTTTTTTTTTTTGTGAGAAAGATCAGCCCTGAGCTAACATCCATGCTAATCCTCCTCTTTTTTTTATTTTTGCTGAGGAAGACTGGCTCTGAGCTAACATCTATTGCCAATCCTCCTCCTATTTTTTTCCCCAAAGCCCCAGTAGGTAGTTGTATGTCATAGTTGCACATCCTTCTAGTTGCTGTATGTGGGACGCGGCCTCAGCATGGCCGGAGAAGCGGTGCGTCGGTGCACACCCGGGATCCGAACCGGGGCCGCCAGTAGCGGAGCGCACGCACTTAACTGCTAAGCCATGGGGCCAGCCCAAGAACTTCTCATAATGTGGATTAGTTATGTTTTTTGTTTGAAGTTTTCTTCTGTTTCATACAATGCCTCTCTTTTCTCTGATTCCTTTCATTCTATTTGTTTTGTTTTGGTCTATGTTCTTCATATCTTAGGTCTCCCTCATATTCCGTGTTATTATTGGCTGTGTGCTCATATTTAAGGTACCAAAAAAGGTTGCTTATAAGCTCTGAATGAGTGGATGGGCCTTGCTGAGTACTGGGCTTCAGTCTAAGATAATCTGGCTGAGTGTTTTATTAGAGGGACCCCAGCTGTCAAGATCTGTAGGTCTTTCTGCTGGGTCAGTTTCCCTAGAGATGAATCCTCCAATTTTACGCCTGAGGGTTATGAGTTCTTTCCAGTTCTCAGAGGACAGAGTGGGAGAAGGGGCTGAGGCCGGGGTAAAGAGGGTTCACCTTCCAGAAGTTTCACATTTGGTCTGTTCTCCCTGTTTTTAGTACAGTTGTCCTCTATGATGTGTGGTGAGGTGAGGCTAGAGTCTCTCTGGTTCAGTTTCTCCAGTGAGCAAACATTTTGTTTTCTTTCATGATGGGGGAAGAGGTGGTCATTTGGCTGAGCAGGCTTGGGGAGGAGATCCATGAGATTAACTGTTTCTTACACAGATTTTCAACTAAGCTTCTGGCTTTCAGCCTCACTTGAACCCACTACTTTCAGAGGTAAGTGATAGCCAATTACCGAGGCTTTGTGTGGTTTTGTAACACGCATCTGCTTATTTCTGAAGTTACCTTGAGGCTTCCCCACCTCAAACCACTTCCAGGCTCTTTCTAGTTTTCCTGGGTTAATAACCACTCATCCCTCTGATTTTCAGCTTTCAAAATTTTGTTGTCATTTCTTTTCCTGTTCTCGTTATACTTGTGGATTTATATATTTTAATACATTTACTGCCTTCTTAGTGAGGTTTCTGGAGGGAAAACAGCAAATACTTGTGTTCAATCTACATTTTAGCTAGAAGCTAGTTAGTCAATATTTAAGAATTTAAAGTCAGCTCTTGCCTGAAAATAGAGTGACCAGCTCTTGATGTCTCTAAAAGTTAAAGTAAAAGTTGCTCCTTTTCCCACTGTCATTCTAATAGCTAATTGATGAAGAAGAGTGCCCCTACTTAGCATGTCCCTTTGAGGAATGTGATAGAATAATATGGGAGCCAAAAAATGGATGATTGCCAAGGAGATATTTTAGAACTGGCTTTTCTGGTCATATTTAGGATTAAATCCCCACAAAAAGGTGGCAACATTATAATGTAAAACTGCTGTTCTTGATTTGTTGGCTTGATTCTTACAGGACAAGTACAAAAGAAATAACAGAATATAATCATTATTGAACACATGGTATTTATTTAGGAATGATTATTTTACTGATTTGTTGCAAAGACTGGAAACCTAATTTGGGATATCAAGGGAACATTCAGATTTTATTTATCAGGAATCCTTCAAGTATGCGAGTGTATTTTAAATATTCTCTACTTACACTTTTAGTCTTCAAGGAATTATTTCCATATTTTACAGATAAATGCCCCTTGTGTTACAACAAGTCATAGGTGGTAATTCTGTATATTCCAAAAAATACAGATTTGCTAAGAAACTTGACTAATTTGTGATAATGTTTTCTTTCACCATTTTGCTTTGTGCAGCTGGACAATTAGGCTGCCTTTTTTTCTTTTTTCTTTTTTTTTAAAGAGTGAAGTAAATCTTAGCAGTTGAGGGAGCTTAGTGACATGTTGCTCACGTGCCATTATTAGTGACTTGCACAGCCTTATCTTAGAAAACTGCTTTGTTAGCTTCTATCATCATGAATGAAGATTTATTTAGCATCAATAGTGGATAGTCTGCCACTGCCAGATGTAGATGCTGCTATGATCAATATTACACAGCTAGAAAAAGTATGAGATAGGAAGAAAATGTGGGAAAGTATGTTTGAGAGTAGCAAACTAATAAGGGCAGATATAAAACTCCTCTAAGGAGACTTTAGAAATTTTGAGATTTTCCAGACTATCTAACTACATGGAGCATTTAAAGGTGTGGAATGTGGAGGAGAGTAGCTGAATGGGCATTTCAGAAATGTGAGGCTGTTTGCAGGAGTTGTGAGTGAGAAAAGGGAATGAAGGGAATTACACTTGATTAGAGGGAAGGACATAAATGAAGTGTTCAGTGAGGTGGGGAAAAGCCTAGACACCCAAGAATGTCTTGAGTGTTGTGTACGTATAGCGAGCTTTTTAGTGAATGGCAGCTGAAGTTGTAGAAGAGAAACTGACACAGTGCTGTAGAATTTAGAGTTTGGAGTTGGTACAACACTTATAAAGCTATGACCATGAGGTCTGGTCCCTAACGAGTGTCACGTTTACAGAAGCACAGCACAAATACGCAGTTCAAGCTTTAATATGGTTCTCAAAAATATTTGAGGAAGTCCAAGTATGTGATCCAAAGCTTTTCTTAGTAGAGTACTTTTCTTTTCTAATCTGCAGCACCCGGCTCCCAGATGGTTATGTGTGCAGGTCTCTACAGACATCTACAGAGTCACCTGTCTTTATTGAGCAAATTGTCTAATAAATAAGAATAGAACCTGGTTTTGGATATTATTAGTAGGATTTTGAGAAAGGCATTTGTACAAATATTGTTCAAGTAGCTTCTAGATCATAGAAGGCTGGACATCTTTTTCTTTGCATCTAACCAAGTTTAAGGGAAAAGTAAGTCACCTATGTTTCTTGGCCTTCTCACAAGTAGTTCAGAATTCCATTGGTTGCCACAACATATCCTGTGTCTTTGTGGTAGAAGCTTTACTGGTATGACTACAGTTGTTACTGAGAGAGCTGTGGTGCCCCAAGTCTTTCTCCTTGAGTTATTAACTGCTCAGGAAGAAGACTAGATGGAGGGCTTAAGGAAGAAAAATGCTTTTTTGAAGCAGTCGTGAGTCTCTGTTGTGTATGCCCCTGTGAACACCAATGCAATGGAAAAAAAAATTAGCAGGTTGCACTTTTTAGCAACAAGAGACTACTAGTGCTAATTGAATGATTAAAATCTGTACTAAAAGCATATGATTGGAAAAATTCCTGTAAAAATCAGTACATTTGAAGCAAGCCAATTGATTTAATAATCCAGCCTAAGCAAATGTTATCTTTGATAGCTTACAATTGTGAGAAAAGTTCAAGTTTGTTTAATACAACAGACTAAAGGACAGATGCATTTCATTTTTATATGAAAAAATATTTTCCCAAACCCAAGCCATAAAGTCATACATCATTAAAACATAAAATTTGGCTGAAAAATTCACATCAAAAATTATCCTTTGTTTTAATTTTCTACCCTTGAGAAATCCTGGAGTAGATTTATGACTCTTTATAAAATCAAATCAGAAGAATAAATATTCATTAAGCACATATGACGTTCGAGGCTTTGCCTTAAGTCCTTTGGGAGGAACAAAGAAGGTTCCTGGCTTCTTAAAACCTTGTAGAGGAAAACTGTTAAGAACTGAAAGCTTAAATAACATCATAAGATATAAGTAATACTTTAAGACAACAATGGAAAAGAACATGCAAGGCCAATTATAAATACAAGTCAGACCTTAAAATTCCTTTGAGAATCAGTAGTTCAGCTATTTGGCTCAAGAACAGGTTTTTGAAAAATAGTAGAAGAGACAATCTTAGAAAGATAAATTGAGTTAAAATTATGGGCCTTAGATGCCAGACTAAGGTTTTAGAACTTGATTTTGTAGGGAAACAATTGAAAAGTTTTAATTCTAACTTTAAGTAGAGACATGACAAAATCAGAGCAGCATGTTAGAAGGACAAATATTTCAGTTGTGTGCAAACTGGACAGAGAAACTTCAGCTACTGAGATGGGTTAAAAGGCTACTGCCGTTTTTCAGATTGTCTAGGTCACTCCGTGGATACAGGATGCACCTCCCACCAGCCCAAATTTGGTTCTGGTATCTAGACTGATGATGCCACACACACACACTAGGAGGATATGAAAAGGTTTATCACTTACATAATGAGACTTTCTAGGGAGAGCAGGGTAAACTCCCAAGCAGGTCCAAAAATGGCTTGAGAGAGCAAAGAGGGGTGACTGGCTTGGATTTGTATGGTGATTAGAATATAGGGCTGGAGTGAGTGATGCCTCACATGTTCTGGGGCTTGCCTGATTTGAACTTCCTGCTGGTGCCAAAGGAGGAAGCACCCAGGCTTTCTTATCAGCTTGTCCAGATGTGGGGCAGAAGGAGAGGGGAATGATGTGGCTTGAAAGCAGTCTACAATCAAACATCAAAAATGGAGTCAGATTCTTTATTACAGAGATATAGGGTGGTAAGAGTGATAAAGTGCTGGAAGAGGATGCTATATTAATTTTAGAAATGAGCTACAAGCCTCCACCTGATAGAACCTGCATTGTGGAGGCAGGTCTCTGGAAGAATAGATTTTAATGAGCATGTGGTTATAGAATATTCCATTGATAGGCTGATAGGCCCATTAAGGGCCTGTGGAATGTCAAAGAGGAAGTCTTTAGGGCTTTGAAATAAATATCTCAGCAACCCTTGACCTTTTGTTCATTGCATTTCTTTAAAAAAAAATCTAATATATTGTTTATGTTTTGGAGGAAGACTTTTAAAAAGATGCAAAGCTAAATGGTGATTGTTTGCATCTGGGATCAGAATCTTAGATTCCGTCATTCAATAAATCAGTCAATTTTGGTTTGAGCACCAGTTACATGCTGTCAGTGTACGTGTGTGGTAAAAATTGCCTAAGAAACTTAAAATATCCATCCTTGCCCTCAACCCCAGGGATTGTGGATGAGAGGCATTGGGTGGATCTCAGGAATGTGCCTCATGACAAATGTTTCTGATTTGTCGGAGGTTTTCGTGCCTCACTTGAGAAACATTGCCTCACTGTGTACCCAGCACTGCATCAGGTTTTGTGAAGGCTTCAGGCAAAGTCTAACACAATCACAATCAATTAGAAGTTGACCACTTGGCTGGCTCTTTCCTTGCTAACCCATCTTTTAACTTCTGTACCTATGAAGTTTGTAAAAGCAAAAATAAAAGCCAAGACTACAGTTCTGTTTAGTTACTGTTCAGCTTTAGCAGTGCTTGAGTGCTTCCCATAAGAAAGGGCTTTATATGCTTTTTCTAATTTAACTTTCACAAAGTCCAATAGTCACCACATTGCAGTGTAGAAAATTGAGGTTCAGTAAGATTATGTGACTTGCGTAAATAATACGGCCACTAAGTGGTAAAGCCAGGTTTCAAACCTAGCTTTCTCTAAATCAAACTTGTATTATTAACCATGACACTCTGTTTACTGCCAGGAGTCTGGTGCTAGCTTTGCAGTCTCACCTGAGTGATGATGGGGGGCACCCCCTGGCACTCAGAGCAGGGGAAAAATTAGGCCATTGCCCACTTAGTTTTCTCATATATTGACAGTAGAATAACAGATGTTGGTCTGAGGTCATAAGGGTCTGTCTCCCAGGATAGAACCGTCCTCATTGACTGGCATCTCAGCTCTTCCATGGGCTTCTGGAAGATCTGAGTTTTGTAAGTTGCTTCCCTGTAAGCACAATTTGTCTGGTTTAGAATAGCACTTTTTGGACCAGTCACTTTCAAGAGGCTGAGAGGAACTTGGGTGGCTGGAGGAGAGTGAGGGAGGGAAAGGGTGACATGACTTGAGGCTGGGGAGATATATAGGGCCCAGATCATATGGGGCTTTGGGGGTCATGGTCAGAAGTTGTTTTTATTCTAAGTATGGTGAGAAACAAATGGAGCATTTTAGACAGGGGAGTTAGTGGTCTGATTTTATGTCTTAAAAATAGCTTTTTGGTTGCTATGTGGAGAATGGATGAGAGGGAGCAAGAGTGGAAGTGGAGAGATGAGTAAACAAAACTCCATTTGCATAAGATTATTATTAATCAATTTAGCCTTGAGGACTTTTATATGGGGAATGGGGGAAGGATAAAAGAAGATAGATTACATTGCATACCTAGAGGACCACTTCCAATTATGTATTTCCAATAAATGTGTTTCTTCTCTCACGTCTCTCTCCTTGATCTTGGTTGCGTCTCTTTTTCTTGTGCTTAGCCTTTCTGTTTTTTGCTGAGGGAGATTCGCCCTGAGCTAACATCTGTGCCAATCTTCTTCTATTTTGTATGTGGGTCACTGCCACAGCGTGGCTGATGAATAGTGTAGCTCTGCGCCCAGGTTCTGAACCCGTGAGCTCAGGCTGCCAAAACAGAGCATGTGCAACCCAACCCCCAGGCCTTGGGGCCGGCCCCTGGCGCTTAGCCTTTTTGCCTCCCACATGCCCTTTCCTGGATATTTGCCTCCCTCCCTCCATGTCTATCTTTTCCCCCCTCTTACGCACAGCAGTTTCACTCCCTTCCAGCTCCATCTTCCTCGAAGTTACAGCCTGTGCAACTGGTTTAGTGAAGGGGCTGGACACTAGGGTATAATCCAGAACAACTGTTTCTCCTCTCACCAGTCTCTTCAAAAGCTGCAGCATCTCCTCTCCTGTCCCCATTGGTGACAATCACAGATTCCTAACAAAGCAGTAGGAAGACTAGATTCTCTCAGCATTGGTGCAGATCTGCCATGACTAATGAAAAATCATAATGTGAACAGAGAAACCAAAAGGTAAAGGCCACTGAAATACACTCAAAAATTGGAGATGAGTGAGATACACAAAAGACAAAATCTCTTCTGCAAACTGTACTGATATGTAACTAACCGGATGAGATTCCTACACAGCTAGGCACCATGGCACAGCTCCAGTTTCAACAGCTAGAATTTGAGATGCAGATGCTTCATTATTAGTGAGGTTGATCTTTACATGCATATATATATATACTTATCATGTAAGAGTATTGATATGTTAATGATTTTTGATTTGGGGAAAACTGCTTTAATCATTTATTCTGCTTAGGAGATTTTAATTTCCTTCTCTTTATCTAACATCCTACTTCCCACACATCCATGGTTTTTAGGCCCCTTTCTTAGGACTTCTTTCTCAGGAATGAAGATGAGAGCTTAATGGTGAACAGGATGCCTGCAGATCTCTGAGCAGAACCCTCTCTCTGCCTGAAGTGGATACAGAAAACAGGCCGAGCAGTGATCATGACTATAAGCTGACTGCCTGGGTGAGAATTGAGGACAAGGGCTACCTGTAAGGTGTCAAGACATGTTCTTGCTCTTCCTCACCTTTGATTGGCTTGACCACTCGTCATACTCACGAGCTTCATCAAGTGAGAGGAGGCCTTTGCTGGCTCCTGTCTCAGGAGGAGGAGAGGTCTGCGGTGAGGCGTAAATGGATTCTTGTGTAATAACAATACCTGCCAAACAATGTGATTCTGAAGATATAACGAAATAACTTTGTCAACTGTAGAGTGTTATATAAATGTCACTGGATTTAATTTTAGTTTTCTGAGCTGCTGGTTAACAAGACTTAGGACTATTAATGTAATTGAGTACTTAATTATGTAATTGAGTATGTATAATGACAACTTTAGGTCATTGCTTAGAAATTATTGAAATGTATACTTTAAAGTAAGTGATGATTTTATGTCTCTATATCTGTGTCTTTTATGAGTACCTTATATGCATGGGTGTATTGTATATATAGTGTAATTTTAGTCCTGCCATTTGTGAAAAACAAAGGGACTTGAAAAATTTTGCAAATAAGAATTTGTAATTATGGAGTTTTTAGAAGACTGACTTCAAAATGGAAATACCATTTATTTTCCTCTGATTAGAAAAATTGAAAGCTTAAAAAATGTCCAGTAATTCAGATAAGTATAAGAAGAAAGTTAATAATCACTATGGTGAAGAGATTATTCCTGTTAACATATAAACATATAAAATAATCTACAAAATAAATCATGGGCATTTTTCCATTTCAATAAACATAAATCCTACATCATCATATTTTATAATTTTTGTTGAAATAATTTCAAACCTAAAGAACACCATATACCCTCTGTGTGGATTCCCTTATATTTACATTTTACCACTTTTACTTCATTTTTCTCTGTCTCAGTCTATCTCTACACACACACACACACACACACACACACACACACGTATGTATGTGTCTCCATCATCATTATTAGTCTTTTTCTGAATCATTTGAGAGGAAGTTGCAAATATGATGCTCCATAATTTCTAGATCCTCAGTGTGTATTTTCCACCTCCACCCTCAAACAAGGAAACTTTCCACCATACAAGCTTCTAAACCAGGAAGTTAACATCGATATGACGTGACATTCCCTCAATTGTCCCTCAAATGTCTCTTTTCTCTTTCTGATCCAGGACCCAATCTGGAATCATGTGTTGCATTTAGTTGTCATATCTCTTTAATTTTATTCTATCTGGAACATTTCCTGACTCTTTCCCTGTCTTCCATGGCCTTGACATTTTAAATTCTTTATCTGTGTTGAATTCCATATTCATTCTGTATAATGTCCCTCAACCTGCATCTGTTCAATGATTCCTCACGCCCAGACTCAGGCCATGCACTCTTGGCAGTAATATTCCAGAAATGACGCCATCTATGCTCTTCTCAAGACATCACACAGAAGACAATATGACCTTGACTCATCCCGCTACGGTGATGTAAACCTTGATCACCCCATGTGGTAGGCAGACTACTGGCCCCCAACGATGTCGTAGTCCTAAACCTAGGAACCTGTGAATATGTTACCTTAAATGGCAAAAGGGACTTTGCAGATGTAATTAAGGTTAAAGACTTTGAGATTGGAAGAGTGTCCTGGATTTTCCAGGTGAGTCCAATCTAATCACATGAGTCCTTTATAAAGAACAGAACCTTTATTAAGACTACAGAGAACCAGAGAGATGGCAGTGTGAGAAGGACTCAATTCACCATTGCTGGCTTTGAAATTGGAGGAAAGTGGCCCTGAGCCAAGAAACATGGGCAGCCTCAAGAAGCTGGAAAAGGCAAAGAAATGGATTCTCCCACGGAGCCTCCAGAAAGGAACAGAGTCCAGCTGACACCTTGATTTTAGCCCAGTGAGACCCGTGTTGAACTTCTGACCTACAGAACTGTAAATATAATAAATTAGTATTCTTTAAGCCACCAAGTTTGAGGTAATTTGTTGCAGCAGCAATTGAAAATGAATATACTTGGTTGAAATGGTATTCTTGGTTGAAAGCCACTGATTGGGTTTATCTGGGAATAAGAGAGAAAAGAACATCATGGTTCTCACAGATTTGATCGCAGGTTAGAGAACATGGTCTTGGCAATGGTCAGAAACCAGGGAGCTCTGAAGTGCTGAGAGGTGGGAAAGAAAAAACACAGTAACGATTTCATTCTCCGACCTTAGCGCGTCAAAGTATGCACAATGGGGAACAGCAGTTTTCCAAGGAATTAGGAAGAAGGATAGGATGATAGATCATCAAAAAAAGAACAGATATGCACTTTACCAAAGGAGTTTAGATTTTATCCAGAAGACCTCAGAGAGGTTCTGGGGTCCTTAAGCATTTGGTAACTTCACTCTGTAAAAATGAAGTTTTCCACCCAGCTCCTCCCAAAATCTGTGTATTACAGTTTCCCATTTTTTTTTTTTAACGTAGCTTCTGATTTTCTCTTGGACTCCGATTCCACACTAAAACTCCAGATGGGTAGCAATCCTGATTCCTTTTGAGTCCTCCCTCTCTCCCTCCCTCCCTCCCTCTGTCTTTCTTTCTCACTTTCTTTTTCTGGCTTTCTTTCTTTCTTTGTTTCTCTCCCTCTTCTCAGTCTTTATGAAAAGCAATGCGCATTCCTGGGAAGTTCTCCAAGCACTCATTGCTGATTTTCCTGCCACATCTTTGCACTTACTGCTCTCTCTGCCTGAGTGGCCCCATCCCCCTCTAAGCCCAGCAAACCACTACTCATGCTTCACCATCAAGGTTAATTCTCTGACCTTTCTCTAAGTCCCCCAGGATGGGTCATTTTCTCCTTTGAGGCACTACTCTATCTCCCCTATTCCTCAACTATAACACCATGTTGACATTTCTCTCTCTTCCTTTCCTTTGTCTTCTGTCAGACCCTAAGCTCCTTTTCATAAGTTATCCTCAGTGGCTTAGCATTGTGCTTGGCCTATGATATTGATTGAGTGAATGAAAGAGACTGTCAAGGACCCTTCTGAAATCTGCTGAGATTGGTATGTCCTCATACCAACCTTCACATACAGTTCATCACGTGTAATGTAAGATGTGTTTTATAAAAGAGGAAAATATTTTCATCTATTTATACCCTACCCCAAGCAAAGATTCATAGAAAACTTTTAGAGGAGGCAAATGATTCTGAAATTGATTACTTTTTTTCAATATAATCCCAATTCTTTAAGATTCTTAAAAAGGCAAATACATTTAATATCCTCCTCCCCTCCCACTCACTTTAAGAATCACTTCTATAGGGACCAGGATGGCAATGCAAATGTGCTGCTGATTTCATTTTTGTTGTGCTGTGGAGGTGTGGGAACGGAGACAGTAAGTCCTCATTCAGATTTTAATGCTGGACAGAACCTTCTGGAAGAATCTGAGCAGTATGAACTCTTACAGATAAGGGTTGCAAGAAACACAAAGAGTGATCACGAGAGTGTCAAGACCTTGCAACACTAGAATTACTCTGTAAGTTTAATGACTGCTCATAGAATTATAGAATAAAATAAAATTTTAGAGCTGGAAGGGAAGGGACTGTTACAAACATTTAAAACAGATCTCTAACCTATCAATTGTTAAGAGTTACTGATTGACCTTGTTGATGGGCTGCCATGTTCCTCTCACCTCACTTTCCTGGCACTGCCAGGGAGGGAGCTTCCAGTGAGTCGCTACTTTCAAGGCTGGAGCAGTAGAGTGAGGCAGCAGCCTGCTCTGGCCACGGCTGGAGGGTAGATCCAAAAGCTAAAAACAATGAAGGTGTAAGGACAGCCCTTCCCTTCTTAAGGTCATTTATTCACGTGTTATTTATCCTGTATTTCATTCCAAAAGTTATTTGAAGTTGTATCTGAAAACATATATATAATGCTACAGGGTAATTGAAGAAATCAGAGGGAAGGAAAAAGAAGGAAAATAGAATAAAACCAGAGACAAGATTATTAGACAAAATACCTGAAATACAATGTCTGAAGTGGGTTCCAGATTTGGCTGTGAGCTTCCTAGCTGCCAAATGAAACATAATTGATTACAATGTTTAGAGTGTCTAAAAATGAAAACAAGCCCTTTCTTTCAGAGATGTACAGCTCCTCCTGATACTGAGCTGAGAGAAATATCTCCTGTGATTTCCCATGGAGATCAACACGCTCAACAATATTTCTGTCATCAATAAAATGGCAAATTTAAAGTGATTTCCTTGTTACCTCCCTGTATGCAAGCCAAAGGGACAATGTCAAAGCACATTTCTTATGTAAAGGACCAAAGCAATTAAATCTAAAGCAATTTTTTTTTTCTTCAGCTCTTTCAGAATCAAGAGGAAGGAGTGGACTCTCTAGCTTTATGGTAATCTTCCTTGAATGATATTTCTTAAAACTAAGCTTCTTCTTTAAAAAAATTCTCCACGAAGAACTTCACAGTGTATTGTCTGTTTAGAACCCAATCTCCAGGTTACTGATAAAAGGAAGCTCCCTACATATGTTTGGAGAAGAAGCTGAGAGAAGGGCAAGTTTGACATCTCTTTATGAAATTCTGTGAATAATAAGGGGTCTAAGCAGGGCATGTGGCTGCCCAGGTCGAAGCCCCACCTTCATACAGGGGTTGGGTAGATCATATACCGTCAGGCAAGGCCCGGATTTTCCCCAGAACGTAGTTAATTGTTTAACTTCACCATGCAGATAGATGATCCAGGCCTAGAAGTATTATGGTATAATAAATGCCCACAAAATTTTTATCCTGGAAAATGTTTCAGTTAGGTGATATCAACCACCTAAAGTGTCTATTTAAAAAAAAACTTCAAAGACATAGTCTAACTTAAGGAACAAATGTAAAATACTATTTAATACAAACTAATCACAGTGTAGAGTCTCTGAACTCAAAATGATAGGATTCTGGAATGGTTAATGTTCATTTGTTCTTTCTGTTTGTAGTAACAGTTGTCTAGTTTATGACACTAGCACTATACTGTCTGATTTTAAGCTTATACCACTTTCTAGAAATGTTCTCTGGCTCCCTCTGATTGCCTGTGGCACTTCCTTTTTGATGTTCTTATGGCCCTTATCTCCATTTACCATCATTATTTATGTACCTGCCTCTGTTCCTGGCCATATGGGCCATAATGTCTAGCATATAGTAGATGCTTAACAAATGTCCCTTGTATCAATGGACACATAAAATGCATTTTTCAGGCTTACATTAAAACTAAGAAAAGATAGATCTTTACTAGCAGCATTTTCTTTATTCATTTACGTATCATTTAGTGAGCTCCTATCGTGTAACAATGCACTATGCCCTGGAGTTTACCAGATAGTAAGATATGCTCCTTTTCTTCAAGAGGCTCATGGTTTTCTGAGAAAGACAAATAAATAATCACACTACACTTACATTTATATATTAATAAAATACAAATAAAGGTAATTTTCAAGAATGAGTGTGTTTTTATAATGAGTGTGTTTTTATAATGAGTGTGTTAAGAATAACTTGTAATGACATAAAACTTGAAACATAAATATCAATCAGTAAGGGACTAGTTAAATAAATTATGAAATACCAATAAAATGGAATAGTATGCAGCCACTAGAATTAGGTCAAGTTATGTACGCTGATATGAAAAGAATCTCAAAGATATATCTTACCAAGGAAAGAAAAACACAATTAAAAGTTGCACGTATATAATAATCCTTTTTTATTAAAAGGACATATGTATATGTTTGTATGTGTATATAAATGTTATTACATGCATGCAAAACTTTTTGAAAGAAAACGCAAGGTGGTTATCTTTGGAAGGGATGGTGGAGAGGTAGATTTTTTACTTCTTAGTTTTTATATTTATATATTTCAATTCTCTATTCTAAGTTTCATTGGAGGCTATGGGACATTTTTGGTTTTTTATTCATACTTTTCTTTAGCAAATAACTCCAAAACATTCTTAAGAAAACAGTGAACAATACTCTTAGTAAGTGTATATTTTATATAACTATTTGGTGATATTTATCAAGAATATGAAAGTGCCTACCTTTTGTTCCACTACTTTTAGTTCCAGAGATGTATCCTACCAATATTCCCAAAGAGGAGCACAAAGGTTTATGTAAAAGGATGTTTGGCGCATCACCTACACTAACGAAAACCTGGGGTAAATGCCATCACGAGAGACAGATTAAATAAATTATGGTACATCTAGGGCAATGGCCTATGAGGCAGTGCAAAAATAATGAAATAAATAAAGACTTGAAAAAATGCTCGTGGTTGCACAGCAGTATATTATACTCTCATTATAATAATGGAAATATATTCATGTATACAATGGAGTCACATCCAATGAGGGGACTCAGTCTTGAAACAAATTCATAAGATGAAAATCAGCTGCAGTCAAACCTGCATCTGAGAGCACTAGAACCACACTCAGCTCTGTGAGATGTTAATCCTCTACAGGCCTGGAAACTTCGCTCCCCTAAGGGACAGCTGAGTCACGGCTTGCATCCCAGGCTCTCTCAGGACTGTGTGCTCATTGAGTAGAATAGCGGCCTGAATTTCTCTATTTACCTCGCTTTCTCTTTGGATGTTTCTCTCTGTATGTTTCTATGTATATTTTTATGTGTTCATTAGTTGGCTTGGTAAGTTATAATGCAAATCCAATTCATAAAAGTTTACATATGGAAAAAGATCTGGAGGGCCGCATACCAAAGCAATAACAGTTTACTTCTGAAGGGAAAGAGGTGGAGACAGAAAAAGAGAACATAGTATTTTTTCTTTGTGCCATTTATATTGTTTGAATTTTTGAGTATATATTATTTTTGTCCTTAAAACATCTAAAAAGAAATTCTAAAAATTGGTATGGCTAACACAAATTCAAGGATGAGTAGAGGGACATGAGACAAGGATGTGAAGAGAGTTCAGGTTTTATCCTGTAGATAACGAGAATCACATGGAGATTTTTAACCTAAAGCGTGGAGTGATTCAATCTATATATTGGGGAAGATAACATGGGATAACATAATATAGGATTGAGAACTATAGGTGGCACTGGTGAGAGGTAGACTGAGTTTAATGGATTAGTTCTTTTCTGGTCTTTCCTTATACAACAAAAATATTCCTCTATCTAGTTTTGGGTGGAAATAATTTGCAATGGCAGTTCCTAGGGTGTGGTATTCAAGTCCTTACACGGCTACAAGAGCAGACAGACAGTCCAGATATTCAGTCTCTCCTTCTTTCAACTCTAATGTCATTCACATCTTGTATCCTGGCATCCATTAAATGTTTATAGATGTCTTGGGAAGGGGGAAATTCAGTTTGCTTGTGAGTCATACGGGTAGACCAACAGTGGTGAAGGGTAGAAAGTTCCTAGTAGAGGTTGACCTTGCTAGAAATACAGAGATGATAGAAGTTCACTGCTTCTAGGGAAGTCAAGGGTGTCAGGGTGCTTTGGAAGTTGTCAATTCAGAGTGGTCTGGGTTGTACTCAGTGGCACTGACTTCCAGCCAACTGTTCAGGTCCCTCTGAGTTATAACAATTTCAGTTCCTTCACCTGGTGATGTTCCTATGGTGCTAACTTCCTCTAGGGCAGGTTCAATGAAAATCACTGTTCAAATGTAAGGTGAGTGAGAGCCCAATGGAGTACCAACCACTGGATTTGAAGCACCTCATATGGGATGAGGTGACCCAGAAACACTCCAGCAGAAGAGTAGACAGGGAGGTAAAGAACCGTTTGTGTATTGATTTGACTCCAGAATATTGCCTATCTTGTTGATAAACACTGCATGATGTCCAGGAACATGGCAGTGGGGCTGGGTGAGAGCCTCTGCTTTGGCCGAGCCCTTTTCTAACCTAACAAGCCTTTGTGGGAAGGTCACTTCCTGTCCATTGCTCAGTTGAGATAGCATCAGTCTAGAATAAGTCTGAGGCCCACATTGATAGCATTTATAGAGATTGTTTCTTTGATTATATACCCAGCTAGTTCATAAGACATGCCTTCCTGGGAAGGATGGGTCAAGACCAGATCTAGCGTCTGTCACATCATAGAAATTGAACAACTACCCCCTTCTCTGTTTCTAACTCAAATCCAGGGCCACTCTACTGGCCCCATCTCTTTCTACATTTGTGGTCACTTTATTTTGGACATTTTCTTATTCTCTCTGCCCTCTGACCTTGATTGGTACCACTCTAAATAGATCTTTCCAACTCATTCATTCATTCCTCTTTTCTATAAGGACTGTATTTATTGAGGGCTAATGTGAGTCAAGCACTATGTGAGGCATTAGGAATATGATTATGAGCAAAGAGAGTCATGGTCTTGGCCCTAATGTTGCTTAAAGCCTAAAGGAAGATTGAGGTATTAAACAAAGAGTAACAGTATAAACACAAAGCTACAACTGTGATAAAGCGATGGTGGAGTGAGATTACAGGCAAAGGTAAGATTACATAAAAGGAGAATCTCCTGGTCAGGAAAGTCAGAGAAGCCTTCCCTGGGGAAGTGGCTCTGCTAAGCTCTTCCTTCAGGGGTAGAAAAGCCTGGCTTCTAGCCAAGTTGATTTACTTCCTACCAGAAATGAAGCAACATCTCCCAAGTCAGTCTAAAAAAACCCCCCAGAAATAAAGGAGCCCTGTTACACCATTGTTCTAGTCCAATGGGGCATACTCAGCCATATTCACAGAACTGAGGGCTACTCCAATGACTCTGAAGGACAACAAGGGTAAAAAGAAAGTGAACAGATGTACCCTGCTATATTTAGCAAAATCCTGCTTAAAATTTATATGATGTCACTGAAGGGTAAAGTCACTTCCTGACACCTGAATCTGTGGACCCAAAAAGTCAGCCATTTTCCACTTACTTTGGGGACTTGTTCCCCTCTGAAAGTTCTGTTCTGTAGCCAGCCTATTAAAGCCTGTTTCCAATCACTTTTCCAATTTTTCAAGGTCCTTTGGGATTTCGATCAGCAGTTATTTTTTTTTTCCTCCTCATAAACAGACCTGCTTTAAGTTGTCTATGACTAGAACTGATTTAGTTAATTATAATGCTGAAGCAAATTTGAGAGGTGAATATAGTTGTCAGGTGGCAAATTCTGCTTTCTGTAATTCCCAGGGTGGAATTTCCAGCCATAAGCAAGGGTGCTGTTTGGCATTTCTGGATGGAGAGTCTGACTAACAAGTTCCCTTCTCAGGAACCAGGAATGGCGGTTGCCAGGCACTAGTTATTAGCAGCTGTGGGACTGTGCCCCATCAGCGATGTGCTTCCCCAGCTAAGAGAAGACTCGTGAGTCAGAACGTTGGGAACTGCATAGGCAGACACCCTCATTTTCAGGGAAATTTGTCTGGCTCACAAATCATAAAAATAAATAAATGCTATCTGTTTAGAAAGAGGTACAGGGATGCGTAGGTGTAGAGAGATTGAAATGGACAAACATACATACAGTAACTCCCTAGTCACCAAAGAGACCCATAAAAATGATGGCTTCCAGGGCAAATGGATGAAAAGGATTACAATTAGTTTGAAATGTTTAACATTTTTTATAAGTCATTAGATGCTGTACAAATCACTTGTTGGACTCACAAATTAAGCAGGGTTGATTGGTAGTAAAATAACAAATTAAGCAATATGGAGGAGTGTTCAATTGTTGCTAAGAAACTGACCAGCTGTAACATGTAGGAGTAATTAAAATAATTCCAAAATAATAGAGCTTATTAATGTGGAAAACAGGAAGAGACAGTCCAACTGTATTTATTTAGAATACATATATTTTGCACTTAAATTGTGTATATATTTTTTCACCTCCATTATTCCTTGTGAGCATCATTACAATCCCTTTTTTATACGTGGATAGGTGTTTGTTTCTCATTTCTGATTATAAACAAAACATGTTTATCATGAATAATTCAGAGAGGTAGAAGGAGGGATATAAAGTTAAAAGCAAAATTCACGTGGATATCTGAACTGAGATCATCGTTAAGGGTTTTGTCAATATCCTTGCAGACACTTCTGTGTATAAATACAGTATAATCACTTTACACTTGCTACAAGGTCAAGACATTGCAGTATATGCATGGTCAGTCTCTTTTCCTCCTACCTCCCGAGAAGGAAATTTTGTTCCCTTAGTATTTTCTTCTCTCACCACCTTATTATTCAGATTGTGGTAATGACTGAAAAGATAATCAAAGGAAGAGGGAAGAGGGACAAAAAGAAAAGTAGTTGATCAGTTTGGGGGTGAAGTTTGTGGTTGAGATTGGACAAGGCTATTGGGGAAAGAAAGCTTTTAGGAGCTATTATGGTGTGAGAGAGAACAAGATGAAAAGGTGGGTACAGGGGATATTTTAAGATGTGGTGCTGTGGGTTAGGAATTGTATGTATCTTTAATGTTCTCTGAAAGTTGAGAGCAAAGGCTGAAATTACTTTGTAATGCCTTTTGGTAGCTGGGCTGTTTCTGCGAATGTGAGACACTGCTGAGACTGGATCACAGCAGGGGCTGGGATTTATTTGATTTACACAATGGGATTATATCAACTATGGTGCTTTGTAATTCCTTTTGTCTCAAAAATATGTCTGGGAGTTTCTATTTAAGTCAACAAGTATAAATCTCCATGATTCTTTTCAGTAGATGCATAGATTCTCCTGTATGAATATACCATGTCTTTTTTAACTAGTCCATGGTGGTGGATGTTTAAGTTGTTTCTAGTTGTGATGAACATCTTTGCATATTTATGTGACTCTCTCATTGGAATAGAGTATTTATCAGATATAACATTTTCTGTATAAAATGGTATATACATTCTAAATTTTATTACATAATGCCAACAAAAGTCATGCTAATTTATATTCCCACCACTAAGTATAAAAGTCCCATAGCTACACAATCCCATTCTTATCATTTCTTATTAGTTGGAGGACTAACGCAATTTTAACAACATGTCTAGAGTGTACATATGAAGAAGCTGAAACTCGGGGAGG
Organism: Ceratotherium simum simum; assembly: GCF_057802395.1. Taxonomy (NCBI): domain Eukaryota; kingdom Metazoa; phylum Chordata; class Mammalia; order Perissodactyla; family Rhinocerotidae; genus Ceratotherium; species Ceratotherium simum. The sequence continues at coordinate 55,849,906 of NC_141909.1, forward strand.
CTGAGGGTCTCTCATCTAAGGTGTTAGAACCGAGACAGTTCTAGCCTGTTGGCTCCTCCAGAGATGCTCTGTACCTGGAAGAGCCAAATAACAATAATGTCTGTTATGTCACATGGAAACTAATGTCGCCCAGAGGGGAAAGGAAGATACTTAAAACTGGCAAATGAAACTATTTCCAGTTCAACTCATCTGTGTAACAGGGGCACACACACCACAATGGTGAGATGATGTGTGAAAAAGTACTTTGTAAATCACTAGAGATTGAGGCACCATTTGGAAAAACAATTACCCCCTTCATCTGGATAGTTAAGGCTGTGTGTGTTTAGCTAACAGAAGGGAATTATAAATGCTGTGGTTTGACCTTGCATTTGAGGGTCATTTTTATCTTCTGCAACTTGATAGCCAAATTTCCAGTAAATGAAGCGTTTATTATTAAAAATGCTGACAAGGTCAGAGCCAATCTGGACCACTTTTCCTTGTAATACCCTGATGATTAAAAGACCGAACGTCCAATTCTTTACTGTCTCCTGGCAAATGTACTATACACAATATCTTCCTCTGTAAATCCATGTCCCCCAGTTGCCTCTGACCTTCGCCCGGGAGGCCTGTTGACTCTATGCTTATTTATGCTCATTTTATCTCTAGAAAAGTGGGTCCAGACAGCCCTCTCTGTGTTTATTTTACCAGGTCAGGTCCTGCTGGACTCTTAAGGATTTCAGGCAGCAGAACAGCTGTGTTTAACCTTGTCTGTTAGTCCCTGCCCAAGAAACCCATCCGAATTGGCAATGCTTCTGAAAACACAAGTGAGACTAAATTACAAACGGAGAAAGCGTCTGAGTTAAAATAAACTGTCACCAGACAAAAGCTATCTCCTTCTATTTTTTTTTTCTGTAAGAAAAACAGGGAACTGGCTTTGATCTCATTCTTAGGTGAGATTTGTTGTTCTAATCTTTTTAAAAGCACTTATCTCAGAATTTCTGATCAGCAAGAGGACGGGGGTTCAGTCGTCTGCTTGTAGTAATAAAGATCCAAATCTAATTTTGCAGTTCTGCCTTTGGTATTCTTATTTTGAACTAGAATAGCACAGAAAAAGTGGACTGAGGATCTCGCAACTGGAGCGTGTCTTGTGTTGCCTGGTTACTGGGACTCTCTGGAGATTAGATTGTCAGGATATTTGGATGCACAGAAAATCAAACATACAAAACTCCTACCTTTCTGGTAATTCCTCTGTGAAGACAGGGCAGCCTCTAAGGTTGGAAACCTAGGTGACGGGAGAAAATCATTTCTGTCAGCAGAGGATCATGAATAGTAATTATTTTCAACTGCATCTTCCCCTAAGAGAAGTTCTCACCATCAGAGACATGGTCAGTGCGAAGTGGCCACATTCAATACGATAAGTTTCATATTGCTCTAATTCTGGGGACCCTCAGATGATTATACCCAGGCTTGCTTTCCTTCAAAAGCTGCCTTGTTCTATCTGCAAAATAAGAGAAGAGGTCCTTCTAATTCACTGGTCTTGAAAGAAGTAAAATAGAAGCAGGCTTTCAAGTGTCCCTAAGGAGGGCACTATAGGGTTTATGTTGGAAATGGATCTGAAGACTTAGGAGAGACTAGTGGGTCAGAAATGTACACAGGCCCCGATTCTCTTCCATCAGTTAATTTAAAACTATCTAGGCCTCTGTCAAATGATTGTTTTAGCTCAGAGTCATCATTGCCCCTGTCTGTATTTTCTCCTGCATCACAGGAGAGACACTCAGAATGACATTTTCCTGAACTCTTTCCAGTAGAGTTCTGGGTTAAATCTGCCAATGATGGGAACTCATATGAGATTTGAAAGGTAGAAGAGGAGAAGGTATTTTTCTCTTGGGACAGCCATGGGTAGGGAGTTGAGATCATCATTGATGGCTTCACTTGGCTCTGGGGTTCCTTTAAACAGGCAGCTGAGGTCACCCTGTGAGCCCTGAATCTCCAGGTCTCCTACAGTGACCTCCTGACCTTTGCTCTACCAGCTCTTCCAATTCTTTCTAATTTTGAATTTTAAATCTCTCTCCACTCAAAATACATAGTCACTTTTTCCTCCCTGATTAATCCTGAATAACGCAAAGACCTGGGCACAAAGGCCCAATTCTTTGGTCATCTGTGTTAATAAATCTGAATTTTAATTAGCATCAAATTATAGGTCAACATATGGCTTATAGACATAAAAAATACATATGGTATAATTTCATTTTTATAATGTTCCAAAGCAAACTAATTTGTGGTGTTAGAAGTAAAGATAGTGGTTATGTTTGGGAAGGACTGAGGGGATGGTGATTAAGTGGGCCATGAGGAGGGCTTGGGCTGCTGGCCATGTTTGATTCCTTCATCAAGATGGTGCTCAGATGCTTGAGTTTCTTTTTGTGATAATTCGTTAGGCAAGATAATCATAATTTACGCACTTTTCTTTATATATGTTAAATTTTAATTAAAAATTTATCTTAAAAAATTTAGGGCTGTTGGAAATGTTGTATTTTAGTGTCAATCGTAAAATGACCATTTAATCATTGAGTCCAGTCTCCCTCTTTAACAGAGGATAAAACTGAGGCAGCAAGAGACCCAGTAACTTGCTCAAGGTCTACCTTCAGGCCCAGTTCTCTATCATTTATAATCTGATTTAATGTGAGGATTTTAAAAATTGGGTTTTCCTAGTTATCTTTTCTCTGATTTTTTTCTATTTATAGTCAAATAGAAATCGACTTTATGTAAAAATAGATAAGAGGAGTCATTTCAAGCTAATTTGTCATCTCAGGCATTACTTAAGACATATCAGACTCTCCAGTGAAAACATCTGTGGGTAACACAGGTGGAGGATGTGCCAACCTTGCCAAGGTATTTAGAATTTAGTAGGAGGAAGCAGAGAAGCTGCTTCAACGATGGGCTATTGTGAATTGAATGTGGCTTTAAATCAAGAAAAAACATACATTGTAAAATGTCTCCAAGAAAGGTAAACTGGATACTGCTTGAAAATCCACACTAATTTTGTCCATTTGTCCATTTCCCACAGCTTTTGCTACCATTGAGCCACCTGGATAGTCATCTCTTAGGACTTGGCATTCCTAAGGTGTTCCTTTCCCTGCTATTCCTGCCCCGGGAACATGGACTGACCTGTAGACGTCCACCAGGTGAACCCTGTTCTGCAGGAATCTCGCCAGAGGAGGGCCACTTCCTGGAGAGCCATGGGTTTTATAGTTAACAAAGAATGGGAAGGTTCTTTCTGCAGTTTTTCCCCTGTGCCGCCCCCTCACTAGGGCCTAAGTCTTAATGTATTCTAGGACATTCTCTGTCCATTACAACACACATATAGTTTTGAAATCTTTTCACCGATTACTTTCAGAAATCAGCAATAGTGTATGTTTTTGAGCTCCTTGGCTTTTTCTGAGCTTGCATTCAGCATAATTCAGAAAAGATTACTTCTCACACTCTACTCATTCAACATATATTTATTGAACTTCCACTATATACCTGGCAGTGGGCTAAGTGCTGGGGTCATGTGATGAATAAGATGCAGTCTCTGTGCCCAAGAAACTCATGATTGGTTGCAGAACAGTCATGCAAAATAATAGTTTAGTTACAGGAATGAATTTTGGTGCTGGTTAAAGCATATCATTTAAGTCCTAACCATGAGTTTTAAATTCTGTTTTCTTAATAGCTCTTTGCTAGTGACCTTCCAATATGAGGCTCAGTGCTATTTTGGATAAAGGGATTCTTTGAGAATCCAAAAAAAGATGCTTGTCTTCATTTAAATGCACCCAACTTGGGCATATTTTGGGAGCATCCCAAGTTCAGAAGATGAGAAGAATCTACATGGAAATAGGCTGGGACTTCTTGCTTGAAACTGATACTGATTAGAAGTCCTAGGAGTAGGGAAGTTTATGGCAAGGAGTCCCCATAATGGTGACTTTCAAACTAAGTTGAGAAGTTTCTAAGACGCATAGTGATGTTGTGTTGAAAGAAAGTTCAAAGATAATGTCAAATATGTTTAATTGTCACCTGTCCATCATGGGACAGTACTTCAGGGCTAACAACTCAGAGCATGGCAACTTGAGGGTAGCTTCTCCAGACTCTGACTTGCAACAGCTTCCCAGACCAGGGAAATTCTATCCCAGATCAAGAGATACCCACTTGCAGTTACTCCTGATTTGTTGTTGGGGAGATAAACTATTTGCCAAATATGATCAGAGACGTGAGCCAGAAAAGATTATCAGTCACTCAAGATGTTTTTGACCTAATTTTTATTGCCTATAGTTTTAAATGTGACCAGGGAACCAGGCAAAGAAAGGGTTGCTGAGGATTTTATCCATAATTAACATGGTCTGTCAACTGTTTTTCAGAAAAAAAGAAACTATATGTTCTGTTTTGCAGAAACTGATGTCTGCATTTTGCAGATATTGCTCCCTTGCAGAGAAACTCACACGCTTGCAGCAAGACCCCTGCAAATTGTCCCAGCTCCAAGTGTCCTAAAGTTACCTTAAACTCATTAGCATCTTAAGTTCTCCTCCTCTGGGAGGGTCCAAGCAGCCATTTTCAGATCATGCGATGTGTGTAGTAGCATGTTTACCTGCTACACACTTGCCCTGAATGAGCACAGTTGTTACACAGTTGTTACAAATAAACCTGCTGTCCTCTGCTCTTTTGTGTATAAAGTCTCCACTGGCACTGAGCTCGGAGAGACATTGCTTTTGCCAAATATCTCAGGTGTTCTCCATTGCTTGTGCAAGCAATAAACGTATTTCTTCACCTACTTCTGCTTTGGTTGTGCTTTTTGGCTCCACACTCACCAAGAGAAAAACCCGCTGAGTTCAGTTACAAAATAAATCAGAATTTGGTTAAAACTCCTGCTGCAGGACTTTCCTTCAGCCCTGCTGGACAGAGCTGGTGATGAATATCCAAAAGACCAGAATTATAGGTAATGTGACTTGGGCTGGATGATGGGAGTTGAGGGAACTGGGATGAAGTGGAAGGTGCCCACCTTGAGTAAGGGGCAGCCTCTGCTTAGCTGTGACTAATCACTGCATATAGGACTGCAGGCCTAGTAGATTCAAGAGAACCTACTTTCAAATACGCTGGAAGTCTGCATATTTCTTTGGGTTTTCCTAATTTTTACTTGTTGTCAATTAATTCAAAAACTGGAAAAAGAGAAAAAGAAAAGACTTGTACTTCTAGCCAGTTCTAGAAGGATATGAAAGCCCTTTGCTCCCATGGTAACAAAAAGAAAAACCCATACAAAATTTAAATCATACTTTTCTGTCGGGATAGCAAAGAGCAGTGGCCAAAAGGAAGACTTGATAAACAGAATTGGCTCAATAATTCTCCCTCCAAACCCAAATTTTGCTGAGAATGCAACAATAAAGAAGAGGACGGTAGGGGGCCAGCCCCATGGCATAGTGGTTAAGTTCAGCGTGTTCTGCTTCGGCAGCCAGGGGTTGCTGGTTCAGGTCCCGGGGGCGGACCTACACCATTCGTCAGCCATGCTGTAGCAGTGACCCACATATAAAGTAGAGGAAGATTGGCACAGATGTTAGCTCAGGGCCAATCTTCCTCAGCAAAAAAAGAAATTGGGCATATTTTTGGGCTGGCCTGGTGGCATAGTGGTTAAGTTCGCATGCTCCACTTTGGTGGCCATGCAGGTTTGGATCCCAGCTGCAGACCTATGCACCACTTATCAAACCGTGCTGAGGTGGTGTCCCACATATAAAGTAGAGGGAGATGGGCATGATGTTAGCCCAGGGCCAATCTTCCTCAGCAAAAAGAGAAGGATTGGCAACAGATGTTAGCTCAGGGCTAATCATCCTTACCATAAAAAAAAAAAAAGAAGAGGATGGTAAGCAGAGAGGAAATAACATAATACCTTATATTCTTGTGGTAACTGGATTCCAGGACCCTGACTGAGTTGAATCTAGTGGTGAACCAAAAATACCTGCAACTTCAGCCAAACTTTCTCCTAGCTCAAATACTGACAAGATCAAAAAGGCAGTGGCAAGGAAGGTTAAGTTGTGTTCAACATCAATTTTCATCAGAGAAGTGCAAATTAAAACTACAACAAGATATCATTTCATACCCACTAGAATAGCTAAAATTAAAAGTATGACACCAAATGTTGGCAAGGATGTGAAACAACTAGAACTCTTATACACTGCTGGTGGGAATGTAAAATGGAATAACTACTTTGGAACACTCATTGGCAGTTTCCTATAGTGTTATGTCTGCCTATCTATAACAAAGCAATTCTATTCTTTTGCATTCACCTGAGAAACAAAAAAGTATGTGCACCAAAGACTTTACAGCAACTTTATTCATAGGAGCCTAAAATACTTACGAAAATAACTCAAATGTCCATCAACAAAAGAACATACAAATAAATTTTGGCTTATCTGTGCAGTGGAATACTATTTAGAGATGAAAAGGAATGAACCACTAACATATGCAACAATAATATGGATGAATCTCAAAAACATACTGAGTGGTAGAGTCAAACATGAAGTACACACTGTAAATTCCATTTATATGAAGTCCAAGTATACCCAAAGCTAACGTATTGTGATAAAAATGAGAACAGTGGTTGCCTTAACAAGGGAAGGTCAGCTTTTTACTGCAAAGGGACACAAGAAAACTTTCTGGGGTAATGGAATTGTCAATACTCATTGTGCTTAAGATATGTGCGTTTCCCTATATAAAATTATACCACAATGAAAAAAAATCTAAAACATGTGGGCCAAATAGAACAGTTTATGACCTGTTTCCACCTCCTGACTTCAGTCTGGTAGACGAAAGATCCCTGCATGTAGGCACCAACCCAGGGATTCACGGACAGAAGAATGGTCAATAACCACTCCTCTAGGCTTAGGAGGATCTCCCTGTTGTGGGGGCTGCTAAGAGATGCCCAGAATTTTCCAATAAGAGGCTGAAGAGGAGTGATCCCAGCTTCTAGGTCTTTCTCTACTGCCAGCCTGGGTTTATCACATGCCCACAGCTGTGGCCAGGGCTTGAGGATGAGGCCATCTTGCTCTCATCTCCTTGGCCTGGTTTCTGGGTTATGATGCTCTCTTGGGTTGCTTGTTCCTGTGTTTAGTGCTTCCAGATGCTGCCTAAGGCCCAATGTGCTTGTCCTGAAAAATTTTGCTTTAACCACAGGCAAGCTCCTCACTTCTGGAAGGTCTTAACCTGAGTCTGACCTCTAATGGATCTCTAAACAGAATTACAGAACTTGAATGGGAAAATGGCATCTTTTTTTTTTTTTTACTAACCTCTGATGGAAATTTGGCATTTCCTTCAATTATGAATGTAAGCAACAAACTATGATAATATTAGTAGTACCTGTGACCATAACAATTAGAAATCATAGGTAATTTTATGTCATGTTACAGCTGTGGCAAGTCTCAAAATATTGCTTATGACCATCACTACTTCAAAATTATGGTAATTATTATACCTGCCGCAAAATCTTTTTATTTAGTGAATTAATAAAGATATACATATACATATATCACTTTAAAATATTTTGATAACAATTCCAAAGTAGCTGCTTTCCATTGTAATGCTATACATTTTATTTATGCATTTTCAAACATTCTGGGAAGTCGATGTTAGTTTTCTATTGCAGCTGTAAGAAATTACCACACACTCAGTGACTTAAAACAACACAAATGAATCTTACTGTTCTGTAGGTCAGAAATATGACATGGATCTTACTGGGCTGAAATCAAAGTGTCAGTTGGGCTGTGTTCCTTCTGGAGGCTCTAGGAGAGAATCCACTTCCTTACATTTTCCAGCTTCTAGGGGCCACTTGCATTCCTTGGCTCATGGCTTCCTTCCTTCATCTTCAAAGCCAAGTTTGAGTCTTTCTCAAATCTCATTGCTCCAACCTTCTCTTCCACCTCCTTTTCCACTTTTAAAGACCCTTGTGATTATATTGGACCCATTTGGATATTCCAGAATAATCTCCCTATTTTAAGGGAGATTAGCAACCTTAATTCCATCAGCAACCTTAATTCTTCTTTGTCATGTAGCAGAACATATTCACAGGTCCTGGGAATTAAGATGCAGACATCTCTGGGGGACTTATTCTGCCTACCACAGGTTCATAGATTTCATCAGATTGCCCAAGGGGTCCATGGTATAAAAAGTCTGACACCCTATCCTAAACCCGGGTCTGATGTGCATTTGCCTGGTGCTGGCTATCCTGCTGAATTGTGCCAGCCTCCCTCTGGCTACGTCTGCAGCTAAACTGGATGGAATCTGTGTGAGAGACACATCCATTACTTTCTTTCTCACCTGACCAACTCTTCTTCCCGCAGACCTCAGCTCATCATCTTCCTCTCTGCAAGGCCTCCCTGGTGGTCTGCCTGATACAGGGGTCTCTCCTACTGTGCCTCCAGCTCATTACTTGTCCCCCATGGAGGCCCTTATTCTGCGTTTGACTCATTTACTTTTCTGTTTCTCCAGTGGACCATGAGCTTCTTCAAGACACGACTGAGTCTTCACTGTGTATCTCCAGCATGTATCTAACTGTATCCAAACCATCGTAAGAATTCATGTTTGTGGAACAAATACCTGAACCAGAACTTCAGAAAAAGAGAAATAGAAGCTAGTAGAATTTAAGAAAAATGCTAGAACTAAAACTGAGATTGAAAAGAAAAGATATTTATAAAAATACTTTTATCTCTGGACTGCCTTTAAAATGCATTTCACTGTGGGGTGTCCTGGAGCCCAGCCTCTGCTACCCAGCTCTGTTCCAGACTCTGCCCAAACCAAATGTGGGGCAGCCCAGGATCTGCGAGAGGAAATTACACAAACTTAAATGCAAACAGTCCTAGCCAAAATAGTTGAGAGCCCCTTTTACTGTGGGTAACACTGTGGAAATGGCCCAGCTCACCTCTGAATGGTCATTATGGCCAAGGTCAGACCCTGTCCTGGAGTTGCGGATACTACAGAGACAGGGGACATGGATATGCCTCCTGCATTGGCCTACCACAAGCTGGACTACTCTCCTTGAGATACCTGTATGCTCTCAGAGATCCCAGAACACGGAACAAAGAAGGGACTAAAGGTCTAAGGCAGGATAGGCTAGATTTCTGATTTTTTTTATTACTGAACTGTGAAGTCCTAACCGTTGCACTCAGGGGATTTCTACCCTAACTGTGTAGAGGGTATCCTAGTTTATCCTAGAAACTCTTAAAGTTGGAAATAGTTATTACAAATAGAAGGGCAATGGTCGTTTAAACTAGAGCCTTAAGCAATAGCTCAGTAATATTCTCAAGTTCCATCACCACTTAAGCTTCAGTAAACATAGCTGCCTAAAAGACACACTCTCCTACTTCTTTGCCTGGTGACTTTTAATCCTATTTTTCCTCAATAAAATTGGATGCAGTACAGAATTGTCAATGATTGTTGGTCTAAAAGTCAAAAAGCTGGATCTAGCCCTGGTTTTACCTCTAGCCAGCAATATGATGCTAGGAAATTATTTAACTTCACTTGAAGTGCTTGTTAAAATTTTAGTAGTGTGAGGCTCCAGGCACACACTTTTCAAATCAGAAATGTCATTGAAGAACACTGTGTATTAAACAAACACCTGGTGATTCTGACCATAAAGGGACCACTGGATTCAGTAAATACATTCTGTTAGTGGATGTGCTCACCTTCCAAAGAAAAGCACCAGGAATCTTTGCACTTAAGATAACAGGGCATTTAGGAGTCAAGCACTGGACCTTGTTTCCCTTGGTTAACATCTGGGTAGGGCAAATGGCATTTTCTTGCAACGGTCTCTGTAATAAATGGCAAATGTTTTTCTTCTGGCAACCAACACTGGGGATTAGTTTGTTTTCTATCTTGCATGGATCTGGGGTAAAAACAAGTCTGAAGTCTTCTTCCACAAAAACAAGCTTCCCAGCTCTCAATCCTTTCAGCAAACCTTGGGAAGTTTGAATTTCACTTTAATATTATTCTTCCATCTTCCAAACAGTTTGGCTGGAAGATTTTTGTGGGAATGAAAATCTGAAACCCAAGGGTAGGGGGGTGATGGTGGGGGAGGCAATGTCACAGGGTCTAGTAGATAAGAATTGGCATGCTAACCCACATCTGCAGCGTTTCTTCCTACTCACTAAGGTGATACTGGAAAAAAGTATTATTTCTCCAAACATTTTTCCTGACCACTTTCATGTGATTGTCATTTATTCATCTTGTGCTGAAACTCTGAACCCAAAGAAGAGACTTCATTTCTGTGCTGTTGATTGAAAGAGGAAAAGTATGCTGAGTGCCATGGCTACTTCCACCTAAGGAGACTGATCGTATCCTTTTTTTTCTGCTGAACAAATAAGAAAACACAAGAGAAATATGTAAAATGAATTTTTTGTAAGCCTACCTCATGTGCACGTGTGTGTGCGCGCGTGTGTGCACATGTGCATCCACGCACACCCACAAATGTGAACTAAGATAAGGTTAGCATCTTCTGGATTACAATGGGAGGCCTGGAGCATTCCCTGTTTACCCTGGCAAGTGAGTGCATCAAGATGCAGGGCAGTGTCTGGCAAAGTGCCCTAAGTTCTTTCTCTAATATTAGCCTGGCTGGCATGCTGAGGCCCTGGGGAAGCGCCGTTACAGGTACTGAAGCTAGCCCTTTGAAGCCTGTCAGGCTGATGGATGGGAATGAATCTCAAAAGTCCATCAACCCTGCCTGTCAGAAGTCTGCCAAAGTGCCTTCAAATGAAAGACATGCCAGGCTGACTCAACAAAAACCTCAGCATCACCCAGTGAGAAAGCCTGCTGGAGGAAGCGAAGAAAGATAGAAGGCAGGAAACATCACTGGCTTTACATGGGAAGAACCTATTTGACTGGTTAGGTCTGATTTCTGTGAATAACCGAGGTGGTTTTTCTTGATGTGTCTTAATTACCTTCTGTGGAAAGAAAAAAAAAACGCAGAACATGGCAACAATTAATTGGCATTGTCAGTTGATTATTATTTTTTTCTTTCTAGGAATTCTTCTGACTCACAAAGCACATTATATAACCATCTGTTTTCTCCTAAAGATGAATTCTGTTAGATTTACTCATTTCTTCTCCTCAGAAGATGGACTAACACCGCCAATATTGAGAATCTCTGTGTGTGCGAGAGCATGGAGAGGGAGGGGCAGAGAGTTGGTGGCTTTTGTTTTCTACACAGGTAAGTTTTGTGTCTCTGAGGGCACCCTTGAGATTTCTCTTACCTTCTGGTGTCCAAACTTCAGCGGCCATTCTCACTTAGGATCAGATGCTATGCAGAAGTCAGAGTTAAAACATATCTTACTCTGGGGGCTTAGAAGGGAAAGAGAAGCTTTCTCAAGGTGTTGATGAGGAATTCATGCAAATCAAAATTTTGAAGGAGAAGATCTGGGTTCTACTCTTGTTTGGCACCATCCTTAGAAGACATATCGCTTATTCACTCAGTTTCAATTTCTTGTCTTAGAAAATGGAGACAACGGTGCATCCTTCTTCTTTTTGAAAAAAAGTCAAGAACAAATGAACACAATCCTTTTCTGCTTTTCTACATTTCTGATTTCTCCTTTTTGCTTATTTCAGACCCTCTAATAAGGCACAAGTATTCTCATCTCCTTTATTCCTTTGCTCAAGAGTTTCAGCTATTGTCTGAGTAGGTAAAGCAGCTGCCTACATGAAGTTGGGGGCAGCGGGCATGCCCAGTGAGGACTGGGTTTACAGTGGTCTGCTTGAAGACTGTCATCCAGAGTAAGTTGTGTCTGAAGTTAGGAGAGGAGGGCACCTGTGTGGGAAGTGATACATAACAAGTGGTTGATAACTGACTTCTCCAAGCTCCCCTCTCAGTCCCATTATCCTTTAGTTTTTGCCCAAGGACACTGGGCCCTCCCATTTTCTATACATGCTTGAACCAATGAACTCCCTGACCAGGGCAGGTGGCAGAGGAGTTGCGTGGAATCTATGCATGTAACAAGCCTCAGAGCGCCCTCCCGGGCCACATTTCTGGAGATCCCTGCCTCCACTCCCCACCTCCAATAAAACCCAGCATCATGGCCCGTGCAGAATAAGGACCAAACAGTGTTTGCTGAGTCAATGAGAAGGAGGATGAAAAATGAATTAACTTGTTTATATTGCCTCTGCTCTACTGCTTTTAGCCTGGGTGAAGATGAGCCAGGAGAATGTACTCTGACAGTAGATGAAAACCAGCAGGCATGTGTTTTTGCCCTAGAGAATGAGCAAGGGCATCTGAGGCAAAGCCCTCACGCGAGGCCGCCGAGCTCCTTGGGCTGATGATGATGCTGTTTAGAGGTAAGGTCAGTGCTCTAGAACCCTGAGAAAGGGGGCTCCTTGGGATCCTGGGGCTCTCCGCTTCACTAGCTCGGAAATCCTTAACAGCAGGATTAGTGGTAAAGAAGGCAGTGGTTAAAGGAGAAGAAATTCTCAGTTCCACTCAGGATTTGGTGACGTGGTTTATGGAAGAGACTTCTTTAAATAGCGAATGATAAAGAAGGGTTGTCACCGTGCGTTTGACTGGAGAACTCTGTGGGCTCACTCTGAGCCGTGGATTTGTGCTCTGGCTGCAGAACTGGCAGTACCAGGGCTGAATGAAGCCTTCATTCCCGGAAACATGAATTCAAGTTTGGTAATAACATGCAGTGTTCTTCTCATGTCTAACCTTTGGATGCTGCAGTGTGAATGTTTTTTGACCTGCTATGTTCTTGTTGAAGGTAGGGACCTTCAGGAGTCATCTCCATGTAGCTCTTTGCTTACTTACAAAGTCCATGGACACAAAGTCTCTTCTGTGGTTCCTTTAAGAAATAGATGAGCAACATGACAATTAGCACTCATTGTTCTTTAAAGGTTAGCTATGTGGGAATATTACCCATTTACCATTTGAGTCGGAAGAGGCATCCGAAAATCTGTAATATGCTACACTAAATGTAGCGCAACAGAAGGGCAATTAGTCTTTCAACGATATATTAGCTTATTAACTCTCTGGAGAGGCTGTGGGAAAAGCCTATCTGTTTGGACTCTCATCGTCTCCAGCCAAGGACATTTTTGCCTGCTCATAGCAGCTTACTTCCTTGTGTCTACATCGTTCTGAAGATTTTTCCCTGCTCCCAGCATGCCCTTTTCTCACTGAGCTGGTCTTTTCATTCCTTTAAATTTTAACACTTACAACGTGTCCTAAACCTCCGGCACCCTTGAAGCCTGTTCAGATAATCCCTCTCTAAATCTCTCCACGTTGGTTGGCTCGGCCAGAGCTTGCTTGAAGCCATAATAAGCCATAGATGTGACTTCTGTTTCTTATTTGCACACTGTCATGTCTTCCCATTTAGGCTAGACTTTGTCTCCATCCCGGGTGGGCAAGGAAGGTCTTTGATTTTGCCATGATCCTGAGAAGCATGTTCTGCACACGGCAGACGAAGTTAACGGAGTCTAACTGATGGACGAGATGGGGGGTCAGATTTAACTTGGCAGAGAGGAAATGAGACATGAAGTCTTGAAGAGTGGCTGAAAAAAAAAGGCAAAGAGTTACTCGAATGGACTATATTCCATTGAAAGGTTCTTGTTCAAATATAATAGAGAACAGTGGTGACTCAATGCGCTAGCATTACCATCTGATGGATGTTTGACTGTTTCCTGCTTTGGGCTCCCAGTCCGGCTCCTGGAGGACATATGCCCTGCAGACTTCAAGTTTCAATTAGAGAGGAATTACATCTTTAAAAAAATAGTTTCCAGAAATATAACATAACTAAATAAAATCCAGTACTGAAGGCAAAAAGAAAGACCAGTCTCCTAACACTGAGTTGAAATAGTTCCACAGCACATGGGACACATTTTCTTCAGTTCTTTCATTGAAGACAGATTGGAGGAATGAGATGCAGTTGAGTTTGGGAAATCATGGCATCATTTTGTCAAATGCTGTAATGCCTTAAATATAGGATTAGATGGACATTATCTGGGAGCTAGGAGCCGGGAGGCAGCATGGGGTAGAGGAGGGGAAAAAAGCAAAATGTTCTTGAGTCAGTCATTTAATCAGTTCTCCTGGACAAAGGACAAACTCGGGTTATAAGCATTCAGGGTTACAGAGTGAAAGATGCGTTCCACGTTCTCTTGTATGCCTGGGGCATAATCTGACCCAGGTGTAACCCAATCCTTGAATTAAAAAGGTGCTTTATAACAGGATTTAACTGTACTTGTCTGGAATTTTGCCCCTCATTCCGGTTGTGGGATTTAATTAATCCTTACCCAGAGGTCAGTCACTTCAAGGCAAATGCCATAGAAGGGCAGAGAATTATCTTAATGTGAGTTAGAGTTAGACGCAGCCAGCTTTCATTTTATTACTATTATCAATTGTTTAAAGAACCTGGCTGAATGATTTCATTGTATGTGTGCCTTGAGGTTTTCTAGAGCAATTTGGAAACTACATTATGGAATAAACCACAAGATTATTAAAATGACTCTAAACAGTATGAGTCCAATTTCCAAAGGAGGTTGTAATACCCATATTTACTCATATTTCATCTCCTTGTATAATTATTCACACTCCATATTTTGAGGATAAAATTTATAGGAATGTGTCCCCACCTAATTATCTCACCCCCTCCTTACCGTTTTTCTTCTGTTCTTTCTTTTCTATGAAGTGACTTTTGTGCTTCTGGCAAGAGCTCATGGGGGACTTTAAGAACTAGAGGCTGAGTGATTCAGACGAAAACACCAGACTCCCTCATTCATGTGCTTTCCTTTCAATATATCTATTTTTCTCCCTGGCAAGGAATACCTTTTGAACAAAATAGAGTGGCTTTGTCCTCACCACAGTTGGCAAAGGATTAAATTCAAGGTTTCTTCCTACTGCTCCTTTGTTGCCTGCTTCTTACCTGTTTCTGCCCCCACGTTCCCTGAAATGTTAGCGGGAACACTTCAGGGAAGTTCTCTGTTAACTGCCACGGAGCAAGACTAGAAAGGGGACGCAGTGAGTAACAGCTCCCCGGTGGACACCTGCTATGGTTCTAGCCCTCCTAGGCAACCGAGGAGGAGATCTGAGGCCATTTGCCTGAAAAGATTGCCTGGTAACATGTTTTAGATAAACATACCAAAAAATTAAATCTGAAACGTGAAAGAAAAGGACATTTTAAATAAAGCCTACCTTTTAATCACTTCATAAATGTATTTCCTTTTCTCTTTTTTCTAATTCATCTTGCTCTTTTGTCTCTCTCCTATATTAATCGTTGTAGATCTATTTCAAATCAAGACCGCTATCATAATCCCTTCCTTATATGTAGATAAAATGTTGCATACGGAAGGATGATTTGTCATAAAAATATAAAATAACTTGCCTGGCTATGCTGCCAGAACAGAAAGAGTGCTGGATTTGTAGTCAGATCACCAGTGTTCAAGCTCCCGCTTTGCTACTAACTACTGCAAATAACTCAACCACAGAGTGCCTCAGTTTATTCAGTTGCAAAAAGGTGCAATTTGATACTTAAAATCTCTTTCTATTCCACAAAGATCTGGTGAGGCTGAAATGAGATAAATATTGTATAAAACTTAAAATGGAAAATACATAATACAGAAATGTAAAGTACAGTACATGGTAAAGAGCAGGGTCATAACTTGATCTTGTCTTTTTGTCTGTTGTTTGTTTTTTTGTTTGTTTCATCCATTATGCCAAGCAAATAATAATAGCCAATGTTTATGTTCCAAGCGCTGTGCTAAGTGGTTTGTGTGTATTATTTATTTATATAATTATTGGATACTATTACCATTCACATATTACAGACGAGGGAACAAAAGGAACAGAGAGGTTAAGTAAGTTGCTCAAGGTCACACAGCCAGTAATGGGAGCCTGTAGTGGGTTGAATTTTGCCCCCTGAAAAGTATGTCCAAGCGCTAACCTCTGGTACTTGTGCAAGTGACCTTATTTGGAAAAGGTTTTGCAGATGTAGTTAAATTGACGATCTTGAGATGAGGTAATCCTAGATTAGAGTGGGCACTAAATGCAATGTGAGTGTCCTTATAAGAGACGGAATGGACACACAGACACACACAGGGAAGATGACCACGTGAAGATGGAGAGAGATTGGAGTAATGTTGCTGTAAGTCTAGAAACGTCTAGGGCCACCAGAAGCTAGGAAGAAGCAAGGAAGGATTCTTCCTTAGAGCCTTCAGAGGGAGCATGGCCCTGCTGACGCCTTGATTGTGGACCTGTAGTGTCCAGAACTGTGAGCAAGTGCATCTCTGTCATTTTAAGCCACCAGTGTGTAGTAATTTGTTACGGCAGCTGCAGGAAACTCTTATAAAGCTCCAGGATTCAAATGGAAGGAGTCTGACTCCAGAACATGAACACCTGTTCATTTTGCTTCATTTTACTTTTTTATTTGAAATATAAGTAAATTCAGGAAAGAAGGAAATTATCCAAGTGAATGTGGCATGATTGTTTTGGCGAAATGAAATGGTTAATTGTGGGAGTGTGCTCTTACACAAGCTAAGACGCTAAAATCATTATGTGGGGACAGGGCTGTCGGAACTCTTAGCTTTTCAAAATGTCTGATCCCGAAGTAGCCTAGAATAAATTTTTAAAAAATTACAAATCTGTTTTGGAAAGAAGAAATAGTGCAATAACACTCAGCAAAGATAAACAACGTTACTAACAAGTAAACCAAATAAGAGCAGAACACAAGAACATTCTACTCGATGAGCTGAGATTTGTGTCATTATTATTAACAACAATGATAGTGTCAGTTATGGATCAATGTTGTCTCGTGTACTTAGAGGGAAAAAATGATTTGTTTCTTAGAGATACTGGGTTTCTTTGGCCAAATTAAACTTCTCTGAACAATCCAGCATTTCCTAGCTGTGGTTAACATATTTTGCTCATGTCAAAATTTTTGTTCTATAAAATATTCTCTCCATTTCTACTGATTTATAGATACACTGTTAAAAAGCTTTTATTTTTTTATTTATTTTTATTTTTTAAAAATTTTTTGTTTATTGTAGTAACATTGGTTTATAACATTGTAAAAATTTCAGGTGTACATCATTATACTTCTATTTCTGCATAGATTACATCATGTTCACCACCAAAATACTAATTACAACCCATCACCACACACATGTACCGAATTATCCCTTTCACCCTCCTTCCTCCCCCCTTCCCCTCTGGTAACCACCAATCCAATCTCTGTCCCTATGTGTTTGTTTATTGTTGTTATTATCTACTACTTAATGAAGGAAATCATACGGTATTTGACCTTCTCCCTCTGACTTATTTCACTTTGCATTATACCCTCAATGTCCATCCATGTTGTCACAAATGGCTGGATTTCATCATTTCTTATGGCTGAGTAGTATTCCATTGTGTATATATACCACATCTTCTTTATCCATTCGTTCCTTGATGGGCACTTAGGTTGCTTCCAAGTCTTGGCTATTGTGAATAATGCTGCAATGAACACAGAGGTGCATGTACCTTTACAAATTGGTGTTTTCAAGTTCTTTGAGTAAATGCCCAACTGTGGAATAGCTGGATCATATGGTAGTTCTATCCTTGATTTTTTGAGGAATCTCCATACTGTTTTCCATAGTGGCTGCACCAGTTTGCACTCCCACCAGCAGTGTATGAGTGTTCCCTTCTCTCCACATCCTCTCCAACACTTGTTGTTTCCTGTCTTGTTAATTATAGCCATTCTGACGAGCGTGAGGTGATATCTCATTGTAGTTTTGATTTGCATTTCCCTGATAGTTAATGATTTTGAACATCTTTTCATGTGTCTGTTGGCCATCTGTATATCTTCTTTGGTGAAATGTCTGTTCAGGTCTTTTGCCCATTTTTTAATTGGGTTGGTAGTTTTTTTGTTGTTGAGATGCATCAGTTCTTTATATATTTTGGAGATTAACCCCTTATCAGATGTATGGTTTGCAAATATCTTCTCCCAATTGTGAGGTTGTCTTTTCATTTTGTTGATGGTTTCCTTTGTTGTGCAGAAGCTTTTTAGTTTGATGTAGTCCCATTTGTTTATTTTTTCTATTGTTTCTCTTGCCTGGTCAGACATGGTGTTTGAAAAGATGTTGCTAAGACTGATGTCGAAGAGCGTACTGCCTATGTTTTCTTCTAGAAGTTTCAAAGTTTCAGGTCTTACATTCAAGTCTTTAATCCATTTGGAGTTAATTTTTGTGTATGGTGTAAGGTAAGGGTCTACTTTCATTTTTTTGCCTGTGGCTATCCAGTTTTCCCAACAACATTTGTTGAAGAGACTTTCTTTTCCCCATTGTATGTTCTTGGCTCCTTTGTCAAAGATTAGCTGTCCATAGATGTGTGGGTTTATTTCTGGGCTTTCTATTCTATTCCATTGATCTGTGTGTCTGTTTTTGTGCCAGTACCATGCTGTTTTGGTTACTATAGCTTTGTAGTATATTTTGAAATCAGGGAGTGTGATACCTCCAGCTTTGTTCTTTTTTCTCAGGATTCCTTTAGCTATTCGGGGTCTTTTGTTGTTCCATATAAATTTTAGGATTCTTTGTTCTATTTCTGTGAAAAATGTTGTTGGAACTTTGGTAGGGATTGCATTGAATCTATAGATGGCTTTAGGAAGTATGGACATCTTAACTATGTTAATTCTTCTAATCCAAGAGCATGGAATATCTTTCCATTTCTTTGTGTCTTCTTCAATTTCTTTCAGAAATGTTTTACAGTTTTCAGTGTACAGATCTTTCACCTCTTTGATTAAGTTTATTCCTAGGTTTTTTATTCTTTTTGTTGCAATTGTAAATGGGATGGTATTCTTAATTTCTCTTTCCGCTACTTTGTTGTTAGTGTACAGAAATGAAACTGACTTTTGTATGTTGATTTTGTATCCTGCAACTTTACCATATTCGTTTATTACTTCTAAAAGTTTTCTGGTGGATTCTTTAGGGTTTTCTATATATAAAATCATGTCATCTGCAAATAGTGACAGTTTCACTTCTTCGTTTCCAATTTGGATCCCTTTTATTTCTTTCTCTTGCCCGATTGCTCTGGCTAGGACTTCCAGTACTATGTTCAATAGGAGTGGTGACAGTGGGCATCCTTGTCTGGTTCCTGTTCTTAGAGGGATAGCTTTCAGTTTTTCACCATTGAGGATGATATTAGCTGTGGGTTTCTCATATATGGTCTTTATTATGTTGAGGTACTTTCCTTCTACCCCCATTTTATTCAGAGTTTTTATCATAAATGGATGCTGTATCTTGTCAAATGCTTTCTCTGCATCTATTGAGATGATCATGTGATTTTTATTCTTCATTTTATTAATGTGCTGTATTACGTTGATTGATTTGCGAATGTTAAACCATCCCTGCATAACCTGGAATAAATCCCACTTGATCATGGTGTATAATCTTTTGAACGTATTGTTGTATGCGATTAGCCAGTATTTTGTTGAGGATTTTTGCATTGACGTTCATCAGTGATATTGGCCTGTAATTTTCTTTTTTTGTGTTGTCCTTGTCTGGTTTTGGTGTCAGGGTAATGTCAGCTTCGTAGAATGAGTTAGGGAGCTTCCCCCCCTCCTCAATTTTTTGGAAGAGTTTGAGAAGGATAGGTATTAAGTCTTCTTTGAATGTTTGGTAGAATTCACCAGGGAAGCCGTCTGGTCCTGGACTTTTATTTTTGGGGAGGTTTTTGATGACTGTTTCAATCTCCTTACTGGTGATTGGTCTATTCAAATTCTCTACTTCTTCTTGATCCAGTTTTGGAAGGTTGTATGATTCTAAGAATTTATCCATTTCTTCCAGATTGTCGAATTGGTTGGCATATAGCTTTTCATAGTATTCTCTTATAATCTTTTGTGTTTCTGAGGTGTCTCTTGTAACCTCTCCTCTTTCATTTCTGATTTTACTTATTTGTGCCTTCTCCCTTTTTTTCTTGGTGAGTCTAGCTAAAGGTTTGTCAATTTTGTTGATCTTTTCAAAGAACCAGCTCTTGGTTTTATTAATTTTTTCGTTTTTTTGGTCTCTATTTCATTTATTTCTGCTCTGATTTTTATTATTTCCCTTCTTCTACTGATTTTGGGCTTTGTTTGTTCTTCTTTTTCCAGTTCCTTTAGGTGCATTGTTAGATTGTTTATTTGAGATTTTTCTTGTTTGTTGAGATAGGCCTGTATCACTATAAACTTCCCTCTTAGAACCGCTTTTGCTGTATCCCATAAATTCAGGCGTGTCATATTTTCATTTTCATTTGTCTCCAGGTATTTTTTGATTTCTCCTTTGATTTCTTCATTCACCCAATCTTTGTTCAGTAGCGTTTTGTTTAATCTCCACGTATTTGTGGCTTTTCTGATTTTCTTCCTATAGTTGATTTCTAGTTTCATACCATTGTGGTCAGAAAAGATGCTTGGTATTATTTCAATCTTCTTAAATTTATGGAGACTTGTTTTGTGGCCTAATATGTGATCAATCCTGGAGAATGTTCCATGTGCATTTGAAAAGAACGTGTATTCTTCGGTTTTGGGATGGAATGCTCTGTATATATCTACTAGGTCCATCTGTTCTAGTGTGTCATTTAAGGCCAATGTTTCCTTATTGATAGTCTGTTTGGATGATCTATCCATTCATGTAAGTGGAGTGTTAAAGTCCCCTAGTATTATTGTGTTACTGTTTATTATTATTTTTATGTCTGTTAATAATTGCTTTATATATTTTGGTGTACCTACATTGGGTGCATAGATATTTACAAGTGTTATATCCTCTTGTTGAATTGTTCCCTTGATCATTATGTAATGCCCTCCTTTGTCTCTTTTTACAGTTTTTGTTTTCAAGTTTATTTTGTCTGATACAAGTAGTGCCACCCCAGCTTTCTTTTCATTGCCATTTGCATGGAGTATCTTTTTCCATCCCTTCACTTTCAGTTTGTGAGTGTCTTTAGGTCTGAAGTGTGTCTCTTGTATGCATCATATATATTGGTCTTGTTGTTGTATCCAGTCAGCCACCCTATGCCTTTTAATTGGAGCATTTAGTCCATTGGCGTTTACAGTAGCCATTGATAAGTATGCACTTCCTGCCATTTTTTAACTTTTTTTTTTCTCAGTGTTTTAGTAGTCCTTCTCTGTTCCTTTCTCCTTCTGTACAGAATTGATGGTCTCTTTAGTTTGACCTCTGTCTGAAAGCTCTACTCTTTAACTCCCCTCCTCCCTCATTTTATGCTTTTGATATCATATCTAACCTCTTTTTTGTAGTATCCATTACCCTTTTATCATGGAAATAGATAATTTTTCCTGTTTGTGGTCTTCTCTTTCCCCCTTAAATCAGTCCCTTTAACATTTCTTGTAGCACTGGTTTCCTGGTGATAAACTCCTTTAATTTTTGCTTGTCTATGAAAATTTTGATTTCTCCTTCCATTTTGAATGATAACCTTGCTGGGTAGAGTATTCTTGGCTGTAAGTTTTTTCCTTTTAGCACTTTAAATATATCGTGCCATTCTCTTCTAGCCTGTAAGGTTTCTGCTGAGAAGTCAGCTGTTAGCCTTATGGGGTTTCCTTTGTATGTAACTTGACATTCTCTTGAGGCTTTTAGGATTCTCTCTTTATCTTTAATTCTGGACATTTTGATTATGATGTGTCTTGGTGTGGGCCTCTTTGGGTTTATCTTGTTTGTGGCTCTCTGTGCTTCCTGTACCTGGATGTCTGTTTCCTTCCTTAGGTTAGGGAAGTTTTCATCTATTATTTCTTGAAATAGATTCTCTGCCCTCTTGTCTTGCTCTGCTCCTTCAGGGACACCTATAACACGGATGTTAGTGTGCTTGATGTTGTCCCAGAGGTCCCTTAGACTGTCCTCACTCTTTGTAATTCTTTTCTCTTTTACCTGTTCACCTTGGGTAATTTCTTCTAGTCTTTCATCCAGCTCACAGATCCGTTCTTCTGTATCCTCCACTCTGCTTTTGAGTCCCTCTAATGAATTTTTCATTTCCAGTATTGTATTCTTCATTTCTGATTGGTTCTTTTTTATATCTTCCATTTCTTTATTGACATTCTCACTGAGTTCATCTATTCTTCTCCCCAGATCAGTGAGCATCCTTAACACTCTTAGTTTGAACTCTCTGTCTGGTAGGTTGCTCATTTCTGTTTCACTTAGTTCCTTTTCTGGGGTTTTGTCCTGTTCCCTTACTTGGAATGTATTCTTTTGCCTCCTCATTTTGCCTCTTTCCCTGTGCTTGTGTCTACGTATTAGGTAGGTCAGCTACATCTGCTCTTGGGTAGGTGACCTTATGTAAGTGATGGCTTAGGAGGCCTGCAGGGTGCTTCCCTCAGTTCTCAATGTTCCAGGGGTGACCCCTATGTGGGCTATGTGTGTCCTTCTGTTGTGGCCTGTTTGCTCTCCCTGTAGGCACCCAGGGAGGCTTAGTTATGCTCTTGGCCAGCTGTTGTAATGCTCAGCTGCTTGTAGTTGTTGTGGGCCCTTCAGTCTCTTTATCAGGTGTGGGGAGCCCCAGCACAGTTGGCTGCAAGTTCTAATACCACGTTTGTGTTGCAGTATTTCTTTTAAGTAAGTAGGCCCCCAGCGTGGCAGATTGTTAGGCTCAGGGCCTTACAATTGCTGTAAGCCTCTAGCCTATTAGGTCTCTTGTCAGCTCTCTGAGGATTGCAGCTGGGTGGGGCTGGCCTCAGGCACAGGAGCACCCAATTGTTTCAGGCTTTGGAAGGTGGGGCAAACCCCCATGTGGGTCTTTGAGAAGCACAAGTCTTCTGCAGCTGACAAGCCCTGCCGCCCACAGGTCCACACACACAGTCAACACAGTCCTGCCCAGTGTGAGCGCCCCGACCTCCCCAAGCGGACCCAGTCTCTCCACGGTGGGAGCCCCACACACTCTGCAACTGCCCCACACTCTCCACCCACTCCTTGTGCACACCCTGCCCCACTGAAGTCGGCTCAGTTGGCAGGCTGCAGAGAATCCAGTCACCAATCTATGCAGGCCCACAAGTTGCCTGAGGGCTTGTTGTTGGGTGGGGCCAGTCTCTAGGGTGGGCTGCCTGCCCTGGCTGAGCTGGATTAAATTGGTGCTCTAGCAGGTGGGGCAGACCCTGGGTTAGCAGGCCCCAGGGAGAACTCCAATGGCGTCTTTGTCAGCACGCCCACACCAGGCCACAACAATGGCTCCCTCCAGTGTCCCAGTCCCTGGAGAGGTCTCACCCCTCACCGAGATGCACTCAGGGCCTATTAGGTGAGTCTCTTTTCACCACAGCACTGTGCGCCTTTCTTTCTGGTGATTTTAGGTTGCTTTCCGAAACGGGTGAGTTTGCACGCAGGCCCTTTAAGAGCCGGTTTTAGTTTCTTTGTGAACCGGGTTTTCTGGGGGTGCTCCCCAATGTTTTAGTAGCAGGCAAAGTCAGATATTATGCCGCTGGTCTCGATTGTGCTGGGTCCACAAAATGCCCACAGCGGGGGCGCTCCCCGGCTCAGGACCCCGCGCCTCCAGGGAGGCTGCGTACCTGTGAGCTGCTCCCCGGCGGCCGTGAAACTGGCGGCTTGTGAAGGCGGCGTTTTTCCTCTCCGGAAGGGGGTCTCTGCCTCTTCTACCCCAGTTAGGATTGTCCGTTGTTGCAGGAGTTCCTCTTATGCAGTTTTTAGTTCTGTCTCGGGGTAATTTTTCCACGAGTAGTTGTAAATTGGCTGTGTCCACAGGAGGAGGTGAGTTCAGAGTCTGCTTACGCCGCCATCTTGACTCGAGATCTAAAAAGCTTTTTAAAATATAATTCTCTGGAGATTGAGAAATGTTCTGAGTAAAGCCTACCTCTCTTCTTGCCTGGCCTCTTGGACACCAGCTTTGCACAATGGCATCCCAGGTAGATGGCTCAGGAGCCACACTGTTCCATGTGGCTGCTCACCTTCCCGAGAGACACAGAGGACCAAAGAGCCTCAGGAAATGAGGAAGTGAGCACCACAGCCAGGATCCCAATCCACTGATGGAAGCATCTGGAGCAGCTACTAAGCTTTGGCTTTTTATGCTCAATGAAATTGAAGTCTGTTTGAGCGAATTCTCTACTTCCATCTCTGATGTCTCTCCTAAGCTCTGATTCCACATTTGCAGCTGTATGTTGCAATCCTCCCCTTGGTTTTTTGCCTAGTCCATCAGATTCAAATATCCTATTGCAACGTTTCTTTCCCCCTCCCAACCTGATCCCAACCTGGGCCTTCTTTGAATTTCTTATGCTGTTAAGGGCAACACCATTCTCCCTGGACTTAAAGCTCACAGCTTTGCCATCATCTTTCATTCTGACTCCTCATTGTTTGTGCTTCTGACCAGTTACCAAGGGCTGTTACTTATACTCCATAATGTCTTTCACATCCAAACTGTCCTCTCCATTCCCACTGTCATTGCCTGCCAAGGTCAAGCTATGACACTGCCTCCTGCCAGACTACCAAAACAACACTTGAACGGGCCTCGCTGCTTAGACTCTTCCCACTGATACATCACGAACCTGCAGATGATTTGCCTGGGCTCTAATATTCTACTTCTCTCCATTGTCTACAAGATAAAGCTCAATTTCCTTAGCTGGTCAGTGATGTTACTTGACAGTTTGATCTCAGAATAACTTTCCAGACTTAGTCCTTGCTACAGCCCTTGCTTCATGTAGCCAGACTTCAGGATTTCCTCTTTCTACAACATCCCTTTACCACTTACTTCCCTGCCTTCATTTATTCCATTTCTACAGCCTGCAAAGCCAGTTCTCCCCTTCTCTGCCGTCTCAATTTTATCCCACACAAGCACCGCTCAGATCCCACCTCTTCCAGGTTTCCAGCACTCCACCTGAGGTAGAGGGAAAGTGCTAGGTGCCAAAACCACAGAGAAAAAAAGCCCCAGGCTCTTCTCTCAAGGTTTTTACAACAGTGAGGGAGATAGATAAGTAAACAGCCAGCCATATTTGGGGTGACTTGAAATTAGATGCTTAGGGTGCTACATAAAGGGCATCTGATCCTGGGTTGGTGGAGAAGAAACAAGGAGAACAAGAGCAGAGCTCCAGAGAGTTCCCTTAATGGGGCAGATATTCAACTGGTCCATATGGTAAAAGTGTACCAACCTGTGAAGCACTGAAATAGTTCTGTCCTCACTGTTAGGGAGCTGCTCTGATGCTCCACTTGCCCAGGCCGCATTTCTGGAATCTCCCCAGGATCCAGCCTGGCAGGAGGTCTCCAATACCTGCTTCAAGACTCTGGCCCACATCCATTCTATAAGTCACACCTTGCCATTTTGTTTATTAAATATCTCCCCCTCCTGTTTCTCTAACAACAGGTGAAAGCTTGGGATTGACAGAGACGGTGAGGGAAAGAAAACCCCATTTGATCAGGGCTTCACCCAACTCTTTCCAACCTGATTTCTCTTTCAGGGTTGATGTTCTCATCTGGAGTTGGTGCTCTGTGATCACAGAAAACCTGTGTCGTGTCCTTTTCCCTTAAAGCGTTTCTCATCCTTGTAATTTCCCATTATTCTGCTATTTTCAACGTTTCTGCATTTCTTCTTGTTTCTTGTGCATTCAAGACCCTTTGAAGTATTCAAGGCTTCAAATTCTTGGATGCACAATTGACAAAGGTAGTGAAGTAATTGAATCTTACAGATTTAACCCATGAGTTAATTATGTATTTAGCAGGAAGGCACTCATCCATAGATACCCCTTTTCTTCTAGAGAGGAGAATTTCTTTCCGATGACATGTTTTGCTCCAGTCATCGCCATTCGTCCTCTGTGTCCTCCCTGCCAAGCCCGGACTCCTGACATCCAAGTAAATCCAGAGACCTCGCTGGAATCACTAAAAGAGTTACTGTTTGACTTGACAGTCTCACTATTGTCTGCTGAAATTTTACCAGTAAGTTCAAGTGACAGCTGGAGAACATGGCAGAGAAAAGGTTTCCATTATCAGAGGCCTTAGTGATATGTGCTGTATTATCAAGGTTCAGAGGGGCTGGAAACTTAAATACGTTGAGTCTTGGGGAGGTCAAACAGCAACTGACTCTCTCAGCGCATTGTCAACACCGTGGGCTTGCCAAGTTTCTTGTACAAAATCCTGCTGTCTTCCTCTAAAGCTGTTTGTGTGCTCAGTGGTAAAGCTGAGGCATGCTTACAGTTTGTTTCTGTGCCTTATTTTGGGACAGGGGCTTGGCCTGGGCAATGCACAGAGGCCTGGATTGGTTGGGCACAGTCCTTTCACTGGTTAAAGCTCTAGTGTCTTACTGGTGGGACCAGTTCCCGTGGCCCCTTGGCTGACTCGTGGGGTCTAGTAATTAGATGTGCTGTTCACTATTTCCCATCGCTTGTCCCCTTCCACTGCCCCGTTCTGGAGCAAGAATGCAGGGTTGGCACGGCTGTCCTCCAGCCTGTTGGCCCCCCTCATTTCTCAGAGCATTTTCTGCTGGGAAAAAACAAACAAAACAAAACAATGGCAGCAGCAAAACTCAAGGAAGCATAGGATTAAAGTGATGTATCTTGTAATCAGTCTCTAGGTCTTAAAAGTGTTGCAAATTGAGCTCCTCTCCTATTTTCAACTCATTGTTTAAGCTTTTGTGCTTCAATCTGTATCCGTCTTGTTCTGTGCCCTCCTTGAGGAGGATGGAGCTGAAGCTTCCGGCTCTGACTGGTAGCTGTTTTGGAG
Source organism: Ceratotherium simum simum (assembly GCF_057802395.1). NCBI lineage: Eukaryota > Metazoa > Chordata > Mammalia > Perissodactyla > Rhinocerotidae > Ceratotherium > Ceratotherium simum. The sequence goes on from NC_141909.1 coordinate 55,876,525, forward strand.
ATGTTGCTCCTACATAATCTATAGTTTGAAAATTCTGAGCAGACTGGTTCTGAACTGACTGCTTCATCACTGCCTGGGCATCTCTCTGCCTGACACTTAACCCGTATTTTCCATCTTGGCTAATCAGGTTTTCATCTGGCCTGCACCAAACCTAGAAACTTCAGCGTTGCTTGTTATTCTCAACTATTCCCTTTTTCTTTAACCCGCCACGTTCCATTTGTGGCCAGTACTGCGGATTTTGCTTTTTAAAATGTCTCCATGTAGGTCCCTCTTTTTCGTGTCCACTGATCCTGTGTTGGTCCAGGCCCTCATCACCTTTCACCTGGATGAGTGAAATCACCTCCTGAGGGCACCATTGCCACCGGTCTCGCCGCCCCACTCCACTCCACTCCACTCCCTTCTCCTCCCTGCTGCGGTTGTGTTCATTTATCATTATTTTTGCCTTACTTCTTGCTGTTTTCTCTGCACACAAAGCACTTATCAACCGGGAACACCCCAACTCAAAATTGCTTGAAATCCTTTTTGGAACCTGGTAAAATATGAAAGAAAAATAAAATATGAAAACAAAATACAACGAACTAAAACCAAGAACAAAAGTCTACCCGTCCTTCAGAACCAGATTCCAGCTGCATTCTCAGAGTGCCTCCTGATCCCACGGCAGCAGGCAGTTTCTGTCTGGTGCCCCCACAGGACTATAGTCAGACACTGGCTGCTTCTCTCATAGAGTCAGAAGTTTGTGGACTATGGAAGGACCAAAACTATCTTACTCCTCCTTCTGCCCTCCTTTTCCAATCTGTGTTTAACCAGTCCATGTTGGGCAGGTCCTATTGTGCCCAGGGTTGTCTCCATTTGACTAGCAGCCTCCACTCTGCTCTCTGGAGGCTCTCCCTGATTACTCAGTGCCTGGAGAGAAAGGCATTTTTCTCTGTGAGCCACAGGTTCTTCCTCATGGGCTTCAGGCCATGTACTTTCTGTTGCCATCTTCTTTCTTTCCTGAAAAATACCATGATTCCTGACTAAAACACTTTTATTTTCTCCAAAATCTGGACTGGGTCTGAGATGAGCACATGTTCTTGCTCTCTGTCTGATGCTGTGATTTGCAAACTTCCTGGGTGAGCTTGGTGAAAACGCAGATTTCTGTGGCTTGCCCCCAAATATTGTGATTAACACCCCAGCAAACTGGGATATATGCTTTCCCATTCACATCTGGGATAGTAAAGGGCATCCTTTGCTTCAGCAGAGAACCCAAATCATTAGCTTTGCTATGATTGGCACTGCTCACCTCGAAACCAATCCTGATGACCACAGTGATGTCCAGGATACAGCCATCCAAGCTGTTGATCTGTCTGCATGAATCAAAACAAAGGGCTTAACATCTTTATCCAAATTGACAGGATTTAATCTGGCTTTGTTGTTCATAAGCCCCAGTTTCCCCAGGTGTACAGATAGGAATGCTTTGCAGACAAGAGTGGAAGGTGTTTGAACCCAACTGAGATAAAAAAGGAACAAGATTTTCCTTTTTGGAAGATAATCATTGTTACTCACTATGACTTCTTATCCATCTTTATGTCTAGCCACTAGCAGATGCTTGGTACATGGTTGGAGCTCATTACATGTTTGTCGAGTGAATGGATAAATAAGTGACTATATCTTAGTTGTAAATACTTGAGATGTGTGGTAGTAAATTCCTCAGGTCCTCTAGTGTTTCATTTACTTTAAATTTCATAAGGTTTTGTGTTGATGCATTCTGTCCCATGCTGAACATCTTTATGGTAATATAATCACAATTCTCTCCATGTAATCTAATGTTCCAGAAAAATGAAAGCATTTAAAATAGTCCATCACTGAGAGACATGTAATTGAAGGCAAAAATGTCAAAATAACAACAATAAGACTCCCGTGTGAGGAGTATTACCATTTGAATTGGCCAATAATGCTATGTTTTTGTTATTAATATTATTGTTTTCAATTTTAAACATGCAGGATATTGATTTAATAGAGCTTGTTGCAAAACACCAACATCAAATTTATGTTTGCTGCAAAGTACCACTTCTCTGAAACTGAATCCGCTTTCTTATATCTCAAAATTGATATTGAATTAAGGAGAAATCACTTTTAATCCTCAGATTGCCTAAATATATACTGTGGCAAGTTGACTGTATCAGTTATATATTGCTGCATAATATTCTACTCTAAGATTTAGTGGTTTAAAACAACAATAATTTATTTTGATCATAAATTTACAATTTTGTCAGGGCTCAGCAGGGACAACTCATCTGCTCAATGGGGACCAGTTGGGCAGATTGACAAGGTTCACATGCTGCTTGGGCTTCCTTATAGTATCGTGGTTGGGTCTCAAGTGTGAGCATCCCAAGAGACAGGAAGTGAAAGCCAGGGTACGAAAACTAACACAGTATCTCCTCCTCTGAATTCTATCAGTCAAGCAGTCATAAAACCCAGATTTATGGAGAGGAGACATAGACTTGTCTTTCTATAGGAGCAGTGTCAATGAATTTTACCACCATGTTTATAAATATGGCAGTGTCTTAGTCTTGACTCTTGCCCATGTAAATGAAATTTCACTGATACATTGAATTGTAACAATATCAATTTTGTAAGACTATCAGAACTAGTTCAATTTCTTAGACTGTTAGACATCTCCCTTTGATTCAAGAAATCTGGCTCCAATTCTTCAATGAAACAATTCCAAAGATGCGTAAGTTCCCCTTGGGGCCTGTGTTGACTAACCCTCATAGGTCATGGTGGGCCTGATCACAGCATTCAGCTGGAATTTGTTTCACGGCTATAATGCTCTTCACTGCAGCTAAAGACGTGGGAGCTGAGCTTACTGAAAGGCTTGTCAGTGAAGGGATGCCTACTCTGCTTGTGTGAGAAATAGCCCCTAACTTGAAACACTTCAGTTCTTGCCAGAAAATTGTCCAAAACAATTCAAATGTGAATTCTCTATGGTACCTCTTCGCTTGAGTTATTTGGGGGTGTGGTTGTGTAGGCATAAAGTGAACACGTAATCAGCTTCCTGAGAAAACAGGGGCTATTCAGTGCATCCCCAGGAAACACAACTCTTTTTGTAAGGATCTCCTCCTGGGAAAAGACTTCAGAGATCTACAATCTGTGTTTCCCCTGCCAGGGAATTATGCCAAAGTCGGGAGTACCACACAGACATAAGAATGGGACATGGGGGTGAGAGACAATGGGGATGTATTTCTTTGTAACAACCAGAAAAGTGGAACATGTTTCACTGGTATGTACATATACATCTACCATGCAATGCTGTACAATAGATTTGGGAAATCCTTTCTGGGGACCAAGGATGATCTAGGATACAACAGAAAGAAATGTACCTTTTTGTTTTACTCTTCTTGCTCTTTCTCTACTGCTAAGATTACCTCTGGAGGCCTCCTCATGAATTGAGAGAAAGCAGTGCTGGTCGTTGTGTTTGGTTAGCACATGGCATCCAGTCCCTGGAAATACTGTAATCCTAGTGGGAGGTGGGAAGGGGCACAAAGAACATTGTGGGTATTGTCACTGGTCTTTATCTACTCCAAGATTTATATGACCCAGGAGGAGTAAAATCCTGGAGACTCTTGTTTTCCCAAATGGAACCTTTCATTTGTCAAAGATGTATATATTATTCTGGACATTGAGTAGAGAAAGTTTTCTACTGTAAACACAGGGAAGCAATCTCAATATATGCAAAATGCCATCCCCCAAATTTGGCCAAGATCAAGTAATGCAGATTTTTATATCCTACCTGCCATTTCTCTTGGTTTAACAACCCCCTGAGATGTCCTATTCTTTGAGCACAAATTTGTGCCAAGCCTTAGTAGAAAAAACGTGTTGGCTTCCTTGTGTGATGGTGGAGGAGTGTCAGACCATCTGAAAAGACAGAACACAACTTCGTTACATTTCCCTTTCAAGAAACACCCACAGCCAATTTGTCAAGGGAAGTGAAAAGAAATCCAGGTTGAGACTATTGTTAACTGGTTTTTAATTAATAATTCTGAAAAGTCTATAATGACAAATAACTGGTTCTTGGAGTCATACCAGATTTATTCAAAAATAAGAAGCAAATAGTCTTATTACCTTTGAAATATATTGTTTCTGTATTTTCAAACTTGAATATACTTTGAATCTACCTCCAAAGAATTTTCATATAAATGAATTTATTGTGTCCTCTTTTAACCTTATACATTTCTTGTGCTAATGCATTTCTATTTTAATCTAACTATTATTCTTTTAAATATCAGATTTCAAAATGCAGCACATAAAGAAGAGCTACGCAGTTCATGATTTTTTCACAAGCTATAAATGGTATCTGCGTACAACACCTGCTGTCGTGGGATTGGGTTTTCTTCTTCTTTGTGTTCAATATGGACCCTTAAGGCCCAGAAGTTGCGTCTTTAGTTTAGCTGATCATTCTTCTTAGACAGAGGGGGACGTTTCTCTTGTCAACGGGACATAAAATTCTACATTTTCTTTACTTTGCCTCTTGTTTCAAAAATCTTTCCTATGCTTATTTTTCAATTTTCCCCACAAGACTACTCCCAACTTTGTTTTCCAAATCCTCTTTTTTATTTTATCTAGAACATTGAATAAGAGTTCTGTCTTCTTCATGGCTAGTTTTTCCATGTTCTTCTCTTTCTTTGTTTATCCTTATTGTCTTACATTTACTTCTATTGTCTGGGTTATCCAGGCCTTCCCCTTTATTTAGGAATCCTGAATAGGTGTTATCTTCTCTCTCTCTCTCTCTCTCTCTCACATAGTAAGGATGTGTAGAGTGGATGAGCAGCCTGTAGACATGGGATTAGAGATATCAGTTTTATATTTGTTTAGAAGTTGACTGACAGGATTGGAGGATGGGGGATAATCTGGATTAAACCACAAGAGTTATTTGTCAGAGAAAGTGAATTATTATTTTCAGGAAATTTGCTTGTAATGTCTACAGAGAGAGGGGATACTGAAGTTAAAATCCTGATGATGAAGATGCTAGCTGAACACCTACAAAGGATAAAAGAAAAGGACTGCATCTCCATGGTTATGAAAATCTAGAGGGGAAAAGATTAGTCATCAAAGAAAGAACTTGAACTAGGGTGGAGGTCAAAGGTGAGGTGAGGTTATAGGGTTCTGATCATAGAACCCAGAGATGGAGCAAATTAGGTACCAATGATACAGAAAGGTATTAACATTAGACTCAAACTAAGACAGAATGTATCTAAGTCCCACAGAAAAGAGTATTTCTAGAACAGGGGCAAGATGGAGATTGAAATGGGAAAAAGCCAGGCTTGGGTGTATGCTCTGCAGACTCAGGCTAAATACTTATAATTTAGGCCTCTAGGTAGAGTCCGTCACCTGAAATAGCAAGGCCTCCAAGACAAAGACAAGTAACAAAGTAAAGGAGTTGATGTTTGAAGATGAGTTTTAAGCCCTAACTATGCCCCTAACAGCTGGGTAGTTTCTGCAGAAAACGGAATTGGGGGAGCTCAGTGTTTCAAATGGCCATAGGCTGATATTTTCCATTATTCTTTGATTTTTTCTTAATTTGGTGCACTCTATACTCTGAGTCACCTACAGTTATTAGAGGAATTCCTGCATTTTCTCCTTTATTTCGTCTCCCACTTGTTAAGAGTTGGGGACATTGTAAAGATTAAATAGGACGTAGTATTTAGAGCAGAGGAGCACAAAAGCTAAATCTGACTATTTCTAAATTGGGATTGGTTTTCTAGGATGTGCTAATGCCCTTAATTCTTGCCCTCTGATTATATTAAGATAAAGTAAACTCCAATTGTAAGATCAGAAGATTTTTTGGATAATATATTTTTCAACAAATTTATTGAGCCTGCACTAGGCATTTGGACCTGGGCTAAGCAATGGAGCTACAAGATGAAGACCTGAGGTTGCTACTCAGGTCTACAGGGGAGGCCAGGAGGCATCCAGGCTTGTAGAGCCTGAAGTTTATGTGATTTGCAAGACTCTCTTTAAGAAAAAAAATGCTAAATTACAAATATAAATTTATGTATAAAAGAGAAATTTTATTTAGAAAGAGGAAGAAATTCCAACCAATTCCAAATTTTAAAAGTATGACATATACCACAAGTATCATAAAATCCAGAGGAAAATAAAGGACATAGTGCTTTTGTTAACTAACTGCATAACAAACTTTGATTACATTTTTCCCTATATATTTTGACTGTATACTCTTTGACCACCTCTTCACATGACAATTATTTTTTAAGATTATTTTTCATAGAAAAACAGAAATATAATTCAGTCTTTCCTGCAGCGTAGTTCATTGAACTTTATTTATTATTGTTGATCATTTTGACTAGGTATGATTAAAGACTGAATCATTCACTTACCATTTTATATATTTAAAGATTGGAAGACAGTTCAGTACATCTCAAACCTCGCTTCACCTAACTGCCCTCATGGTCCCAGTGCCCAGCATGACAGGCTGTTCTCGTTATGATGCAGGCTCTGGCCTCCCCGCTCCTAAGCGTCACGGTGCAGGGTGAGTCAGCCCTGTGGGCAGTAGGAATTTTCCTGGAAACCATTCCTACGCTGGGAAAGCTAGTGTCACTTAACTATACATGGAAGTGTTTATGAACCACATAAATACATCTGATGAAATCCAAATAAATGTGTCTCCAGTTCCACTCTCTGTGAACTGGTCCCCTAAAATGCGCTCAGTCTCCCCAAGCTACCCAACGTAAAGAGACGTGCAAAGTGGAGTGGGGGCTGTCAGAGTGGAAAGAGACAGCAAACTTAACTCACTACAATTAAAATAAACTACATATGCAAATTTTACAAAGATCTACGACCTCATGAACACATGAGGCCCAAGTCCTTTGCAAATGCAGTGCCCTGATGCTTAAGTTTTATTAACTTCCATGTAAATCCACTGCTAGGGAGGTGATAACCTGAGGTGATAACTCAGGTGATAACCTGAGTGGATGAACAAAGACTTCACAATGGTGTTGAACTTGGAGCCAAGTCTTGAAAGATAAGGAGACATTTTTCAGAAGATCAGTGGGAATGGCCAGGTCTAATAAGAGGTACCAGTAAAAGAGATAAAAAAAGAGTTGTGCAAGTGAAAGAAGGAGAATCAGGCGAGAATGATGCATTTGAAGAGTTTTAGAGAAAATTTCAACAATGGGTGGTTAAATACTATATCGGGTCCAAGTAGACGAGAACATGAAGGAGTGTATTGGATTCAGCAATTCAGAAGCCACGTGGTGACCTTTGCCACAGCACAGCTCAATGACGTGGTGGGAGTCAGGGCCTGATTTCAATGGGCCAAAGAGTGAATAGATTATAAGGAAACTGGCATTTGATTCAATTCCTTCTGGAATTGTGCCTGGGAAGGGAAGATGAGGCAGGACACTGTAGTTATAATAAAGAGTAGGGATGTTAAAGAGTAGTTATATTACTGCCCAAAAAGGGGGTTCATCTGCCCACTGCAAGAAATGCCAGTAGTCAAGAGGCAGGGTGGTAGGAAAGAAAGGACTTTTGATTACAGCTTGCTAGCAAGGGAGAAGATGGCTGACTCATGTCTGAAAGAACCAGCTTACAGAACAAAGACTACAGGCCAGTTATAGAGAGGGCTGGTCTCCCAGTGGGGGAGGCATCTGGTCTCAGGGTGGGGACATCTATCTGATTACTGGGTGGAGGGATCTCGTCTCAGGGTGGGGGCACCCATCTGGTCTTAGTTCCTGGCAATCCTTTGTTTTACTTGCTATGCATCAAGGCTGGAGCAACACTCTCTACCCTGATCTTTCAGTTGTCATTAATGATGGCTATCAGCATAGACTCTTTGCCAGGGATCATCACATTCCTAAAGAATTCAAAAGAACAAAGTTATCAACTTATGGCAGATGGGAGGGGCCATAAAGTCCAGAGTTAGTCAGAGGTCATCCAAAGTTACAATATGTTTTCTTTTCTACAATATGGCTTCCCTCATGTCAACCTTGTATTTAGCTGGTATCAGTTATAAGAAAGAGATGAGGGAAATCTTCACTATTTTTAATTAAAGAAGAGTGTGACTAAGCATGTTAAGAGTGCCCTGTAAGGTAGTTGGTAAGTAGAGAGAAGTTTCTCCAGTCTGAGCAGAGGGCATATGGTTTCCATCCGCTCATAATCTCACTCACCTGCTTCTCAGGACTCTAAAATTTTCTAGAATAGCTTACCAACACCAACCAACTAAGCAAGTGGGCAAGTCCTCAGAAGAAGTCCTCTGTACTTGCTCTTCTCAACATTCCAGGAGGTAGCCTACACCTTAGCCCTGTGATCCCACATATTGAAAGTACTGCCATTCACATTCTGTTCTCCTCAATTCTCCCATCTTCCAATCTCATTCCTTCCCCAACCCTCTGTCTCTGCTTGTCATTCTCTCTCCACATCCTTTCTTTTCTTTTTGCAATACAGAGTATTTCCCATGCCATTCCTATTCCTCAAAGACATAGCATTTAAATGGCTGCATAGTATTCTGTAACATGGGTTAACCATTACTTATCTTAAATCTCTTCTTGGATGTTTGGTCTGTTTAAAGATGACTGTTCAGTTATCTAAATTTTTGTATACAGTAGTTTCTTATTTCCTGAGGATAAATTTCAAAACATTTCAAGAAATGAAATCCCTTGCCCTTCCAAAACTGGATCAAGAAGAAATAGAGAATTTGAATAGACCAGTTACCAGTGAGTAGATCAAAACAGTAATCAAAAACCTCCCCAAAAATAAAAATCCAGGACCAGACAGCTTCCCTGGTGAATTCTAGCAAACATTCAAAGAAGACTTAATACCTATCCTTCTCAAACTCTTCCAAAAAATTGAGGAGAGGGGAAGCTCCCTAACTCATTCTACGAAGCTGACATTACCCTGATACCAAAACTAGACAAGGACAACACAAAAAAGGAAAATTACAGACCAATATCACTGATGAACATCGATGCAAAAATTGTTGTATGCAAATTGCATACAACAATACATTAAAAAGATTATACACCATGATCAAGTGGGATTTATTCCAGGTATGCAGGGATGGTTCAACATTTGCAAATCAATCAATGTAATAAACCACATTAATAAAATGAAGAATAAAAATCACATGATCATCTCAATAGATGCATAGAAAGCATTTGACAAGATACAGCATCCATTTATGATAAAAACTCTGAATAAAATGGGTATAGAAGGAAAGTACCTCAACATAATAAAGGCCACATATGCCAAACCCACAGCTAATATCATCCTCAATGGTGAAAAACTAAAAGCTATCCCTCTAAGAACAGGAACCAGACAAGGATGCCCACTCTCACCACTCCTATTTAACATAGTACTGGAAGTCCTAGCCAGAGCAATCAGGCAAGAGAAAGAAATAAAAGGGATCCAAATTGGAAAGGAAGAAGTGAACCTCTCACTATATGCAGATGACATGATTTTATATATAGAAAACCCTAAAGAATCCACCAAAAAACTTTTATAAGTAATAAATACGGTAAAGTTGCAGGATACAAAATCAACATACAAAAATCAGTTGCATTTCTATACACTAACAACAAAGTAGCAGAAAGAGAAATTAAGAATACAATCCCATGTACAATTGCAACAAAAAGAATAAAATACCTAGGAATAAACTTAACCAAAGAGGTGAAAGATCTGTACACCGAAAACTGTAAAACATTGCTGAAAGAAATTGAAGAAGACACAAAGAAATGGAAAGATATTCCGTGCTCTTGGATTGGAAGAATTAACATAGTTAAGATATCCATACTTCCTAAAGCAATCTATAGTTTCAATGCAATCCCTATCAAAGTTCCAACAACATTTTTTACAGAAATAGAACAAAGAATCCTAAAATTTATATGGAACAACAAAAGACCCCGAATAGCTAAAGGAATCCTGAGAAAAAAGAACAAAGCTGGAGGTATCACACTCCCTGATTTCAAAATATACTACAAAGTTATAGTAACCAAAACAGCATGGTACTGGCACAAAAACAGACACACAGATCAATGGAATAGAATCGAAAGCCCAGAAATAAACCCACACATCTATGGACAGCTAATCTTCGACACAGGAGCCAAGAACATACAATGCAGAAAAGAAAGTCTCTTCAACAAATGGTGTTGGGAAAACTGGATAGCCACAGGCAAAAAAATGAAAGTAGACCCTTACCTTACACCATACACAAAAATTAACTCCAAATGGATTAAAGACTTGAATGTAAGACCTGAAACTATGAAACATCTAGAAGAAAACCTAGGCAGTACGCTCTTCGACAACGGTCTTAGCAACATATTTTCAAGCACCATGTCTGACCGGGCAAGAGAAACAATAGAAAAAATAAACAAATGGGACTTCATCAAACTAAAAAGCTTCTGCACAGCAAAGGAAACCATCAACAAAATGAAAAGACAACCTCACAATTGGGAGAAGATATTTGCAAACCATACATCTGATAAGGGGTTAATCTCCAAAATATATAAAGAACTGATGCATCTCAACAACAAAAAAACTACCAACCCAATTAAAAAATGGGCAAAAGACCTGAACAGACATTTCACCAAAGAAGATATACAGATGGCCAACAGGCACATGAAAGGATGCTCAACATCATTAACTATCAGGGAAATGCAAATCAAAACTTCAATGAGATATCACCTCAGGCCCGTCAGAATGACTATAACTAACAAGACAGGAAACAAGTGTTGGAGAGGATGTGGAGAGAAGGGAACTCTCATACACTGCTGGTGGGAGTGCAAACTGGTGCAGCCACTATGGAAAACAGTATGGAGATTCCTCAAAAAATTAAGGATAGAACTACCATATGATCCAGCTATTCCACTGCTGGGTATTTGTCCAAAGAACTTGAAAACACCAACGCGTAAAGATAGATGCACCCCTGTATTCATTGCAGCGTTTTTCACAACAGCCAAGACTTGAAAGCAACCTAAGTGCCCATCAAGGGACGAATGGATAAAGAAGATGTGGTATATATACACAATGGAATACTACTCAGCTATAAGAAACAATGAAATCCAGCCATTTGTGACAACATGGATGGACATTGAGGGTATTATGCAAAGTGAAATAAGTCAGAGAGAGAAGCTCAAATACCGTATGATCTCACCCATTAAGTAGTAGAGAATAACAACAACAAAAAAACACATAGAGACAGAGATTGGATTGGTGGTTACCAGAGGGGAAGCGGGGAGGGAGGAGGGCGAAAGGGATAATTAGGCACATGTGTGTGGTGATGGGTTGTAATTAGTGTTTGGGTGGTGAACATGATGTAATCTATGCAGAAATAGAAGTATAATGATGTACACCTGAAATTTACACAATGTTATAAACCAATGTTACTGCAATAAACAAAAAATTAAAAAAAAAAAATCTCTTGCCTAAAGATATGCACATTTTTTGGCTTTTGACACATATTGCCCAATTGCTTTCCTGGTCTCTCAAATGTTTGATGATAATGCAGCACTGTTACTGCACAAAGGGCACTATCTGCTAGCCACAAGACAAAAGCCAATCATCAAGAGGCAAGATGGTGGCAGAGAAAGGGCAGTTTATTACAGCTTGCTAGCAAGGGGGAAGATGGCCAACTAATGTCCAAAAGAACCATCTTCAGAACAAAGGTTACAGGCCAGTTATATAGGGGAGTGATCTCTGGGTGGGGGAGGCATTTGGTCTTAGGGTGGGGGCATGCCTCTGGTCTCATGGTGGGGGCACCCATCTGATCTCTGGGTTGGGGCAGACATCTATTCTTACTTCCTGATAGTCTTTGGTTTTACTGGATATGCATCAGAGACCAGAGCAATGCCCTATACCCTGATCTTTCAATTGTCATCAATGATGGCTATCAGTGTAGACTTTCTGTCCAGAGGTCATCACATTCCTAAAGAACTCAAGAGAACAAAGTTATTAACTTATAGCAACTGGAAGGGGCCATAAAATCCATAGAACATGTCTGGGTTCCCTAATCTGAGGTCATTCAAAGTTACAATATTGTTTCTTTTCTACAGTATGGCTTTTTTATGTCACCTTGTCTTGAGCTGGTATCAGTACTGAGAGAACATAAGCATTTGCATTTGGTGGAACATATTTGAATAACACAATAAAATGGCAAACCTGAAACAATCATCTGACACATTTGGGTAAAAACTGGATTCGATTGTTTTTGCCCCTATTTTGAATTTACTAAGTAATGGAGAACTGGCCTCCACATTTTCCACTTATTGTGAAAATTTATTAAGATAAATTACATTGCTTCAGACTTGTAGTTGGATTTCTCTGGTTCCCAGACTGTGGTTACTGCTGTGACTGGTCAGCCTGGGGTGAAAAACACTTCCTGGCACTCAGCAGGCACGTTATGCTGGGATCTAGAAAGATGAGAACCAACAAGAGGAAGACTTTATCCACCACATAAACAAACAGCCATGGTGTATGCATAAAGGGCACCCAGCCCAGGACAATAAACTTAACCTCAGGGAGAGAGGCTGAAAGACCCTCCCCCTGCCTGGTACCCCAAGGGGTCCTGAATCCCGCCCCTCCTGTGAGAACATAGGATGCCTGACCCCTTCCTGGTCATTCCCTGGTCCCCAGGTTCTAGGATCTTGCTGAATAGCCTGAAGACAAATGAGATGATAAAAACAGAAGCAGATATTTCCAGAGGCTTTCTCTCCGATTTTGCCAAATTTCTGGGAATACATAAGATTGGGCCACAGCAAGCCTGAGTGATCCATGAATATAAACACACAACTAGGGAAAATCCAGCTTTATATTTTTTAACAAATGCCCTTTTTGAACATTTCATGACTTTCATAATGCTACCTTTTCCAAATTACACTTATGTAGTAGCATCAAACAAAAAAGCTCTTTGATAAAACCCTGCCTATTTCTGGAAGGGGGTAGATGAGAAAGATGTGAGTGGGAGCCGTGTTTGGTCACAGCTTCTTAGCCACTGAACTTTGATCATTTGGCAGAGAAGGGGCAAGACCATTATGCCACCAATTCACAGCCTCAAACTAAAATTTGTTAATAAGTCAAGTCTTACCCACTCCATTAATGATCAGCAAAAGACTGGAACTCTGGCCTAGAGGCCCAGACAGAAGGACAGAGTATCAAATAACAGCTGACACTGTCAACTAAAAATAGAACTTTGGATTCAAATGAGTGATTCAGACTTGATTTCTCATGCTTGCCTGGGATAATACTGTGCATAGGAGGGCAGTTTTAAAATGTTTTTCTTTGTTTTATTGCAACCATCTGGGCAGTGAGCTCAGACTCCACTCTGTGGGAGTTGGGTCCACCCACACTTCCACCTCCAAGGCCCTGGGGGCACTTGGCACTGTTGGCCTTCTAAGCATATCTGTGCACTTGACTCTCCAGTCCAGGTCACCAAAGAACAAGAGGATGGTTCAGGAAGTTATGTCAAAGTTTTATACCATTTCCAGAAACTTCTCCCTGTTTACTCTTCCCATCACTCTTCTTTTTCATAAGATGGGAGCAATTAAAAGGCTAACTAGTCAATGATGATTGACACAGGCTAAACAACCCAGGATACTCTTTGGCAGAGATGATGAACTGAAGAACCAAATGCATCTTTCCAGAACGTGCCCATATGCATAATGAATTTAAATGTATTGACCGAATTGACCAGATTATGTTTTTAATAAAGTTTGCAAGGAAACATACATTTGTTGTTCATTGGAGTTGAATATTTTTTCATTGAATTTATTCATTAGTATTGGCTAATCAGATTGGTCAAAGTGCTTTTCCTAATTTCAATTAGTATCACTATATAACAGACCAATGAAGGATATTTAAGCCATGCATTCTCAAGGTTTTTGCCACTCTCAAATGAAGATCCCTAAAATTTAGATGAGTTTCTGTTTTATGTACAATATTCTTTTCCCAGGACATTTTCCCACCCCACAGACAATTACCAGAAGACATTATACTGAGGGAATATACTATCTATCAACACTCCCTGCATGGCTGTTAGTGTCTTGGGCACCTCCTATTCGTGAAAGCAGAGAATAAAAATTATGGAGAAAATTATGTGAGCCAGTTTTCTAGAAGGATTGCAAATGGACAATACTTGTTCAGAATCCCATTACCAATTCCAAGGAGGACAGCACAGGAAGGGAACATCATACTGTGAAACCTAACTAGAGTAGAAGCAAGCAGAACCGATGTGTGATGAGGTTCAGAGTTTAGACCACAAGGTTTCAAGAGAATGACCTGAGCTGGGACTTCACAATAGCTTTGCTGAGCGTCTTAGGCCTCAAACACAGTGTGGCAGGAGCACATAAAAAGTGGACGCAAAGCAGACGCAGTCAGTTGGAGACGCTAGAATTCAGAATCAGAGCCCCTAACAAAATTTTGCTGAGTTTCCAACCTATAGACCCCAGTCCAAATAAACTGGAGTCCTCATGCAGGCTGCGAAGAGTGCGGTGGGTGTAAGTGCTTTAAGGATGCATTAGGAATGTCAATAACACCATCGGATCCTGGTCTCACCATTAGACTGAGGTCAGACAGGCCAGGGAGCTATGCAAAGCCTTTGTGAGGTCGAGCGGTCCTTGGTGTGGTGGCCGGGGGCTCCACGGGAAGGGAGCAAACCCCTCTGGCCTTATCTCTGTCCAAACCCTGTTCTCTTCTCTCCTGTCATCCTTTTCCTTTCTCCATTAGGTCTCTGAACTGTCGTCAGACTCCTCCAGCTCCTAAACTCCGGAATTAAGACCTGTAGAAACCCCTCAGGTGTGTCTGCTGTGTGACCAGTCTCTGTAAGCGAGCCAGTCCGCTTGTCTGATAGGGCTCAGGGCCACTCCCACCCTATCCGCGCTCCCTAGATCCCACGAAGCCCCTGGTGCTGACACCGTCTAGTTCCAGGGCTGGTTCTGAATCTTTGTCAACCGAGCCAGAGCTTGTGCAGCGTGCTGTGAGCACAGCCCCTCCCAGGAGACGGCCCCCCCTCCCCAAGGGAAGGAGAGTGGACACTTATGCAAATAGAAATTACGGAAAATTTAATATGTGCTCCGGGAAGTGCGTGCCCCTAGAGGGAGAAATGGCATTCACTTGTCAAGAGGGAGCAGCTGTGCTTCACCTATGTCTTTCTCCATCTGTCTAAAGGTGGGCCGTGTAATGGCTTCTCAGGAGAGAGGGAGAGAACAGGAGAGAGAGGCAGGGCAGAGGGTAACCCCTCATTTTGTTGTTGCAAAAGAAGTGCCATGGAAGATAACAATGCCTGGAAAAATGTAAGTAAGGCAGCCTGTACCCCGTGGTTCAAGGTGCTCATGGAGGAAATGATGGGCTTCTCGTTTAAAAACTGATGGGTGAAAGTGGAAACTGGTGGTGAGTTACCCAGGCTTGTAAGCCATGCAATCTATCAACAGGTTGGAGGGTGGATGGGTTACTTCCAGGGATTTCACTCATTCCTTGAATTCTTTACTGAGTGGATCTGTGATAAACTGCTGAATTATAGAGCCAGGCAGGAGCTGAAAAGCAGCTTAAGTGATGATAAAAAAAAATGTGAGGGAAGACCCAGCAAAGAACAGAATTGGAATGTTCTGGCACCAAAAGAAGAGCTTACAATCCATATCCTATTATTCTGTCAGTTTTTTACAAAACCATGGCTATTTTGTCTAGTTGACATCTTGGAATTGCCCTTTATTATAAACTTTCAAATGATCCTGGGATAAAACAAAATTAATTCCTGGTTTGTTAGACTCATCACGAAAATATTGGTAATCAAAGTTCCAGTAGGTATAAATGACAATATTATAAAGGTCTAAAAGTGATTTGGCAAATTCTAGTTAAAATTATGGTTCTCTTGGATATAAGATCCTCACGTGAAGTTTCCTTTTTTGGAGATAGATTTAAGAGCACTTAGACACTGCTTAGATAAGGAAGTGATATAACTATAAGATTTTAAATACAAATAGCTAAGGAAATAGAATTTTCATTAAAGGAAGTAGGAAAGACCCCAGAAATTACTGGCTTGAGAGAAAGCTGATTTATTACATACTGAGTGTGAGATGTTGGTAAGACACCAACTTAGAAACAGTACCTTGGAAGTAGGTGTAACCTGGACAAAGTTTTGGGAATTAGTCATGTAATAGAAGCCAAGGAAGTAGATGTGATCAAAAAGGGAGAGATGGCGAGGGAGGAGAGGAGGATGAGAAAAGGGCATATGGAGAACCCAACTCTAAGGGGATCAGCTGAGGGCAAGGCCCCTGGAGGATGAAACAAAGGAAGAAATTAAAGAGAGAAGCAACAGAGTGCATTGATGGAGGCCAAGGGGGTATGTGATCAACATGGCCTACAAGGCCCAAGATGGCCTGAGGTCTGTCAGCTCTCTGACTTCATCTTCTATGACTCTCCCCTCAAATCTCCCCTCTCCAGTGCACTGTTTTCCTTGCTATTCCTTGAAAACCTCAGGGCCTTAGCACTGGCTACCCTCTCTGCCTGGAACACCCTCCCTTAGAGGTCCGCATGGCTTCCTGTCTCACCTCCTTTAAGTTTCTGCTTAACTGTCACTTTCTCGGTGATGTCTACCTGACCACCCTTTGAACACCGAAACCTCCCACTACCTGCACCTCCCCGATTCCCTGATCCTGTTCTACCTTTCCTTTTTTCACTACAGCTGTTTAATATGTCAGATAATTTACTTGCTAATTTGTCTACATAATAATAATTTGTTGTTGATGTTATTTGATATCTGCCCCCACAGTCTAATCAAATATAACCTTCATGAGGACAAGGATCTTTGTTTTATTAACCTGTCCTAAGCACCTAGAACAGTGTTAGGTACAGAGAAAACACTCAATGACTATTTGTTGAAGGACAGAATTAACAGGGTTGGACGATGCTGAGAAGGCAAGGAGAATGGCACAAGGAGAATGGGCAAGGTCATTGGGTTGGCGTTTTAGGAAGTCCTTGTGGGAGAGTAATTGGGGGCTGGGTAAGGGGCAGGACAGAGGAAGTGGAGGCAGCAAGAATCGTAGTGCTAACCCATAGAGCAAATTCATGTTTGGGCATAATATTTAAAACTGCAGAATTGCAAATAACTGTATCAGCTCTTGATGGCTGGTATTGGAAGACAAATCTAAGGCACACATTTGGTTGGCAGTCACAATGGAGTTGCAGCTTAGAGGGTGAGATGTGACCTGCAGTGTATCCAAATCCATGTAGTAATGAGCTGTTCGATAAGGGAGGTACACAGAGTGTTCAAGTACAACCTATTTTAAGACAACCCAATTTTTTTGCAAAATCGAAACCTGCAAATCGCAAGAGTCAAGAGTGATGGATTGCAGATGGAGATAAGAGAGGAAAGGGAAGTGGGAAACTGAGAAGGCGGTTCAGGCTCAATAGAAAGCACAGGAAGAAGACAGCAGGGAGAAGACACCCCCTGCTGAGGAAAGGCGACAGTCTGGGCCTGCCCCAGAGAGAACAACCCTGTCCAAGGGCCACAGGGGAGGAAGGGCGTAGGGAGGAGGCCGTTCTCAGAAGTTAAGACAGCCAGAGGAGAACAACAAGCTCAATTATAGAAAGACTGCAGGAAGAGGATCTGCTGGAGGAGGGAGTAATTGGAATTTGAGACAGTGAAGAAGCCAGAAATCAAGGAGTCAAAGAGGATAAGGAAAGAGAAAACCCTGAGGGCAGCCAAAGGAGGAGTTAAAACCATTTCAAGAACATGCTCCAAGAATAGGAGAATATGCAAGGCCTCAGAGAGAGCTACAGGAGGAACTTGAGAAACAAAACAAAACAAAAAATAAAAAAAAAGGAAGGGAGTGGAAAACCTGAGCCTACCTGTTGTATGAGAAACTGGGAAGGGGTTCAAACTGTGTGGAATTTGTTTGATGATGGATCATTAATTCATCCCAGTGTGCCACGCATTTGCATACGTAACACATAAACACCTTGTGAGGCTCAAACGCAGAGAAGTGGGGCCCAGGGGGGGAAGGGTGTCTGAGTTAGCACCACATGATATTCACCTGGGTTCAGTAGTGTTTGACCTTAGAGAACCTGGAAAGTGGGCTCACTAGGAGTCCATTTCCTGGTGGACATTGGAACCACTTGGGAAAAATTCACAACACGTTTTCTATCTGGGATATGAGCCTTGAGCCATGGGCTAGAGCAGCCTCTTGTTTGTCTAAGAGAAGAAAATATCTCCTTTGACATCAGCAATAGGTAGCACTGGGGTCCTCAGCAGTTGTGGGGGGTGGCCTCCCTGTATCTTAGGCCTTGGCAGGGGGGTTTTCTTAACAACAGTCACACAAGAACAACAAAAGTTAACATTTATTGGGGGTTCCATGTCATGTACTGTGCTAAGCTCTTTATAGACAGTTGATCCTCATGATTTGTGGATTCCATATTCACCTACTTGCTAAAATTTATTTGTGACTCCAAAATCAATACTTGCAGAGCCTTTGTGGTCATTCACAGACAAGTGCAGAGCAGAGAAAAATTCGAGTCCCCTGACATGTGTGTCTGTTCCCAGCTGAGGTCAAACAAGGTGACACTCTGTCTTCTTGTTTCAGCTCTCATACTGTAAACAAGTGTCCTTTTTGTGGTCTACGTAGTGCCATGTTTTTCACATTTCTGTGCTTTTTGTTGGTGATTTTCTTGTTTGAAATAGCCCCCAAGTGTAGTGCTGAAGTGCTGTCTAGTGTTTTTAAGCACAAGAAGGCTGTGATCTGCTTTAGGGAAAGAATATGTATGTTAAATAAGTTTTGTTCTAGCATGAGTTATAGCGCTGTTGGCCATGAATTTAATGTTAATGAATCGAAATCATATCTTAAATAAGGTGTCTTTAAACAGAAACACATATAAAACAAGGTTGTGTATTGATCAGTTGACAAAAATGTGACTGGAGGCTCTCATGAACCTAACTCTGTACTTCCCCTGGGAACCATGGTTCAGTATTTGCTACTGCAGTGTTTGTGGTGACTTTATAGAACATAACTACCATGAATAATGAGAATTGACTGTACATTATTTCACTTAATAGTCAGGGTTCCAGAAAGTAGTTCTACAAAGGCTACATTTTACAAAAATTTAGGCCTAGAGGAACTTTAGGCCTAGAGAGGTTAAACACTGCGTTCAAAGCTATAATCGTGGCAAGGAAGCAGAACCAGCTCTGACCATAGACCTCCAGCCTGCGGTGATTATGTTGCCCTGGCATGAAGGTGGAGGTTGAGGGAAGTGTACATTCCATACAATGGAGGGAGGATTTTATTTGTGAACAAACATGAGCTGACCCCAGGAGACTCCTAGAAACTGTTTAATGGGAATTTCAAGTAGAACTGGAATTTCTGAAATCATAGGTGGAGAAAGAACCAGGAAAATAGTATTTGTTATTGTTGCTATGACCTTAGTTTATAATCCCCAATGGTATGGCCTGGGGAAACTTGGGGCTACATGAGGTTGTGACCACACTTTGGAGAAAACAAAACGCTATCCAAACATGTGGTACACTGGGAAAACACTGAGCTGGGAGCAGGAAATTCTAGTTCTCGTCCTGATTCTGCCAGTAACTTGCTTTTGGGTTTTGAGAAAGTCCTCTTCACAGCCCTATACCTTTGCTGCTCCACCTGTAAAATGAAAATGTTGGTAGATGATTCCCTCTGTTCTAAGTTTTTATGGTCTGAAAAGTGCATGGCTCTGTATGGCTTCTAACTGGGTGACTGTAAGTCCTATTTTGCCTGGAATGGGCTTGGTTTATACCTTCTGTCTTGGAATAATTATTAATAGCGTCTTTCACCCTCAAAAGTGTGCCAATTTGGACAAGAAATTATACGGTTGCCCTGTGCTTAACCAATATTTGTTCCTTAATATTGTGCTTAACCACTTTTGTGTTTTCTTGGCCGGGTCAGATGCAAGAAAGTCCTGATTCTTGTTTTAGGAGTGGTGACCAGCTGGGGTTACTTCTTCCAGACACGGTGGGGTCTTGGTGTCCAGTTTTTGAGCTACATGGCTCCTACCTGCTGCCAGGTTCCTGATCCATCTAACCTGGGCCTTACCTCACACTTTGGGTCTTTAATATGAATAGTCCTGCTGGTTAAGCTGGGAAACAATTCTGTTTTGCCTTTTTGCTCCCCAAAAGGAAATTATATCAGCTGACCTGTAAAAATAAGAAAGTCTTTAATATAGAATAAAAGTAGTTTGATATAGTACTGCCAATTCAAGGACATAGTGTGTGGCAATAAAGTCATTCCTGGTCATATTAGATTTGATGCTTTTTTCATCCAATTGCCTACAATCATAATATAATTATATCAATCCTGAGTCAATAAAACAAAATGAATTTTAAAATATAGAAGTAAAAAAGCTAGACTGAGAAGTGAAATATTGAAAAAAAACTGCTCGCAGTCTTCTGAGTCTTTCTAAATGTCCTGTTTGTCTTTCTAAACGTACTGTTTCATCCTCTTGCTGTCGTGTAAGATTACATGAATCACTGTGCAAAAAAAAATCAAATCTTCACTATTAAACAAAACATTATATTCTCCCTCATGCGTTTAAATTCTGTAGAAATAAAGCACAAAAAAGAAAATAGTTATACCTTATTCTTATTCTTTCTAGTAGGTTAAAAAGCACTATATACTTTCATTATACTATTAACTTGCTTAGCAAAGCATTTCTTCCCGGATAGTGAAATACAAACTTCAGTGCAGGCCAGATTAAATAATTCTAAAGTTTTTGAATGTAGTTTGGAAAATTAAATGATCAATTAGTCTAATTCTCTAACCTGTGTTTCTAGTTCTAACTCTCCTTCCCTAACTTTCTGGGTAACTTTCAGCTATTCAATCCAGAAAATGTAATATGTTAATGATTGAACAAATGTCACCAAATTGGCATCTTAATCAAAATACTGTTTCTGCATGCTGCTCACAGGTTAGAAATAAACAATTTCTCAGTAGCAATTGCTTGATTTCTGGAAAGAGCTATGGCTCAGAAAGAAGTATTGGGGAGAACTTGTATTTGTTTCAAACCTGATTGACTAACTTCTGTCTGCTGTTATAGCTCTTTCGGACAATATCGAGATGGGTTATTGGCTAAGTGATCATATTCCTTGGAACTTGCCAACCAGAAACTGAGATGGAAGGCTGGGACACTGATGTTCTAAAACAAAGACGTCCCTCCCTCCACAGTGCTTGCTCCATAGTCAGGAAATGACCCAAGGAAGGCCCAAGGCCTGGCAGGGGCTCTGCTGGTCTACGCCCTAGAGAGGAAGAAACCACCAGCAACTTTTATCCGGTTATGTTCATAGTTTAAAATATTATTCCCTGTTTTTGCCAAAAAGGGGCAATTTGATCTCATGAGCAAATAGCAAAAGGCATTTTACATTAAAAAAAAGAAACAAACCCTGTTTATTGTTGGTTTCTTACAGTTTCCACAATTAATTTGAAATGCTAAATGTTGTTAGGACATTTTTACTTTGTTTCTGAGACATGAATTAAGTAAAAATCTTTTATGATGTTGGGCATTTATGCCTAATCTGTTTTGTGTTAATAATCCTTCTCTTTTGGTTATGAAAAAAATAAGACAAATATTGTCTCTTTGCCTAGTGTCTGGTTCAAGATATTTAACTTTTAAATGTTGGCCTCAACAAAGAGAATGCGGTTGCTATTTGCTGAGCCTAGAACAATGGAATTTGCTATCCGTTTGTTGAACTCATTGGTACTACTGCCTACCTGCTACCACTCTCCTTCCCAGCCACTTTCTCATTGCCTGAAAGTTTCGCCAACAGGTACCTCACTTTTGGGCATGACTGCCTGCATAGTTTCATCTTCCTCTTTTTCCAACATTTGGGGTAAAATAAAAGTTATATGGTAACCAGTTCATATCTTGAACTAATGGCAAAGATTGACCAGGCAAAGCCCAGAATCACAGATCATATTTAAGACCAGGACACAAAAGAGAGATAGGTGAAGATCCAGGCCCGGAGCCGAGAAGGCCACAGGCTTGGGGTGAGTGATCACACCCCATAGACTCTGCTCTGGCATCAGGGATGTTTTTTCATCCTCTTTTGGACTTGCTACTACGAGCAGGTGTCTTTGGGCCCAGCAGGTAAGCAACTAGGAATGGGGGACCGTAGATGTTCTCTGCCACTGATTGGAGCAGGAGCACAGGGGCCAGGAATCTTGGAGAGCTTTTGCCTTTGTATCTTTTATTTTCTCATGGTTAGAAATAAAACCAAACAGTTTAAGTAATTCTGTTTAATGGAAATCAGGAAAGAAAAAAAGGTGGCTGTGAAGTCTTTCACACCATGCATGGACTTAATATTCACCTAAACATGAGAGGATGCTAAGAACTGAGAACACCCTGTGCAAGGAAATAATAAGAACAAGTCCTCCAAAACGTTCTGATGAACCCAAACGTATTAAAAGCAACAAAATTATGAAGAGTGCCCTTTTTGAGCCACAAATTTGACAGATAAAGTAAAGAACTGATTCTATGCTTACCATGAGCCATTGTTCAAGGAGGAGTAGGGAGAGAATTCATCAAATGAGTTTAGTGAGTCAACTAGGTAATTTTCCTGATTGGAAGGAAATTATCAATTGTTTCAGAGGCTCATGGGGAAAGAGACATATTTTGACCAGGTTTCCTTTTTTCTCCCCCTATGGTGTGGCCTTGAATAGACAGATCACAGAACAGGAAGAAAAAAAAGTTTGAAGCTTCCCAAGAGATGGGTAAATAGACTTCCTAGACTGAACAGGTAAAAAAGTGATACCTCAGCAGATTTTTAGTGGGAGGGACAGGAGGGGGACCAGTGGAGAGAATTTCATCCCCAGCTATTGGAGGTCCCATAGACAGGAGAAGGATCTGGGACTTCACTGTGATCAGCAGGTGCATGTGACGAATCAAAAGTGCCCCAGGAGAAGGAAAGAAAGGCTGGGTCTCGTAATACATCATGACTGATAATCATTGAAATGTGATAAAGAGATCACATTATATTTAAGTATATTCCTTTAAATTTTATTCCATATTGTGCCTTATATATGTGAAATAATTTAATATGAAAATGAAATTGCTTTTTGATAACACTTTTTTTTTAATTTTAAAAAGCATAATTAGCTGTTTTCCTGCTTCTGTCAATTTTTTCTAATTAGGAAAGCCTGTCTGCGCTCTCTGTCCCCGTAGGAGATGCTAGTGTTGACAAGGTGGCATGCACTATAATTTCAGATTTGGTGCACAAATAATCAGCCCCCATAAGACTGGCCTTGACCATCTATACATATTAAGTGATGGCAAATGTTAAACCTTAGGAAAAACAAATACCCACTCAGATCATCGTAAGGGAAAGAACACCAGCTTTGGAGCTAGAGAGATCCTGGGCTCAAATCCCAGCTGCAGAGTAACCAGCTATGTCACCTGCAACCTCTGTGAGCTTGGCTTCCCATGTGGACTGGCTCTAACTCCTAATAAGCTGAACTGTTGTAGGAATTTGTTATAATATATGCAAAGTGCTAACAGTGCCACACAGAGCTTTAGGGCCTCAGTAAGAGCTCATTACTGTCATTACAAGATACTATGAGACCATCCATATTTTTAGAAATATGGATACTAGGTATGTGGGGTATCTTAAACCTAGTGATTTTAAAATCTCTTTGATTGTCTAATATAAAGTCATAATACAGCATTCTTGAAAATGGTTTTTGGAAATATTAAGAATCACAAAATTTCTATTCAAACTAGAAATATTTTTGGACTCACCTAGGGTGACCAACTGTTCTAGTTTGCCCTGAATTGAAAAAGTCCTTGGGATGTGGGACTTTTAACACAAAAACTGGAAAGCCCCAGGCAAACCAGGATGAATTAGTCACCATGGCCCCATCTCACAGGTATCTGGCTCTTTCACTATAAGTGAGAATCTCAGACTGGGGTCCTCGCACCAGCAGCATCAACTTTACATGGAAACCTATCAGAAATGCAAATCCTTGGGTCCCAAGCCAGACCTACTGAGTCAGAAACTCTGGGGACAGGGCCCAGCCATCTGTGTTTAAATAAGTTCTCTAGGTGATTTCGATACAAGCAGCATGCTAAAGTTTGAGAAACATTGGTCTATAATATGTCACTTATGCCAGACTAAGACATTTTACAGTGGAGAACAGAAAGAAGCGATGGATTAAGCCTATTTCAATTTCTTTAAGACGCGAGTCAATATTTTCATAGCTGGTAGTCCCCATTAACATGCCCCAAGTTCTCCATCATTTCATCACTGAGCCTTGATAATATGGAATGAGAAAGAAGACAAGATACTATAGCCAGCACAACAGTTCTGCTCAGGAAGGAAGTTACATCCTGTCGAAGTTTGGAGGGAAGGCTGGTAAGGAGAGTGGAGTTGTGCAAACTTAAATGCAGGTTATAGTCTACTAGCTCCCCTACCTTTGCAAGATACAGTCAGTATCCAGGACTAGGACCAGGGCAGGAAGTGTGTGGGTGGGACCAGATAATATCTCTGGAAGGAAACACCCAGGAGCCTCCCAAACTAGTGTCATTTTAGTTCCTTCAACAACCACACAAGTCAGTTCCTCAGGAAGGCTCAGGTTACCTTTGCAAAACAAACCAGGGGAATTTTCATAACACCTGGTCACTATGTACAACTTTGAATATTTGAATGTCTAGGACGCAGGATTGCGCAACAACTCATCTTATCCCACAATGCTGCAGGCCTTTCAGCGCTAACAATTTTCTCATGAAGGGCTACCTCTTCTTGTAGGGAGGGTGAGAAGGGGTGAAAGAAACAGCCAAATGATATCATAATGATGAGTATAAATGGTGGGTGGGACAAGTGGAAGGTCATTAAGCTCTAGTTGTTACCACTATTCCAGTGGGAGTTGTGGAAATGTTAGCAAACATTACATTCCCCGAGTCCTCCATCATTTCATCCCTGAGCTTTGATAATGTGCAATGAGAAAGAAGACAAGATACTCTAGCCAGCACAACAGTTCTGCTCAGGAAGGAAGTTACATCCTGTTCAAGTTTGGAGGGAAGACTGGAAGGAGAGTGGAGTTGTGTAAACCTAAATGCAGGTTATAGTTTACTAGCTTCCTCACCTTTGCAAGATACAGTCAGTATCCAGGACTAGGACCAGGGCAGGAAGTGTGTGGGTGGGGCCAGATCATATCTCTGGAAGGAGAACAAGGTGATAGGACTTGATCATTTTTAATTGATTGCCTTGATTTTTGCATAAAAATATGACATAAGTACAATACTATTATTAGATTTGTCACAGATCCTAATTTTTTCTTCAATTTGGGACCTAACCATGCCTTTCTTTTCCAAGAAGGACGATCTCTCTCTGACCAGGGATGAAATCATCCATGGCTCCCTCAGCGTGGCTCCCTTAGCACACCTTTGCCCTTCATCCCACTTCGAAGTCCTAGAGGTCAAGTCCTTTTCTTGCTAACCTAAGAATCACAAATGCCAAAGTTGCTGCTGGAGTGTACTAACCTTTAGCTCAGTTGAAAGCATATATCTTTTTTGTTATGCTATCAAAATGTTGGATAAATTTAACTCAAAAAGAAATATGATGTCACTAGGTTTATACCTACTTATGACTTGTAGGTCTTTCTGTCTGATACTGGTGAGCTAAGCAATGTTCCAGGCAGGCAACAGTCAATGGCAACACTGCTCCAGCAGTGTGTAATTAATCAGTTCAATTAGCAGTCATTAAATACTAGACGGTGGATAACCTCAAAGGCAGTCATTAAATACTAGATGGTGGATAACCTTCATACAGTCTCACTATTTTCCAATAATTACCCAAGAAAAATAGATGTTGAAGTTTCTTCACAATGGAATAAGCTAAATCACACTTCACACACTGTATATTGAAGACATCCACAGCTTATTACTCTCTAAAAAAAAAAAAGGAAACGGCATCTTTACTTTGTTTTAAATCCCCAACCCTGGTGGCAGTCCACAAGTTATGGCAGACATAACCCCTTATACTATTATAGGAAGGATGGGTCAGCACTGAGTTAGCAACCTTTAAAACTAGGAGTCTGACTACAGAGGGGTGGAATTTGACACTTCATGACCGCTCCTTGTTTCTGTTCAATTCTACTTTTCCTGACCTCTAAACCAATGGGAGAGGGGGAACGGCCACACTATTGTGATTTTTCCTAAAGAATAGGGTTAAGTTTGGGAAACAAAGATGGACTTCTGAGAGGGCGGTTGAGGATGGACTGAGGGTACAGAAGAAACAAGCTGGTGTGTCCCTCTCCTAACTAGCAGACTCTTCTCCTTCATTGGCTTGGGATACACAGTACCCCAGAATTCAAGGAAACAGAATTGTTTTCTATTATTTTCTATCTATTGTTTTCTATTCTATTATTATTTCTATTATTTCTCTTTTCCAAGTTCTGGGGCCAATGTGGAAAGAGGTCTAAGGGTGAAGAAAAGGCAGAGAATTCAAAATTGAGCAAGTCCATACTGAAGAGAGAGAGCATCACCACAGTCTATAGCCAAGAGAAGCCGCTAAAATGCCCTGAGTGATGCTTGGCTGGGACCATCATCATTTCCCATCATTCTTAGCATCACTGAGCTCCAGCTTTGAGCAGAGAATCAAGCAGAACCATCCTTGGATCTGTCTTACTGAGTCTTTGCTTCCATGAACCTTCACTCAACACCTTGTTACATCCTGAGGTACAACGTTTGCAAACTCTGTGTTCAAGGGGCCCTGTAAGGAGTGTCTTCTGGGTTGGCCCAGATAATCCCTCAGGCACAGAGCCTAAAGGCAGAGCTGTCAGGATCTACTCGCTGGGGCTGACCACTTATTGAGTCCAATGTCACACACCAGTTTGTCGCTCTTACTTCCAAAGGGAAAGAGAGTCATGCTGCACATCAGAAAGAAGTGTTCAGCTCTCATCTGTCAGCTGTTTGTTTTTGCTATCTTTCTACATGAGAAGACATTTAATCATGGGCCCACTGGGCAAGCAGCATTGTCTGGCCTTTGAAGGCTGAGATTTTTAGCTCTCTCATCAGAACAAATGTGAAAGAATTGAATAATGAAATTCGGAAGATACTGAGTTGTTTCAAATCTAAGGATATTTTATCACTTTCTCACCTTCTTTAAATAAGATGGTACACTGAATTGAAGCCAAAATAACTTTGAAGTCTAAAAGTTTTAACTTATTTTGTATGTTCAAATCTCTATTTTGTGGCTCCTTTCAAGGGCCTAATTATTATGATCCAATCATACAATTAAAAAATTATACACCCAACCAAACACTCAATTAAGGCTATTTGTAGTTCAGGTGAAGATTTGGAAAAGGAATTAATGAAAAGTAAATATAAAACAGAATAAATACAAAACATAAAAATAACACATGAGAGGGGGAAAAGTTGCCTAAGAAAAAAATGTAATCATAGCAGGTTACATGGCTCAGCTCTGAACATTTTTATTGCCATAATAATATAACCACTGAATACTTATTTAATCATAAATTGTGGTAAAACTATTTTGGGAGGATGAATGAGGGGCGAGGGTATGTGATGAGACTGGTGTAAGAGAAGTAAAATCTCATCTTCCAACTTAGAAATCCGGTACAAGCATAGTATTAAAATGGACATAAAAGACCAAATAAACAATTAAAAGAATTGATAGTGGTTACCCTTGGGGAGCAGGAAATGGGGAGGAAACTGCTGTTTTTTTCATTGTTATTGTTTTGAGCCTTGTAGTAATATTTGAGTTTTTAAATTGCGTACATTGATTGCTATAATGAATATAAAAATTTAACGTGTATTGAGAATGTAGAGAAAAATATACCTCCTTGTGATAATGTGAAAACCCAGCAAATCCCTAACAGATAAGCATTATGTCTTCACTTTACATGATGAAGAAATTGAGGCCCAGAGAGACTGTGCAAGTTGACATAGTTACTAAGTGACAGAGCCAGGGATCAAGCCCAGTCTTTCTGATTTCATATTTCAGGCTTCCTCATAATACTTTCCTGCTTCTCATTATCTTTTACCTTAAATTTGTCACATTGCTTTAAATAATATCACCCACACAGTAGTAACTAAAAAAAAAATGTGAATATACAAAATGACGTCCTTCTTTAGTCATGTCTGAGCTAATGGAACAGAGTCTAATGTTATCTTAGGTCTCAGTTGCACCTTTGGTTTGGTGACAGTCTGAGGAACAAAGATGAACATTCAGGTGAGTAGTAGGTACAGCTTTGGGGTGTAAAGCTTTTCCTAATGGATAAATGCTTCTCATTAGATCATCCCAAGACACAAGGAGCCCATCTCATTGCTTAATAAATGTTCTCAATTTGATTCAGTGCACTTGGGAAATAATATCTCTCTTAGATCTCAAGACACGATTGCATTAAACTTTAATGATGTACATGGCATGGGGGTTAGGCAAGAATATTTTAATTGAGTGTCAACAATACCACTGGAGCACTCTTCTAGATTTACTTTTTCAAAAAGCTATAACCTTTGATGAACTCTCCATTCTCTTCTATTAGTTTGATGTAGCCATTGGTTAACATCACCTCCCTTCCACGAGCCTTCTCCTTGGTAACCAGATATTTTTTATGTCCTTTGGCACTAGTTCCTAGAAGTGTCATTATGATGTCTGCAATTTGTAGAATTCAATGACAGCTCCAGTAAGATAAACAAAAATATAATTATGTCAAAATTGGACTTTGCCAGAAGTAGTATGAATGGTTTTCATTCTACATAATACGTGAGCACCTGTGAAAATGGTAAATGTCAAGATGTTTCTTAGAAAACTTTATGAAAAGAATCAGTAGTGGAAAATTAATTTGATGTGCTATGTTTCCTTATCAATTTGATCTTTCTAGTCTCAGTCCTGGGTTTTAGATTTATGAACCCTTGGAATTTTATGCAAAATGATGCATGTGTGTGCATTTTGGAAAAAAAAAATGGTCCATAACTTTCATCAAATTTTAAAAGAGGCTCATAACCCCCAAAACATAAAGAATCATTGCTCTACATAAAGAAATGGAGTCCATGTGGAATTCTTAAATTTGATTCTTCTCAGTGGAAATATAAGGATTTTTGTAATGGGTACTAGTAAATTTCTAAGAGATAGAAAGTATTAAATATGCTCTCTTCATTGCTATTCAATTCTTTTGCTATTTCTGGAGCCGTGAATCTCAAAGTTCATCTAAGACAAATTTCATCTCCCTTCCCACCCCACCCCCCTAATTCTTTTTTTCTAGCTTTTGAGCATTCATCTGAGATTACCAATAGACATTACTTTTTATTGTGGCTCCTAGTTGAATTTTCACGTCTTTCTCTGGAGTGCATACTGAACATATTTCATAGCAAAGTGAAAACTCAAGTATTATGTTATTCAGTGATGTCAATGGTGTCACCCTGCTTGTCTTTTCTTTGTGCTTTCACTGATCAGAAGCAGCTTTTGTGCGCTTCTGAGCTCTCAGAAGACATTTTCCATTAAGTAATTATAGAGAAAATAAAGGGTCAACTCAATGATAGGTGAGTGGCCTGGCTTTTTGCACCTCTTTTTTTGATATTCAAGAGATTGTTAAGTTTAATTTCTAGCAACTTGGAAGCATCACATATAACTTCTAGGAAGGAAATTTAATTGAGTATTCTGGTTAATTAACATTTTTCTTTAATATTTTAAAGATCGACTATGGAATAGTTTTATTACCAAGAAACAGAACACATACTCTCAGAAGCTTAAGAATCTACTGAGAACAATCTATGGAGTTTAAAGAGAAATGACATGTAGGGTCAAGCTGAGTTTTTTAGTGATGACAGCAGATGAGCCACCACATTCTGGAATCACTTTCTTACCTTCCTATGTCCAGAAACTAAATTTTAACAGTGCATCTAGGCTTATTAATTTCTTAGATATCAACTCATGCTAACCAAATGAATAAAACACTAAAGTGTAAATCGGATACAAGTGTATTCATTTTTCAGAAGCAGAATATGTCTGTCAATGTCTGTTATGCTTGTGTCTTCTACTTTTAATACTACTTCCTGGAATCTGGGAAACAAAAACAACAGTTGAGAGCTGAGCATAGAATTGTAACAGAGAAAACTGGCTATGGGAAAATTCCTAATGAATGATCTTGACTCCACCAAGAGCACAGGTCTCAGAGATGAGGGATTTTATAACTGCCTCGTGACTCTTGGGCCAGAGTTCCTACATGTAAAGTGGATCTACCACTTTCTTTCAGTGAACTCTTGGGTGAGATATTTAGCCTTCCTGAGCCTCATTTGCCTCAACTTTTAGTGGGAGAAATAACAGTATCTATCTCGTAAGGTTGTTATAAGTTTCAAATAGGATAACGAATGTAAACAACTTAACATTGTGTTGGTACATGGTTAATGAATTATATCCATAGACCCCTTTGTTTAATTTCTTTTCCCTCTCTTACCCTCGCGTGTTTTCCTTTTCCTTCTTCCTTTTATTCTTAATAAACTACATTGATTTTTTCCCTTAAAAAATGAGAGATAAACATGTATCTGAGAAACTCCAGGGGCAAAATTGCTTGGTGGTAAATGCATATGCTTGCATATGGTGGACCTGGAAGGACAGCACATATTTTTCCAGTGGAGTAGAGAGGGGAATGGGATTGAAGATGGGAGATGAAGAGAAAAGTAATAAAACAAATCAAAGACCTTCCTCAGATGGATGCTAATAGTGTGCCTTGGACTAATGAGCATGATCAAGTCAGTCCTGTGCACTTGAGGTCTTTAAAAATGAAATAAAAAAGAATATGGCTTAATGCATTCCCAATATAAATATGACACTACCACAACAGCTTAGCATCCCCATCTGTGCTCCAGGGCTGGGATGTCAGCTTCCTGCTATCCTATCAAGATGCTGCAGAAAGTCATTAGCTGATGTTTGTGAGGCCCTTAAAACTCTCGAGACTCAGGCTCAAATTTTAATCATAGATCTCTTTGTTATTCAACACTGGAGACAGTCGTGACTTAAATGGTCTCTTCAAGCCTGACTATTGCTGATTCCCAGTGAGCCTATGAAGATGTCTTATAAGTGGACTGCTTTGACACTTTTCACCATTTCATCCAACTGAAGAATGAAAGGTCTCACACTCAGGTCTTGTATTATTTAGTCATATATATTAGCAAGAAGTATAGAATTAGGAGTTTTGAAGTAAGCAGTGCAAAAGGAAGTGTCAAACCAGGATTCAAGTGTTAGTTTAAATTTACACTCATAAATGGATGTGACTTTCTTTAAAAAAAAAAAGATCATTCAAGTAACTCTTTTGCCTTTGCCAAAAGGTTGAAATAACTAAAGCTTTCACTTCCAATAGCACTTTTTGGTTTTTCATAGGCCCAGTACTAAATGATGAGTATGACAGCTTTTCAAAGCTAGATAAGGTGATTATTTCTTCAGGAACTGAGAAGAGACAGACCTGGAAACGTGGTAGTAATGATTTTCTTCAGAACTAATAATAAGAGAGCTAATGTGAAAGAGAGGAATCTTCTTTGAGACACGTCCACAGGCAGCTCAATCCTTTAATTCAGAGCAGGATTATTTTAATTTTTAATAGTTTAATGTGTAATAAATAAATTAGTTCATTTTGCTCAAGTCGTTATAACATTAATCCATTGTTATTTTTGGTAATGCATATCACTAATTTTTTTACTAGTTAGAAACCAGGGATAAACAACAGAAGCGCACTCAGAAGTAAACAACATCACTAAATTTTTAAAACCTTTCCATTTTATTGAATTGAGTTTTACTTAAAAATTTTTCTCTCCTTTATCTTTGTCCTTATTGTGTCTAATGTATTTGCATTCCTCAAATCTGATCTGTATATGTTCTGCTTAGAATATTTAAACATACAAATTTTATTTTAGTAGTCCATACAAAAATTATGCCATGTATTCTAGATAAAGGAAATTTAAAATGTAGGTTACAAAGGATTAATTTTATGTGTAAGTACCATTCTTCTTCAGTTATCTTTATCTAAGAAAAACAGTTCTTCATTTGTAAAAACTTGATGAGAGTTAACTGTAAATACACCAGAGGTGAAGGAGGACATTTGGGACAACAATTTGTGGTTAAATCCAATCTTCTTAATCCAGCTGTTGGGAGTTGACTATGAAACCCCTGTCCTCAGAGCTTTGCCCCCTTTTAACTCTAATTAGTTGTCTGCTCATTGATTTAGGGAGCTGGAAGGTTCACCTCATAAAATAGGGCACTTTATGAATTGGAATCCTTTTAAAGGGGTGTTTGACATATCACATAGCTGCAACCCTTTCAGCAGGAGGTAACTGCTGGTATAAAAACACTAGATAAATCTCATATTCACCTCTGTTCTACAGGGAACAGGTGTTTACATATCCTATATTGTATATCTATCATATGGCCTCATTTTCCAAATCTAATCTAGCCTGATCCCCTTTTCTGGGGCAAGAAAAGCAACTTGTAAAATAATCTCTTTGTCATAACCATCAAGTAGTATCTTCTGTACCTGAAGGTATACTGGAGATCCTATGTGTTGGCTCACACAGCTCAACAGGAAGTCTGAACCAAACTCACCTCTGGTCCTTCTGTCACACCAGGAAATACACCTGGGAACATTCACCAGTTTGTCTTAATCCACCTGTTTCCTGCTTGTGTCACTCAACATTAATAGAAGAGATGGCACTGTTCATATTAGCGACACCTTAATTCTATAGTCAAAAGATTGGAATTTGACACAAAAATCTACTTTTTCTAGCTCTAACAGTTCTGGTGAACATGAAGAGGAGGAACGGTTTTTTGTTTTTTAAAAAAATATAATCCTGCAATTCTGTAGCATCTTTTTATAAGCAAAGCATTGGCAGTCTTCCACTTGCTGGCCTCTGCTCCGCTTCGGGTCATCTGAAGTCGATTACCGCTGTCTTTGGAGGATGCTCTTAAATGCCAGTGAAATCATGAACTAATTCAATGACATGCCCGTTGTCCCACTCATTTAGGCAAGGGTTTTTCTGAACAGGGACACATTTCACATATTCCTGACCATACTAAATTAACTTAGAAAATTTAAGAATTAGACCCTTTGCTATTTATCTCTGGTTCTCAGTTGTCATCCTTTGGGGTGCAAGACCCCCAGAGTCTTCTCGATAGTGAGAGGACTTGTGAGCATTCTGAAAATCCTAATTAACTATCGCTTGGTTACAGCGATTCGTAAGCTAGAGCATATTCTGTGGCATTTTGTGGTATTGCCTCTGAAGAAGTGATATCCTTAATTACAGGCAGCAGATGGAGCTGTGAGTGAATGAACGACCTTCTAGGGTCCCTTCCCCAAGTGGAACTAGTGCTGTCACAGTTCAGAGGCAGTACCAGTCCATCAGCTCCAGGTCAGCCTGCAATGCTAGCCCGGGGCCTGGGCTATCAGAAAAACACTGACTAGGGTTGAACCTCTAATTTCCCTACTCCCAAGCACAGATAAAGCAAGAGAGAGGCCCACTGCCTTCTAGACCTTTAAGTGCTTAAGCGCTGATAGAAGCCACCATTTCCTGGATTTGGTACAGCTGGAAAAGAAAGGTTATGCTGGAATAAAAGGCCCCCAAGATTCAGCAGCTGATGAGGATAAGAAACAGCTCAAGTCACAAAAAGACAAATACTGTATGGTTCCACTTATACAAGGTATCTAAAATCGTCAAATTCATAGAATCAAAGAGTGGAAAGGTGGTTGCCAGGGGTTGGGGGAGGGGAAATGGGGAGTTACTAATCAAAGGGTATAAGGTTTCAGTTAAGCAAAAGGAATAAACTCTGGAGACCACCATACACCATTGTGCATATAGTCAACAATACCGTACTGTATACTTAAAAATTTGTTAAGAAGGTAGATCTCATGTTGTTTTCTTACCACAATAAAATAAAATAAAGAAAAAAAAACAGCTGGGCCAGATTTGTCTATACTTATTTAGAAGAATACAGGACCCAAAAATCCTTATCAATGGCAGTCTAAAGCATGACTCAGGCCAGGCGGAACAGACAATAAAAAGAATGACCTTTCACTTTTCAGAGTAAGAATTCTCTGCCTTCAGAGAACACTGGATGCCTCTATAGCCCACATTCCTGCGGCAAAATGCTTTTCTCATCTGCAGATCACTGTGGTTTACAGGTTACCTGAAGCTAGTTATTGTTTCTCCACCTAATAACCCACATTTATGATTTCTTCTAGAAGAGCTGCATAGATGGAGATGGAGTGTAACACCTGAAATAATAGGATTTTACAGGAAATAATGTAAAGGAAGCCTTTTGCCCTTAATGACCCATAATAAAATGCTCTTGTTACCAAGCTCCGCAGGCGAACTCAGTGCAGGTTGCCATGGTAACGCCCAGCTGCGCCTCCGCACTGTTGCTTAATGATCAGTGTGATGTCAGGCTCTTGAGATAACCACAAGCTTAGACAAATCTTTACAGCCACAGGGACAGTCCACTCGGGACTTCAGTCATGTCTGGGTGAGGGCTCCTGTGTCCAGGTATAATTAAAATACACTCACACCTATGATGGGAAATGCTTTCTGCGGAGATTTAGGTCAGCTTTTTAATTCTCCACTCACTTTCATTGCTGCACATGACTGCCCAGTCAGAAGTGAGCCAGAAACCGGGCAGCCACAGCGCGTTACCGAAGATGGCGCTTCACATCCCGGTGACCCAGCTCACCCTTTGCATAGGTGGGAAGAGGGGCTGATCTACCCTGGTCCACACCAAAAAAAGCCACCAGGAAGAACTTTTTGTCCCCTATTCCCATGTTTCCCTGCATCTAGCTTCCAGCATCTACCTTCCACTGTGGCTGAGCCTGAAATTCTATTATTCATTATTTTGATTTAGACAACAAAATCGGGACCTTTTATCCAGAATATAATTGTCAAAATTTATTTATTATCTGAGAGGAAAAGACAGTCCCTGGGGAATCTGTCCTTTTCCTTCCCTCCTTTTATTCCTTTCTGCCTTCCCCCCTTTCGCTCTCTCTTAGAAGTGTTTGTTAGGTACCTCTTATCTGCCAGGCAATTACTAGAAACACAAGGACTAATAAGGCTCGATCTCTGTCCTCTAGGAGCCCAGAGGTTATTAGATGGGGACATGGCATTTAAAATGCATAAGCTAAAGAGACAGAGGTGTGCACAGGGCCCAAGTGGATAAATCCTACCTGAGAGAGAGCAGGACTGGCTTTGAGAGGAGGTGATACTTGGGTTAACTTTGAAAGGAAATTATTGGGATTGGAGAAGGGAGGTAGAAGGGAAGCTGTGAGTAAAGATTGAAGGCATGAGATGATCTTGTATGTTTTGGGAATTGCAAGCAATTCCGAATGGCTGGAGCTTTGGCCATGAAGACAGACAAGGGAGCAATAAGACTGAGAGGTAGGTAAGAGTCCAGATTCTAATGAGTTTTCACTTTATTTTGCAGTCAAAGAGGAGCCACTTCAGGTTTTAAGAAGGCAGAGAATTATAAGTGCCATTTACAAAGATTATTTTTCCAGCAAAGAAAGCATGAATCGGGGATGACATGGGGCAATTGAGGAGTTACTGAAATAGTGTGATTACAGAAGACAACTATTAGTTTTTTTTTTCCATCTAGCATCTGGTTTTTCGAAGAGAGTTGCCCTGCCCTCAACCCCTGGCCCACCCACACAGGAGTGGACCTATGACCCAAACCCAGTCCATTATAGTACCCTGTCCCTGGTGCACTGAGACTGGTCCAGGGGTGGGCACATAATCCAAGCAGCACCAATCAGACTCCTCCCATGAAATTTCACATATGACTTCTGGACATAGGATTCTTTTTTTTTTTTCCCTTCAAGATGAAAGGATGTAGCTTTTGACTTCCAGAGGCCGTCTTTCCTGCTACATGAAGAGGGCCCTCTGATCTTTAAGCCTATACTTAGAGGGAAATGCACTGAAAGATGGGGAAACGGAGCTTTATTGATATTGTTTGAGCCCCTAGAATCTAAGACCTAGATCCAGCTGTGTCTGAAACCAATTACCAATGGACTTTACAGTGACACGCACCAATGCATTCCTTTTTGCTTGAGTAAGCTTGAGTTAGTTTTTTGTTACTTGCGACTAAATGTTTTCTGACTGAGAAGCCAGGTAAAAATGATGAGAACCTAAAGTGAGGCTGGAGAGGCTGCAGAGGAGAGTTTCAGTGAAGTTAATGAAGCTACTGGGGGGTGGAGAAGTGGGCTGAGTGAGAAGTGCTAACAGAGGCACCTATAAAGTACCGGGGGGTCCACCAGCATGGGCCTCCCACTCCTGCACAACCGGAGCTGTGAAGTTTCTGCTTTGGTAAGTGGGCTGGTGAAGAACATTTCTTCTTCTAACGTAGCCTCTATCTCCTTTGGAGTGACTAGATTAATAGGAAGTTTAATCTCATGTTGAGTCAATTCTGTCTCCATGTCTCTCACTGGCCGTGGTTCTATTCATCAGGTCCTTACAGAGTATATTTAGTCTCACTTGTACATAAAATCCCATCTCATATTCTAATAAGATATTTGTGTATCCCTAGCGTCTTCCCCTCTCCAGTTCATGTCTCTACTTCCCTTCCAATGTGCTTCATGGGACATGGTTTGGGTAGTTTTTAAAGTAGCACTTATCAGTGTGTAAGTTATGTTATCAACTATTTGTTTATCTTCTGTTTTCATTAAACAGTCGTCTCTACATGTACAGAGACCTTGTGTGTTTTGTCCATCATTTATCTCCAGCACCAAAATCAGTGACTGAAACAAAGTAGGCACTCAACAAACATTTGCTGGTGAGTAGTTTCTAGGTTCTAACCCATCACGATCTCGGTGGATCTCTTGTGGATGCACTAGAGTTTGACCATGGCCTGACTAATATGTAGTGTCCAGTGCAGAACGCAATGCTCTGATATCAGTAAAAACATCTCAGAATAGAAAGGGGTGTTCCCAATTTGTTCCAGATCAGTATATCTATATGATGCACCCCAGCATTGCACTGGCTTTTTGGGGGAGCCACATCACACTGTCATCCTATACCATTCATCATGAACCATTAAGTCTTTTTTATGAAACAGTTGCTAAGGCATATCTTCCTGTTCTGTAATGGCATTGCTCACTTAATATTTTTTGATCCTTAGCTCAGAACTTCACATGTATCCCTGCTAAATTTAGCCCAATGAGTGTCTGCATGGTTTTTGCTTGTGATTCTACTTTCCAAACTTTAGTTCTCCTAGCTTTCTGCCATCAGTATAATTAATGAGTCTCACTGTAGGCTCCTGGAGGTCAGACTTTCTGCATCACCCACGTTGCTATTCCCAAGTCCTGGCACATGGCCTGGCATCCAGAGCATACTCAGTTAAATGTTTACTGGACAAACATTGAAAGGCATAGCTTCTATATTTTTTCAAGTTTTAATTAAAATGTGAAGAAGGACAGAATACTTTAGCTTTGTCCTGAAACAGCCTTCTTTTGGTATCTATCTCTCCAAATGTATTGAATTCAGCTCTTTTTTTTCCTTCACTTTTGTCATAAGGAAGATTACATGATGTTTTGCTGTCATCTAGATATATTGCACTTACAGTGTAGAAACAATTTCAATGAAAAATGAGTTTAGACTGGCATAACTTGATATTAAGGAACCTGTGCTGGGTCCTGGTGATTGCCCATTTCTCTTTTATATTTTCCAGATCCTCCCTTGATGGGCAGAATGCCCCATGAGCCCTCTGGTGGACACTGGGGTGGAGGAAAGAATTTATAGGAGTCAATTGTGAAACTTCATTGACCTTTCAGTTTGCTGCAGCAGATCAGGATGCTTGGGGGGAAGCTGGAGGAGAGAAGCAGCTACAAAAACCCCAGAAGGTATATTTTTTAAGCCTATTTTTTGGACTATGTAGATTTTCATTTTGTTTAGAAAAGCATCATATATCCAGTGTCTATTCAAAATATACCCGTTGATGATTATAATCAGGGGTGTTCAAGATGGAGCCTCTATCCCCTCCTTAGGCCTGAGGATTATTTCTGGCGGACTGCTCATCCTAGGTTTGGGCCAAGGGGATGCTGAATGGAGGAGGCAGGAAGTAGAGGTGGGAGCTTCCCGTTCTCTATATCCCTTCTAGGGCCCCATTTGAGTACATTGGCTGCATCAGCACTATTTTTTTCTTTCTACCATGGCAATGATTCTGGAACACCATGAAGGGCCTTCCTTAGATTTCAATGTCCTTTAAAATCCAAAAAGCATATGCACCAGACCAAGCCAATAGCCCCTTTCAACATAAAACAACGTGGTCCTTCTGTCTTGAGTGCCTTCGTCCAGAATCCATTGGCATAAAGAGCTGCATTTCCTTGACACATACAGGACATTTACTAACAGCCATGGTTTCTCTTACATGATACATGGCTGCCTCTTCTCTGTGGATTTTGAAAGAAGAAGGGAACTCAGATTTGGCCATACATGGGCCAATTCAACAGGCTTCTTGCATCATTTTGTTCAAGCTGATTTGAGGAGTCTGTCATTTTCCTCAAATGCGTGGCAGTTAGGATGATAACTATCACAACTCTACTCTCCATAGCCTGTAAATTAGGAATGGATACAAATGCAGACAGCTCACAGGGATGTTATTTCTTCTCATACAGAGATCCTTCAGGCACTCTTAAATGGTTTACTGAAAAATGTTCCCAAAACTTTATTTTTTACTTTGTAAGGCATAAGAGAGTTTCTCCTCCCCCACACCTCTTTCTCTCCCCTCTTTCTCTCCCCTCTTTCTTTCTCTCCCCTCTTTCTTTCTCTTTAGAAAATGCTTGGAAAACCATGAGCATCTTGGGGTCAGAATATCATTATAAAGCAAATTACTACTAAGATGAGCTGAGTGGTAACCTCATAGTCTTAAAGAGTCCCTGCCTTGTCCTGGGTGTTGAATTGATAGCTGGAAAATAACTAAACTATAGGGGAGATTTTAATTATATAATATTTCACGGCCCTGAGTTTGGCTAATTCTGAGAGCACGGTGCTTAGTGGTGCCAAGTGCCTCGATGAGTACTATCTGAGTAAAAATAATTAATAATAATAATAGCCTCACAAACATTCGCTGACTGAGGCATTTATGGATTCAGTGAAGAAACTTGGCACATTATCTAACCCCACTGCTTCCTCATTTCTCCACCAGATGGCAGAAGAAGGGTCAGGCTACTGAGCTTGAGATATTTTTGATTCTTAGATATTACATATGAGATGGTATCAAAGGTAGGAAATAAATGCTTAAATATATGGTTGTATTTTATTTTTATTATACTTCCTACATGGAAATATCTTGAAATAAAGAAGGGTTGTGAAGAATTTAGGTGCTAGGTTGTTAAAAATAGAGCTAGGGATTACAGACCAAGGGATGTTTTAATACTCTTTCTAATATCCTTATGAAATGAGCAATGGGGACAGGAAAATTACTCGATGAAGGTTTTTCACCCGTCCTTCCTTTGCACTTGGAGACGTAAGTAGGAAAGACATATAGGTATGAAATATGCTCTTTTATTCAATGCTGCAATAACTCTAGGCCTTACAGGAATTACATTCTCTACTCCTACTTAGTATCACTTTTGAGGATAAACCCTTAAAATTTATCTCACAGGATAAAGTGTATGCGGAAATAAAAAGGGTTAGTCAGGGACTCGAGGGCCATCAGCCAACAAAAAGAAGAGTGAATTCTTATAGCCGGTAAATGTTTAACATCTTGGCACTGTCTAGCGTTGCCCAAGATTATTTACCAAGTTCTTAAACAAACTAGGGAAAATATTTCATTATTCCTGTATAAATGGATTTAAAGGGGAGATTTGAAAAAGACAGTGTGTTTCAGTCAGAAAACAAATTCATTCAACTTCATTCTCATTGACGTATTTCACCTATATCTGAAAACCAAAGCGTTTCTTATGATTTATATAGTCTGTCTTTCGAGATAAATGGCCATTGGATTACAGTTTAGAGAGAAAGGGAGTGAGTTGAAAGAGATTGTTTTGAGTATATTCTTTTTAGGTAACAACCTACAGGCTAGAAATGGAAAATTAACTCTAAGACAGTGGTTCTAAGATTTTTTAATCCATATTTGAGAAGAATATTTTCGGGAGCACACACAGAGTTATGATATTTTATTGCACAGCCACTCTGTTTTCTGGGCTTTGGCTGTAACCTTTTCTGTTACCATGGCAACTAGGACACAAATACAACATCCATATCATGAGCTGGATCTATGAGGGAGAATTTCCAACTGCATGCATGGTATGTATATTTGACCTAGGCATTGCAAAGAAAATTTAACGTAATTTTAAACATAATAAAGTGTTTGAGTGAATCATAAAATGGAAATAGTGTGTCTGGCTAGGAAAATGTACTCTGGTAAATGAACCAAGGGAAAATAGTATTGGATCCCCCTTCTTGCTAGAAACTCCATCTTGCCTTCCCACATCTCTCTTCCTGATGTCAAGAAGGTCATAGAGGACTTGAAGAGAATCATTCTAAGACTATTTTTCTTCTGTCTAAAGTCCAAGCCTAAAATAAGAAATCTATTTTTAGGCAAATCATAAACCTGAAATCGGAGACATTGATCTTGCAAAAACACTTCATCACTTCCAATTACTGGCTGTAAATTGCTTTCCTAAAAACCCTTCTAAATATTCACTCCGCGTTCTGAGAGAAGAAAACAGATGCTGACATTTTATCCCTATCAGCTCCTACTACTGGCGAGGGTGCTCCTCACACAGAATCCCGTGAAAGCCGGGATGAACTCACAGATTGTACCATGGAATCACGGCCGGATCCATGGCCAAAGTTCTGTCCCAGACTTTGAATAACATCTTGCGAGGAACCAGAAAGGCATCCTGCTCCGGGTACGATAGTGATAACACCAGCGGTGAGAAGCATGCACACTGGGGAATTTTCGCGGGCAGAGGTGAAGACCGTGAATGCCAGAGACACAGAGAAGCCCCTGCAGGGAGCCTCACACAGATGCTTAATAAATGCTTTTTGATTTGACTGAACGACCAAAGTGTGGTGTTAGAGTCAGGCAGTCTTAGCACCATCGCCTCCGAATGCCTTTGGCAATCCAAATCTCGGGTTGTTTGGGGTTGTTTGGGGGTCGGACTGTTGGAAGGGATGTGGTGCCTTTGGGATCCAGGTGATGGGCAGCGACGGTTCTTGCTTGAGGCACATTCCTGCTTCGTCTAAAGCCTGTATTGAGCACTTGCCCTGTGAAGAGCAGTCTTAGGTGTATTTCTGAGCCTGTGGATGTTGCTGCAACTCAGCCCTTCAGTCTTCCGACGTCTAAAACAAGCATAAGTTAATAATTAGTAATGACGTACAAAATCTAACTCATAACATTGCTTGCTGCTAAAGAAAAAATTTTTAGCAGCCGTTGTGAAAATATCAGGTCTTTTTCATCAGAACTTCTTCTGTTAGCATCCATCAAGGAGGCGGCATAGCTGAGTGGAAAGAATGTTGGCCTGAGAGGCCAGAGAAGCAAATTCAAGTCCCAGTTGGGCGGAACCAGCTGTGAGACCTGACAAAGCCTCTCGGCCTGTTTGGTGTTGTTTTCTCATCTGCAAGATGAAGATGCTGGTCTAGAAGATTTTGTATCTAATGTTTTACTATTCTAGAGAGAATTAAGAAAGGAATTGAGAGCCTAGTGTCCCTGGAAAGGTCAGTTTTACATCTGACTCCCTCAGAGAACCCTCCAGACATTTTAAAAAAGGGGAGAGGCATTTATATTCAAATTTTCCAACTGGGTTTGGGAAATCAGAATAAAAGCCACTACATCTTACTTGCCCAGAAACATGGCCCTAGGGTGGGAAGGAGAAGAAGGCAATTGCTACACAGCAAACGCCCGCCCTATCTCTGCCCCTGACCTGCCCTGGCCACTCTCGTCTGTACAGGTGAACCACTTGGGATCGCCAGCAACCAAATAGCCATGTGCAGAAAGGGGACAAGGATGCGGGAGAAAGAGAAAAAAGGCTTTTCTGGGCCCACGGTAAATAGCATTTCTTTGGTATCGAATGGAGAAGAATAAGCGTTACTGTTGATTCCTCAAGTCCAACTTTCAACACTCTTAAGACATTTTCCATGAAAAAAATTGTGTTTGTGTACACACACATATACACATATGTATACATGTACTTATTATATGTTCCATAAGAATCCCAGGAAAGGTCTCGTCTCACCAGTGGTCTCTTCTCTGTTTCTACATCTTACTCTTTGTCTTTTACCCTAAGGCACAAACCTGGTGAAATACAGATTGAGACTTGAAATGTGCGGAACTCTTTTCTAGATGTTCTTCTTGGTGTGACCATCTCCTTCATCCTGCCCTCTGCCCTAGGGCTCCCACCATTACAAAAAATAAGGACAGAAGTGAAGAATTCTGACTAGTTTGGGAAATTGTAAATGCCCACACTTTTTACATTTGCTACTGTTTCCATGACAGATTTGTTCTTTTCGGGAGAAAAGAACATTTCTAAAAGATCAAAATTATATCCCTTTGAAGGATCAAAAAAGTATGGTGCCTCTGGGAAAATATTAAAATGCAATAACGTTGTATATATCTAAAATTGTTTATAGCATTTATGAAATTCTCTAAGCACTTCAGATCTGCTAAGTTTAAAGTCCAGTCTTCTCATTGTGTATTTCTTTCTACTGACACAGAATAGAAAAGAGCAAATATCTTTTGAACTCTTTGATGATACAATAAAATCTGGATTCATTGATGGGGATCATTGCTGAGTGAGGTATTTTATGCTGAAGAGGTGATTGCTATTTTGACATAGAACAGAGAAGTTATATATATCTACATATGTGTATATATAGATACAATTTAAAATATACATATATAAATCCTAATTCAAACAAAACTCCTCTTTGCCTTCCCCATATTATTCTCCAGTTACTCACATGAGGGTTTTACTACCATCAATCTATTTGCCAATTCTTTCTATAGTTTCAACATCGGTTTTGGTTCTCCTCCTAGAAACTGTTGTGAAATGATATATGATGGATGTTCATTTATATCCCAAAGGGATATTGCTCTTCAGCCTAGAAAAACAGTATTGGATACTTTTTGGAGCTCTAGTTGAGAATACACAGGCGGTCACCACTGCAACCACCAGCCCCCACATTACCAGCAACCACAAAAATAACTCCTCTCTCCGCAGTCCTCATCTTGTCTTTCCTTTCCTGATCTTCGACCAAGACAATTAGAAATAATATAAGAATGAGATGACATAAGAATGGAATAAAATTCCAACTCTCGGCCATAACCTTTATATAAGGCAGCCCATAATCAATTATTGACAACTGTGAATGAGTTTATCATGTTTCTGGGCCCTGACAAAAAGAGACAGATAACATGCTATGAACCACTAAGTACCTGAAAGGGGCGTAGAATGTTAGGAGAAAAAATTGTGCGAGTGAGGAGAGTGTGGAGGGAGTGAAAGAGAGAGAAGAGGCTGAAGAAAAACTGTATTAGAGTGTAACAGGATGGATCAAATCCTGGCTCCTTCATTTAATGTTTGTTTTGTATGCTTGAAGCAGTTACTTAATCTCTATGATCCTTAGGTTAGTCATCTGTAAAAAGAATAAAAAAACCTACATCACTGGATTGCTTTGAGCATTATGTTAAATTATAAGATAACTATAAAACATAGAATATAATTCTTTTAAAAATAATTGTTATTTTCATTAATTTATAATTTTCTGAGGATAACAACTATGTCTATATAACCATTCAAAAAACTTTGAAACATTTCTTGTTTAACAGATGATAACTAAATGAGCTTCATATTCTAAGAAAATAATTAAACATCTAGAGAGAAACTGTCTGTAAAACAATGCTTAACATAAATACCCAACAAAGAAGAAACAAAAATTAAATTATGGTAGGTTTATGCTATAAGGGACACCCTTTAGAGAGATATACTATGCAAACAGTAACCATAAGAAAGCTGGAGTGGCTGCAGTACTATCAGACAAAATACACTTTAAGATAAAGAATATTCTTAGAGAAAAAGAGGACATTTAGTAATGATACAAGGGAAGCAGGAAGATATAACAATTATAAATGTATATGCTCTTCACAACAGAGCCCCAAAATACATGGAGCAACAACTGACAAGATGGTAGTAGAAATAACACATGTCAACAACTATAGTTGGAGATTTAAATATTTGTCTCTCAGTAATTGATAGAACTAGAAAGAAAATCAGTAAGGAAGAATTGAACAATATCAACCAACTTGGCCTAGTTGACATATAAAGTTGACATATGTAAAGTCCATAAAACAAATATTAATCAATTTAATAGGATTGAAATCAAACAAAGTATATTCTCTGACTACAATGGAACTAAATTAGAAATCCATAACAAAAAGAAATCTGGGAATCCTCAAATATTTGGAAATTAAATACACTTTTAAATAACCCATGGGTCAAAAAAGAAATGTCAAGAAAAGTTAGAAAATATTGTGAACTAATTAAAAATGAGAACAAACCGTATCAAAATTTATGGGATATAGCCAAAATAGTGCTCAGAGGGACATTTATAGCTATAAATGCTTACATTAAAAAGAAGACAGATTTAAAGTCAATAATCTAAGTTTGTATCATAAGAAGCTAGGAAAGGAAGAGCAAATCAAACCTAAAGGGACTAGAAGAAAAGAAATAAGAAATATCTGAATGGAAATCAGTAAAACAGAAAACAGCAAAACAGTAGAGAATTTCAATTACACCAAAATTTGGCTCTTTGAAAACATCAACAAAATTGATAAACCTTTACCTAGCCCGACCAAGAAAAAATGGAAGTAGACAGAAATTCCCAAAATCAGGAATGAAAGAGACACATCAACACAAACCATGAAGAAATTAAAATAGTTATAAGGAAATATTATGAACAACTTTATGCTAACAAATTAGACAATTTAAATTAAATAAATTTACAAATTAATAGACAGATTCCTAGAAAGACACAAATTACTAA
Source organism: Ceratotherium simum simum (assembly GCF_057802395.1). NCBI lineage: Eukaryota > Metazoa > Chordata > Mammalia > Perissodactyla > Rhinocerotidae > Ceratotherium > Ceratotherium simum. Next base: position 55,921,495 of record NC_141909.1, read on the forward strand.
AACTGACTTAAAAAGGAATAGTAAATCTGAATAGATCTATATCAAGTAAAGAAATTGAATTAGTATATAAAACTCTTTCCACATGGAAAAGCTGAGGCCCAAAGGAGTTTACTGGTAACATCTATAAAGCACTTAAGGAAGAAATAACACTAATTCTACACAAACTCATAAACTAGAGGAAGGAATGCTCTTCTACTTATTTAATGAGGCAAGTATTAACTGGACATCAGAGCAAGATAGGTATCATGAGAAAAGTAAATAAATAAAACTATGAAATCACTTTCACGAGTGTAGAAACAAAAATCCTTAGCAAAACATCAGCAAATCAAATTCATCAATGTATGAAAAGGATTATAAATGATGAAAAAGATAGCACTAAGAAAATGAAAAGATAAGACAGAGAGTGGGAGAAAATATTTGCAAAACATTGTCTGATAAAGGACTTTGATATAGAATAAATAATTTTTACAACTCAATAGTAAGAAGATTTGCAAGAGTAGTTTCAAAAATCAATCAATGCAATACACAATATTAAGAAGATAAAGGGCAAAAACAATATAATCATCTCAACAGATACAGAAAAAGAATTGGAAAAAAATCCAACACCCATTCATGTTAAAAACTTCCAACAAACTAGAAAGAAAAGAGAATTTCCTTAACTTAATAAAGGGCATCTATAAAAAAATCCCACAGTTGATATCATACTTAGGGGTGAAAGACTAAATTCTTTCTCCCTTAGATTGAGGAAATTCATTGTATTGGAGGTTCTAGTCAGCGAAGTAAGGCAAGAAAAAGAAACTAAAGGCACATAGATTAGAAAGGAAGAAGTAAAATGTTTTATTCACAGATGAAATGATCTTTTGTGTAGAAAATCCTAAGGAATCTAAGAAAAAGACTAATAAAACTAATAATAGAGTTTAGCAAGTTCACAAGATACTAGGTAAACATACAAACAGCAATGTAGTCCTATATACTAGCAACAAACAATCTAAAAATGTAATCAGTAAAAAAATTCCATTCACAACAACATCAAAAAACCCAGAATACTTAGGACTATTTTTTTTTTTAAAAAGATGAGACCTATATGTTGAAAATTACAATGTTATTGCTGAAACAAAATAAAGAAGACCTAAATAAGTGAGAAACAAATAATGTTTAGGATTATAAAATTTGACGTTGTTAAGATGTCAATTTGCCTCAAATTGATCTAGAGATTCAAAATAATCCCTACCAAAATCCCAGCTAACTTCTTTTATTAGATAGCAACAAGCTGATCCTAGGAAGTATATGTAAATACAAAGGACGTAGAATACTCAAAACAATTTTGAAAAGGAGAAACAAAGTTAAAGGACTTATACTACATGATTTCACAGCTCAACACAGAATAATAGTAGGCAAGACAGTGTGATATTGGCATAATGGTAGACATAAAGATCAATGGTGCAGAATAGTCCAGAAGTAAGCCCACATATATATGGTTAATATATTTTCAACAAATGTTACAAGGTAATTCAATGCGGAAAGACAGTCTTTTCAATGAATAGAGCTGAAACAATTGGATATCTATTTGCAAAAAACCAAAACAAAACAAAACTGTAAATCGATGATAGACTCGAATGTAAGAACTGAAACTATAAAATGACTAGAAGAATATATGGAGAAAAATTTTTGTGATCTTGGGGTAGTAAATATGTCTTAGACGTGACATCAAAAGCATATCTATTAAAAATTTGATAAATTGGATTTTATCAAAATCAAAATCTTTTGGTCTTCACAAGATATCACTAGGAAAGTGAAGACAAGACAGTGACTGGGAGAAAATATTTGCAAAACATTATCTGATAAAAGACTTTTATATAGAATAAATAACTTTTCCAACTCAATAATATGAGACAAACAGCCCAATTAAAAAATGAGAAATGATTTGGATAGACATTTCTCCAAAGAAGATTTACAAACAGCTAATAAACACATGAAAATATGCTTAATGCTATTAGTCATCAGGGAATGCAAATTAAAACCACAAGATACTATTACACATCCACTAGATTGGCTAAATTCAAAAAGACTGAAAATTTCAAGTGTTGGTGGGGATGTGGAAGAAGTAGAGCCCTCACACCCTCATACATTGCTGGTAGGAGTAAAACGGTACAATCACTTTGGGAAATAGTTTGATAGTTTCTTGAAAAGTTAAATATAAACTTACCAAACAGACCAGCAATTTCACTCTTAGATATCTACCCAAGAGAAATGAGAACATATGTCCACACAAAAACTTGAATGCGAATGGTCGTACTAGCATTACTCAGCGAAAAAATGGCACCATTCATCAACTGATGAATGCATAAACAAAAAATAGTAAATCCTTATAATGAAATATTATACAGCAATAAAAAAGAATCAACTACTGATATATGTGACAACATAGATGAACCTCAAAAACATAAAGCTAATGAAAGAAGCCAAACACATTAGACTATGATAATTACATTTATAAATAATTTCTAAAAAGGGCAAAACTGTCTGGGACAAGAGAGAGAGCAGGGATTAACTGCAAATAGTTCAAGGGAATTTTTTCAGTTGATGGAAATGTGTTAAAACTGGGTTGTTTCCGAATGTTTATGGCATCTTTTTTCATAATCACTAAAAACTGGAAGCAACCAAGATATTCTTCAATACATAAATGGATAAACAAACTAGGGTATATCCATACAATGGACTATTATTCAGCCATAATAGGAAATGTGTTATCAAGGCAAATACACACAAAAAATGGATACATCTTAAATGTATACAGCTATATAAAAGAAGCCAATCTAGAAGAGCTATACACTGTATGATTCTAACTATATAACATTCTAGAAGAGGCAACACTATAGAGATAATAAATGATCAGCTTTTGCCAAGGGTTCAGGAGTGTGGTGGAGGGAGTGATGAATATGTGAAGCACAAGGGATGTTTTAGGGTAGTGAAACTATTCTGTATGATATTGGACTTGTGGATACATGGCACCATGCATTTGTCAAAACCCAATGAACTTTATGGTACAAAGAGAAAAACTTAGTTTATATAAAATTTTAAAAAATCATTTAGGACATCAGGGGCTACCAGGGAGGAACGTAGACTATGACAAGAGCATCTAACTGTATTATAGTGTATGAAATAACCTCTCCAAGGGAGGAAGGTGAAAAAGGTGTTGACCTAAGTCATTTAGGGAATGAATGGAATCCATAAGATTTAAAAGCAAAAGAAACTACACATAAGCACTGTATTCTAGTTGGTAAAGCTGTTTCTCATAGGGATATGGGTTAACAATTCTGAAACTACTATGCATATATATTGGAATTGAACAATCAAGTAAATGGATAGCCAATGGTGGGAACCAGGTTTCTCACTGTTAGAGTAGAAGTTTACAGATAGGCAAGGGGAGGAGGCCACAATGATCCATGTGATAACGGATTAGGGTTAGAGACATCAGTATGAACCCACGTTTAGCTTAATATAGATACAGATGGTTATATATTGAAATATTTTTCAATATGTATAAAAACATGAGATAGTATACAACATATGTTCCCTTGTTCTGTCAGCTGAGATGTCCCAGAAGCACCAACACCCCAGTAGCAACAAGCATATCTAGCGCCCAGATCTATGTTTCTAATACCATTCTCCAATAAAAGGAGCCAGGACTCGTTGGAGAAACGGCTGATTCTAGGGGCGGGAAATAGACAAGATGTCAAGGTCATTACAAACAAGAAAAGTCTGAAAAACTGTCACAGCCAAGAGGAGCCTAAGGAGACATGATGACTAAATGTAGTGTGGTACCCAGGATGGGATCCTGGAACAGAGAAAAGGACGTCAGAGGAGAACTAAATAAATTATGGGCTTTAGTTAATAATAATGTTTTTTTCTTTTTTTGTGAGGAAGATTAGCCCTGAGCTAACATCTGATGCCAATCCTCCTCTTTTTGCTGAGGAAGATTAGCCCTGTGCTAACATCTGTGCCCATCTTCCTCCACTTTATATGGGATGCCACCATAGCATGGCTTGATAAGTGGTGCGTAGGTCTGTGCCCAGGATCTGGGCCCGTTCCACAAACCCCAGGCCTCTGAAGTGGAGTGTGCAAACTTAACCATTATGCCACCGGGCCGGCCCCAATAATAATGTTTTAATATTGGCTCATTACCTGCAATAAATATGCCATACTGATATAAGATGTTGAAAACAGGAAACTGGGTGTGGGTAGATGGGAACTCGCTGAACTATCTTTACAAGATTTCTGTAAATCTAAAACTGTTCTAAAAAATAAAGTTTATTTGAAAAAAAGAAAATTATCTCTCTTTTCTGTAATATTACAAAACAGATCAGATCTACATAGGAAAGTTGAGGATAAAATGAACTATCACACAGATAAGTTCCAGAAAAATGTGTACCATTTGGCTCTGTGCTGGCTTGGTGCTAAAGTGGAAGCCAGAAAAGGCTTGGAGTTAATATTGTCATTATTACATATTTGGCAGAAATTTCCATTATTAGCAGCTGAAAAAACATGACATAGAACCCTTGAACAGAACTGAACAGAAAAATACAGATGCTTTGACTTTGTTTTCTGTATGCAGCTGACATCTCCTATGAAACCAATGACTGGATGTTTCTTTTTAGAGCCTGCAAGACTTATTTCTTTTAGGAAAATCTAGCTTTAATAACTATAGAATGCTTTCCAATGCTCAATGCCCCCTTAACTCATTTGATGCCTAAAAGGACCTTGTGAAGTGGGTTTTGTTGTTATTATTCAGAGGAATAAACAGGTGCAGAGAAGCTAAGCGATTTGCTCCAAATACACATCTAAAAAGTAAGGGAATTGGAACTTAAACCTAGGTCTTGCAAATTAAAACCTAATACTCTTTCTACAATTAAACGTGTTTTGAGAAAGCCTTTGTCCCCCGTTCTTTGGGACATGTTAGTAGATCCAGGCATCTAGAACAAGATGTCACCTGTTGAGTGAGAGCATCAAAGGTAGGCTTTGGCCTTCTAAGAGGGCACTGGTACAACCAAACCATGAAATTCTTCTGAGCATCACTAAGTCTCAGTTCCAGTCATTTATTTTCTTTGTTCAATTTATATCACAAAGCTTTCACCATCTCTGCTTCTTGTGAGTCTGATCAGACTTTTGTGTCTCTGATTCCTGCTCAACTGGTGAGCAGTCACTCTATACCTTACTTGATTCTGTTTCCACACTATCATTCAGCTTTTTAAAAAAACTTATCTTTTTTTTGGTGATACCATTTAAATTCTACTCTCAGCAAATTTCAATTATTTGATACAGTGTTATCAACTATAGTCACCATGTTTTGCATTAGATCCTCAGACCTTATTCATCTTACGGCTGAAAATTCAGCTTTAAACTCCTCATTCACCTGCCTGATCTGAGACACTGGTCCCTGCCCCTGTTTGCCTTGGTCCTGACCAAGAGTGACACATAGCAGAGTATTAGACTGCTAGACATGACTCAAATACTATTTAAATCTGCTCTTTGTACTATTTTTAAAGGTTCACTGACACATGAAGTACTTGAGAATTCACAGAGTTATTATGAATACCTAATTCTACCCCATCTCTCTTCTCAGGGACATAAGTCTTAACATGTAGCTCTCTACTGAAGGAGATGAGGAATTGAGTCATTATTTTCAATTTCACAGTAATAGTTCACTGACCTCTAAAAATACATACTATTAAAATGGTATAGAAACTTATTCTTTAGCTGAATCAGTCTGTAATAGAAGAGAATAATAATATTGTACGTTAGAAGAACAAGCTTTCCTTCAGAATAGGACCTTGAGTTTAACAATCTAACCTGTTCAGGTTCAATGGGACACCGTGAGATGTATTTAGTTCCTATCCTTGTTGGGGTTATTGTCAAAGAGATTCACATTTCACACAGTGGTGTGGAGGAGAAATGGAATTGACGACTTGTGAAGTCAATCTTTTAAATCTATATATAAAATAAGATTTAATATCGGGTCACTCCAGTCCATTAAAACTCATCTCATTTGTGTTGCCAGGGGACTGACTGTTTTCCTTGTGCAGTGCTTTGTCAATTCTCATTGCCTTTTGCCAATAATTCTGAATTTGAATCTATATCCTAGAGGGATTGACAGCTTTATCCTTCTGGAGGTTGCAGAACCAGTGGCTTTGTCTCCATGTGACCATGCACTGAATAGCAATGTTCTCTTGCCTTGGAGCCTGGGAAGAGCATGCTGGGAGGGATGAAGACAGAATGAGGGGGTAGGGAGAAGGATCCAGCTACAGATGCTGACAAGAAGTATAATTAGTCTAGCAAACAGAATGCTGTTTCAGAGGGTATGAAAATAAGCCACATATATGGGGAAGCGGGGAATGAAAGTATGTGTCGGGGGGTAGTGAGCTCAAAGCAAAATAGTAGGGAAATTACAAGACAAGGGAAGAAAAAGGCAATGAAGACTGAGGTTTGAAGCTAACTCAGAAGTCCAGGCAGGCAGAAAATATAAAAATTTTGTTAGCAAGTAGCAGGGCTTTACTTCCTATGTCCAAGTTCAAAAATAAGACTAGTCCTCTGACCAGAGGAACAGAGAGGTGGGCAGACAAGAGCAAGGCAAGACTGGGTGTAAGAGACAGTGGCCAGCAAGTAGAACAGGGATCACCCGGGGCTGTGGGAGGGGGAATGGAAAGTTAATGTTTCAAGGGTACAGAGTTTCAGTTTGGGATGATGAAAAATCTCTGGAGGTGGATACTAGTGATGGTTGCACCACAGTATGAATGAATTTACTATGAGAATGTACTGTATAGTTAAAAATAGTTAAAATGGTAAATTTCATGTTGTTTATATTTTACCACAGTAAAAAAGTGTTTTAAAGAAAAATAAGAAATTGAAAAAAGAGAGACAATGGTAACGTCAGGTTTCCAACGCAGAAAGTCAGGCACCAGGAACAAAGGAGAAGCCCAATTCTCAGAACTGGTACGTGAAGTAGAGACCAGCTCATGGGTGTAAGACAGAAGGGCTTGGGCACAAGGTCAGAGCTGGACTGGAGGCACAGGTGACTTCGTGCAGAGGTTCAGGGTGTGTGCTGGGACATCTTGCTGCTATTTAGGCATGGGAAATGGGTGAGCCTGAAACTGGGCTTAAGTGGCATCAGCTACAGAGGGAGAGAAATCCTGAAGAGGCTGGATATTGGGCAAGACTAATCCATGTTGGTTTCCTGTCACCTCATTTTTCTCACCCAGCACTCACGTTGAGGATGACAACATGAAACACCAGCCCGGAGGAAAACCAGCCCCCACTTTGACAAAGAACAGAGTGGAAACAGGACATAGAGTTCCTAATATTTTAGGCCAACACACTAACTGGTAGACAATTCTTCCTTTTAAGGAACTCCATGCCTTTTCACTAATGAATTCACGTCCCCATGGAGCCATAAAGGATGAGAATTTGGCCCAAATGTGTACTTAAATTGGATCGCCTTGTAAGAATGCTTTAAAAAAATAAAATGCAGCCACCTGTGACGTGTTAAGACTGTTAGTGTACACATTGACATAAGTACCTGAAGAGTTTCTACAACAGCTGGAACATGGCTCAAAGATCTTTTCTGTCTGCTTTTTAATGTACTTGCAAAGAGACTTTATAAAATTGCAACCACTACCACCAATGGGACTGAGGTTTTGTTTAACTCCCTGCATCCTCATCTTCCACCACTCTTGATGCAAGTGATTATTAATACTGCTTCCTCTAAATGTCTTACGGACAAAAATCAAACCCCAAATAAGTTACCAATCGAGAGACAAGGCTTAAAAGACTTAGGTAATCAAAACTCAAGTGTCCCTGGCCGCAATGCTCACAAAAAGGCATTTTTCTAGCTCCACCCTCACTCACTCTGTAGAGTCTTCAGCCCCCTCAAATCTTCCCATATGGGTCCTCGCAAGGCCCAAATTCTTCCCATATGGCACCACCCAAGGGATCAAACAATTAACCTTCTTGGCCCTGCTGGGACCCCAGCTTTCTAGGTGCTGCCTCCGCCTCTGCCATGCCTCAGGTGAGAGCTCGGCCTCCACTGCCCACAGAGAGGCTGATTATTGCAGACGTTCACACTGAAGCTGATGATGACCAAGGTAGAGAGAACCAATGTCTGGGCCACTAGAGCTTGCTGTGACGGACCCCATACTGTCCTCCAGAAGCACCCTTCTGCTCCATCCCCACCCCATTGCCCTTGAGCTTTGTTCAATCATTTGTCTGTTCTTTCAGTCAACAAATGTTCATTAAACATCTATTACATGCCGAGCACTAAAAGAGGCTCGTGGTGAACAGTTTGTGCAAAAGAAGCAACATGGAGCTTATATTCCAGTGTGCAGATTGACAGCAAACAAGCAAACAAATTAATGAAAGGACAACTGTCTACATGAAGTGCTAAGAAGGAAATAGTCATGGTGTCGTGACAAGGATCAAGGAGTTGTCAGGAAGTGGCCTCACTCAGGAAATAGCACTTAACTTGAGATTCAAAGGGTAAGAAGGAAACACCCTTTAAGGAGCTTGGTGAAGAGTTTTCCAGGCAAAGGGAATAGCAAAGCCCATAAGGAAGAAAGAAGCATGGCACATCTGACGACCTAAAATAAGCTTGGAGTGAGTGCGGCTAGAGCCGAGGGAGAGGGAGGCAGAATGGCAGCAGGTGGGATTGGAGCAGTAAGGAGAGGCCAGGCTACGCCTGGATTTGAGGGTTGTACTGGGGCAGGCGTTAAACAGCAGAGCAATGGGATAATTTTCTTTACATTTTGCAAAGATCATCTTGACTGCTGTATAGGGAATTAGCAGTCATTTAGCAGTTTAATTAGCAATTAGAGGGGAACAAGGGTGCAAATAGGGAGAGTAAACAGGGGGCGATTTGCAGGTGAGAGATGATGGTGGCTTGAAGGACAATGGCACTGGAGATGGTTATAAGTAAATGGAAGACGCATTTTGGAATAGGAAGGGTTTGCTGATAGATTCAATGTGGAAGTGTGGTAAAGGTGAAGAAGAATCAAGATCAACAACCAAGTTTCTGGCTTGAGCAACTGGATGGATGTTGATAGATTTGCTAAGATGAGGAAGATGAAGAGCAGACTTCAGAGGGGAAATCAAAAGGTTGCAACTTATTCAGTTTGGTGTGCTTATGAGTCACTGAAGTGGAGCATTGAGTCGTTATTTGCATATACTCATTTGTTTATTTAACAAATATTTTTGGGTCCCTATTGTGCCTAGGAACTGGGCCAGATTCTGGGGGTAAAGCCGTAAACAAGGCAGAGAAGGTCTTGACCTTATGAAATTTATAAGCAAGTAGGACAGACATTGGACAAGTAACTAAGCATGATGTAGGTATTGATATAGAAATCAGGGGGCTCTGGGAGGGAAGAACAAGGCGGGCTTACTGTCTGGGAGGTTACCGAAGTCTTCCTAAGGAAGTGATATTTAAACTTAGCTGTGAAATAGAAATGACATTAGCTCAGTAAAGAGGCAGAGGGAGAGTTTCAGGCAGAACAAGTGCAGAGCATGTGTACAGGACTGGAAGCAAGAGAGATTCGGTCTTTCCAGGCAGGAGTCTTATAATACAATTCTTTCCCCAGAGATTCTCAGTCCTCATGAAAATGGCCTGCCATGGGCTGGTTTCACCAGTCCTCTAGACATGCTGGAGTGGCCATAGAGTCACCACAGCTTACACTCAAGCCAGGACTCCTGCTACACTATGTTTAAAAGATCTAAGTTCATTCTTTCAATCAACAACTTCTTGAGTACTAACTATGGATTGTGGAGCTCTAGATAAATTTCTTGCCTTTAAGAAAGAACTCGTCACTTAGCCGAGGAGTAAAAAGTGTTATATTAAAATTATGTATAAAGAACTATGGGGAGATTGAACAAGGAGTGACTGACTCTCCCTGGGGCCAGAGAGAAGACATCACAGAGGGAGAACAAGGAGAAAGAAGAAATGGTAACACTGACATTGAAATGAGCACATGAAAACATGTGTGAAAGAAAGAATTATGTGCTTAGGAAATGGAAAGCAATTTGGGAAACAAACCATTCTTATGAACTTGGTTTATACAATGAACATAAATAACTTCCTCTCTCGAATATGTTATGTTTTTCCTTAGCGCTCAGAAGACTTCTCTGTGGTTAGTAATAGCTGTGATTTTGTAACTGGTGAGTTCCTCCAAGGAGATAGCCTAGTATTGAAGGCTAAGGAAATGATCCAGGGCTGGTGGTCATACGAGTAATGGAAGGAGCAACCCCCTGGGAGCCAAGCTGAAGATCACAAAGCTTTAATCTGTCTTGCCACATTTCAGCCGCCTTCACAAGTAGCCAAGGAGTAAATGGGATAGAGACCCTCTCGTTATCAGGAAAGGCAAGTCATTCATTTAGTAGTCTCTCTGTCCCTATCCCCACAGAAAGATACCTGGCCCTTTGGTAGCTCTCCATATTCCCTGCCCCTCACCCCCATCACCAGTATTAGAGCATCTGCCATTTGGAAACTTTCAGGCACAGCCTTCCCCCATAATTGACTGGAAAAATCAGTTTGCTTGTGGCTATTTCTTAATTAAAGTGGCGTTGCATATAAACAGGTTCAGAAATCTCAATAACTCAAACCTGTTAGAAAATGAAGACAAGAAGAGAGGAAAAAAGTGGGAGTGGGGAGAATCCTAGAAAGAGGAAACGAATGTATGTGAGAAACTAGTTCCTAGTGAGCCCCCATATTAATCACAGCTTTCAGACGTCAGCCTCAGAGACCACAGCTGGGTGATAATTAGGAACCAAGCAATCTTTCAGAAAAGAGTACAAGATGGAACATTATTAAGTGAAGTGTTTTTTTTTTTAATTTCTTTTTTTAACCCAAGAAATATGCTGCAGTTCCTTAATAGCTTTGAAAAGCAAGAACATTAAACATGAAGGCAGTGTGTCAGGAGCAGCAGAAAACTCAGCACGGGCTTTCTCATGTCTGTCCTGGGAACATAAAATTAAAACACTCCAGTGGTTGCCAGGGGTCAGGGGGAAGAAGACAGGGGTGAGCATGTGGAGCACAGGGAATTTGGGGGGCAGTGAAACAATGCCATGTGATACTATAATGGTGGATACATGACCTCACACATTTGTCAAAATGCACAGGACTATACAACACCAGGAATGAACCCTAATGTAAACTATGGACTCTATTACTAATAATAATGTATTAATTTGGTTATGCAAATGTTAATAATAGGGGAAACTGGAGGGAGGAAAGGGAGTATATGGGAACTCTCTGTGCTTTCTGTGCAATTTTTCTGTAAACCAAAACTGCTCTAAGAAATAAAAAGTCTTTCAATTAATAAAAAATTAAAATACTCCAAAAGCTAATTGCTGAATTTGATCTCTTTTACTTCATTCAATATTCTAGGACACTTATTGAATTTCTACAGTGTGCTCTTTTCTATTTTAGGCACTCAGGATGCAACATTTAATAAGAAAAAATCCCTGCCCTCTTGGAGTTTTATTCTGGTTGGGAGACAGATAATAAATAAATTTATAAAAACACAAACATTGTCAGGCAGCAAACGCGATGGAGGAAAATGAATCAGCATAATGCAGTGGTGAGGGAGGCAGAAGCAGTGCTGTCTTAGATGAGGTGGTCAGGGACGTGGTCGCTCAGAAGGGGACATTTGAGGGGACCCCTGAGGGAAGTGAGGGAGCATCCATACGGACCACTCAGAGAGGAGTCCTGGAGTGCTAGCAAAAGAGGAGACAGCACAGGTGCGATGGAGGCCAGTGTGGCGGGGGTGTAGCGAGGAAGAGCTTAATAAACTAAGAGGCCAAAATGATGGCTAGTGGCCAGGTCATTTAGGGCCTTGTAAGCCACCATAAGGACTTCAGATTTTATTCTAAGCCTGATGAAAAGCCATGGTAGGAGTAACTCAAGTGTTCATCAACAGATGAATGGATAAACAAAATGTGGTATATACATTATACACAAAATGTGCTATGTATACAGTGGAATATTATTCAGTCTTTAAAAGGACGGGAATTCTGGCACATGCTACAACATGGATGAAGTTTGATGATATTGTGCTAAGTGAAATAAGCCAGTCATGAAAAGACCAAAACAGTGTGATTCTACATATAAGAGGTACCTACAGTAGACAAATTCATCGAGACAGAAAGTAGAAGGGTGGCTGCCAGGAGACAGGAAAAGGAGATAACGGGGGGAATGGGAAATTGTTATTAGTTACACAGTTTCAGTTTTGCAAGATGAAAAGAGTTCTGGAGATCGGTTGCACAACAATGTGAATCTACTTAACGCTACTGAACTACTCCAACTAGGCCACAGCTTCCGTCTGGGTGACAGCAATTCTAAGATGCCATGATTGTTAGATGCATCCTGATCTCAAAGATGTTAAAATGTAAAGAAAAAGTGTCTCTACCTCAGTTTCCTATGGCTGCTATAATAAATTGCCACAAACTTGATGGCTTAAGACAACACAAATTTATAGTCTTACAGTTCTGGAGGCCAGAAGTCCAAACGATCTCATTGGGTTGACACCAAAGCCACATTCCTTCAGAGGCTCTAGGGAAGAATTTATTTCCTTGCCTTTTCCAGCTATTAGAGCTGCAGTTCTTGCATTCCTTGGCTTGTAGCCCCTTCCTCCAACTTCAAAGCCAGCAGCACAGCGTCTTGCTTCAGTCATACATTGCCTTACTCTTATAAGGACACTTGTGATTACATTTAGGGCCCACCTGAAGATCCTGGACAATCTTCCCATATGAAGATCCTAAACTTAATCACATTTGCGAAGTCCTTTTTGCCACATAAGGTAATATTACAGATTCCAAAGGTTAGGACCTAGATATCTTTGACAGCCATTATTCAGCCTATCAGAATCTTAGACTTGAAGAAATATGTAGATGCTATTTAAAGCCATAGTCTGGATGAGATCATCAAGGGAGTGAATAAGAATAAAGAGGAGTCTGAGGACTTGCCCCAGTGCACTGCAACATTCAGGGGGATTCAAAAGGAAAGGAACCATCAGAGGAGACAGGAGTAGCAGTCTGTGAAGTCTGAGACTAACTAGACAATGATGTGTCCTTGTGGCCAATTAAAGAAGGTTTTTCAAAAAGTAGGGAAATATCTATCACCTGCATCAAATGCTGCTGAGTCAGATGAGGATGTGGAGTTGACCATTAGATTCAGTGCCTTCGATAAGAACAATTTAAGAGGACTGGTGTGCACAATAACCTGACTGGAGTGGGCCTAAGAGAGAATGAGTGGAGAGGGAGTAGGGAGAATGAGCCTGGAAAACTCGAGTTTTTCTATAAAGAGAAAGTGGGCGAGAGTGAGAAGGTTGGTGTGTTGCCACACCTGCATAATGGGGGGAAGGTCAAGGAAACTGAGTGGGAGACAATGTGATTGTAATTCTGGGTTGTGGATTCTAAAACCAGTGAGGGGGTAAGTTGAGGGCATTAAGGAGGAGATGGACAGTGGTGGTAGGGTCAATAAAGTAGAGGTTCTTATTTATGAATAATCGTTAAAGTTGTGATATCAGAAAGAGCACACTGATCAGTGTCAAGGTCATTGTGCCACAAATTAATTCTGTGTTTCTAATCACTGACGACAAAGAACCAAGCCTAGGTTGACATTTCATTGTATTCAAATGATAAATGGAATATAAAGCATAATTACAAAGGCTTAACTCCATTTGATTTCCTTTTTTCTTAACTTTATAGTGTTTAATTGTTTCATTTCCCCAGGAGAAATTACTAATAGCTCCTGGGATGATTATTATGAATTCTTTTAATGAAATCATTATCTCACCATTTGCTGATTTCACATGACTCTTCTAATATAAAAATTGAAAGTTCATTCTGAAGGAATCTATAAGGAACATTGTCTTCCATGTAAAGGATTACATGACAGTAAGTAACTAGATATACATTGTTATCCTGGTGGTTTTGACAAAGTGATAGCAAGAATACCAATTATTTATTGAGACTCTACTTAAGTCTGTCATTTTGCTAGGACATTTCTAACCTGTGCAACAGCATTGCAAGGTTGGTATTATTATCCTTATTTTACGAATGAAAAAGCAGAGACTCGGGCAACATGATTAAGACCACATAGTTAAGAAGTGACAGAACCTGGGAATTTGAACCCTAGTTGCTGTGACTCCAAGATGACTTGTCATTCCTCCACTCTCCCTTTGGATCTCTTCCACACATTCTCTGGTTATCAACTGCTTGGTGAATTGTGGATCACTCTTGATTTAGCATTTTTTGTTGTAGGAGGGCAGGTATTGGTTTTCTGGAGGCTGATAACCCAAGTAAAGAGTCTAGAGGTTGTGTTTGTTCATTTCTTTCCTCACTCACTCATTTCACATAACTGCTCTTACTGTAGGTTGGGCACAGAATAGACTTTTCCACCAATGCTACCATATTGTGCTGTCTCTCCCTTAAATGATGCACTCGTGATTTTTCAGTAGCTGAAGAAAAGGGGCTCCTCAGTTCTGCCACTTTACTTTCAAAATTGCAGCAGACATAGAATTATTAACATCACCTGTCTCTCAATCAACATCTCCTTTTACCAAGTTACACTGAAAGATCATAGTGCTACCTGATAAAACGGTCATATTTTTAGAACGTAAAAGAAAGACATTTTCTAAAAATAAATGGGCTATTAATGGTTCTCTTACTCCTACACACATCCACAATGACATTGCAGAATTTGTTTTCCAGTACCTTTCCCTTTAGTTTCAACTAACCTCTTGCTGGTAATATGGTCTCATGGTTTATTTCTTTTCTCCTCTCACTTGATTTCCAGCATGACTACAGTGTAGTCATTTATTAAAAAGGTGGTTGCAAAGTAATAGCAATAGTGGTAACCTAACTTCAGGTTGTTATTTTACTTGGCATAAATATAATTACTCTTTCATATTTAAATAAATTTTTTCATCAAAATGATATTTAAAAGTAAAAGAAATTTAAAAGTACGATTCATCTACATTTTTTAGAATCAGAGTAGCTAATATTGAATCAACTCTTCCTCCGATAACATCAATGAAAGCTGGACAAATACTAAAATGTAGCAGTTTGAAGGCATTAGAGATCAATCAAGAGAGAAAGGAGTTAGGAGATAAATATTCTGGAAAGAGAGAAAATACAGTGGGAAAAGCTGACATTCTCTGTCACCTGTCCCCTTGAGACATTTTACCATTACTAAGCTATGCAGGGTGAAAAGATTAGAGGGCAAACATAATGACACACAAAAGAAGTTAAAAAGCCTAGCAAACTTTTGTTGATATCATGATGCTGGGGAGACACAAATTGGAGTTCATATCCCAACCAAGGATGAGAGGCAATGGCAAACATTCTACTCTTTGAGTTGAGACCCATGAAGAACTGCTTGTTGAGAGTAAAGGCAAACTGGAAATAGGCCCTCATGAAAATTGAAATTCAACCTTGATTTCTCCCAATGCCCCATTGAATCAAGGTTATATGCTCCCACTCTAATTGCCTGCCCGAAGAAAAGTAAATATTTTATGGAAGAAGATAATATCACAAGAGCCTCTACAAGTTTTATAGGTAATACCCATTATTCAATTAAAAATTACTGGGCATGCCTAGAGACAGAACTAAATGACTAAAAATCAATAGATAAAAAGAGAATAGGAATGGATCCACAAGCAACTCAGATATTGGAGTTATCTGAAAGAGACCTCAAATTAACTGTAATCAGTATTTTTGGGAAAACTGATGACAAGCTGCAAATTGGGAAACTGGAATCTTCAAATAAAGAATCCAATAGAAATTTTAGAATTGAAAAATATAGTATCTTAGATACTCAACTCAACAGATGGGTTTAATAGAAAATTAGAGCAAAAGAGAGAATTAGTGTACTGAAAGAAAGGAAAGTGAAGGAAAATTCAGATTGAACCACAGAGAGAAAAGAGGATGAAAAATATAGTAAGAGTCTAAGTGTATATAAAATACAGTAAAAAAAAAAAAAGCTAACACTTGTGATTAGGTTTGCAGATATAAAGGAGAAAGAAATAGGACAGGAGCAATATTTGAAGAGATGATGACTGAAAATTTCCAAAACCTGATAAAATGTATCAACCACAGTCAAGAAGCTCTAAGATCCCCCCAAAAAGATTAAATTCAAAGAAAACCACCCCAGGCACAATGTAGTCAAACTGCTGTAAATTGAAAACAAAAACAAAAGCAATTTAAAAGTAGCTGGAAGAAAAAGACATTACTTTCAAAGTAAAAATTACAAATTGATTGCATCTCAACAGAAATGACAGAAGTAAGAAGACAACAAAGTAACATCTATAAAGTGCTGAAATAAAATAACTGGCAACCTAGAACTCTATATTGAGTGAAAATAGTCTTCAAAAATCAAGGGGAAATAAAGATGTTTTCATATCAAGAAAACCTGAGACTTAAGTACCAGCAAAACTACACAATAATAAATATTTAAAACAATTCTTTGGCAAGTAAAAATTATTTTAAATGGAATCACGGAAATTCACAAAGATGGGAAGACTACCAAAAAGGGTAAATATATGAGTAAATATATTTACTGTATAAACTAATAAAATAAAGGAATACCATAAAGATAATATCTTCTGGGGTTTACAAAATATGCAGAATTAAAGATATGACAACAATAGCACAAAAGGCAGTAGAGGGTAAATGGAATTAAAATAGTCTAAGTTCCCTGCATTGTCTAATAAAAGATTTTGTCTAATTTTATCATAGACAGTAAAAAGTCTAGTGTGCATATTGTGATCTCTACATTAATAATAGAATGATAATTAGAAAGCTAATGGAGGAAGTAAAATAATAAAAAATACTTGATTACTCCAAAAAAAGGTAATAGATGAGAAATAAAGAAATGATGGGTTAATAAAAAACAAACAATATGATGGTAGAAGAAGCTCAATGACTACAGCAGAATAAACATAGGGAAGACCACACAAAGGCATATTGTAATTAAATTTCAGAACCTCAATAATAAAAGAAAATCTTAAAAGCAGCAAGAGGAAAAAGTCATATTATATACAGAGGATCAAATACAAGACTGACAGCAGAATTCTTTTCAGAATCTATACAAGTCAGTAGACAATGGAGTGAAGTCCCAAAAGGAAAAAAAAGTCTGTCTAACTAGAATTCTACACCCAGGAAAAATATCTTCCAAAAATTAAGGGAAAATAAAGGCTTTTTTAACAAGCACAGGTTGAGAGAATTCATTGCCAGCAGACCTACACTACAAGAAAGAGAAGCAGAAAGAAATGGTATTATTTGAAAATGTGGATCTACATTAAAGAATGAAGAGTGTCAGAAGTGATTAACGTGTGGTAAATGTAAAACATTTTTCTCATGTTTAATCTATTTAAGAGGTAATTGACTATTTAAGCAAAACTAATAACAATGTGCTGTGGGTTTATAATATGTAGAAGAAAAATGTATCACAGCAGTAACACAAAAGGCGGGGGGGCACGTACTCTGTTGTGAGGTTTTTATACTACACATTACGTAGCACTCTATTATTTAAAGGTAGATAGTGATAATTTAGAAATGAATATTATAACCCCAAGGAGAACTGCTAAAATATATAAAAGAGGTATAGCTAGTAAGATAATGGTGGAGGTAATAAGAAATCATAAAAAATATTCATTCCAAAAGATAGCAGGAAAAGAGCAAAAGAAAACAAAGAAGCAATTGAAAAACAGAAATCCATCAAGATGGTAGATTTAAACTTGACTATGTAAAAAATTACTTTAAATTTAAATTATTTAAATGCTCTAATTAAAAGGCAGAAGTTGTTAGATTGGACAAAAAAACAAAGCCCAATTATACTAATATCAGATACAGTTTATTCCAAAGAATACTATCAGGGACAAAACAGTATATTTCATAATGATCAACAAATCGATTAAGAAGACATAACAATCATAAATGTGTATGCTTCTATAATAGAGCTTCAAAATATATAAGGAAATAGCCCATAAAACTCAAAAGAGAAATTAACATATCTTCAATTATAGTTGGAGATCTCAACTCATGTCTGTCACTAATTGGTAGAAAAAACTAGATAGAAAATATTTAAGAATATAGAAGATTGAACAACACTACAACCAACTGATTTAATTGACATTTGCAGAACTCCCACCCAATAATTAAATACACATTCTTTTCAAGTACACACGGAACAATCCCTAAGACCACATTAAGTGCCATGAAACAATCTCGATACTTGTAAAATAGTCTCAATCATACAAATATGTTCTCTGCCCACGAGGAATTAAAGTAGAAATCAATAATAGAAAGATACCTGAAGGTTCCCCTAAAGAATTGAAGATGAAAAAACATACCAGTAATCAATGAAATCATGCAGTCTTACAGTATTGGCCAGGGAATCTTTAATCTTTCCTTACAAATCAATGAATCAAGTTAGAAAATATTGAAGCAAACAACCTCTGAACACATATTAAATTTTGCAGTTTATAATATCTGGAAAGAATGGTGGAATTTGGGGTATATGAGGAAAATACAAAAACAGAAGAATACTACCTGGAATGAGCATTATTTCCCAGAGCTAGATGTAGGCCTTCTGCTGTCAGAGAAAGAGCTTCTTTGTTCAGGAGGTAGGGTGGTTCTGGGATATAAAGATTCTCTCCACCCTCAAGGCACCCACCATCTTCTAAGATTAACTATTAAGTATAAACTGCTCTCATCCTTTTCCAGGGTAAACTCTAGGAACATTGTTGTTACTCAAGTAAGCTACACATATTCTTGCCTAAGGCCTTTGCAGTGGCTCTTCCCTCTGTCTAGAACACTTGTCTTCCCTCCAAAATTTGCATGGCTCATTCTCTTGCCTCCTACAGGTCCTTGCTCCCATGTTGCCTTCTTGGAGAAACCTTCCCTGAGCCACGATCTATCACCTTCCCTGATTAATTTTTCTACCTAGCACCTACCACCTAAGTTTTTCTATTTAGTCTTTATTTATTTTTCCACCCCCACTGAAATAGAAGCTCTATGAGGGCAAAAATTTTGCCTAATTTGTTCACAGTGTATCCCTAGTACCTAGAATGATGCCTGGCCCATAGTAGGCCAAGCTGCCTTTGCATACGCTATTGCTGCCACCTAGAAGGCTCCTTCTTAGTACTTGGGTTTCAGGTTAAATACTGCCTCCTCAGAGCAGTCTTTCCTGACCACACTAAAGTACCCCCATTCCATCCCACTTATCCTTTCTCTAACACCCTTTTTTCTTCACATGCTCATACATATCTGCAATTATCTTACTATTCGTTTAGTTCTTTATTGTTAATTTCTTGCTGTTGTGATGTAGAGGACAGAGTCTTTCTCCACCTCCTTCGCGGCTAATCCGCGAGCCCAAAACAGAACACTGCCTGCCACATAGTAGGTGCTCAATAAATATTGGATGAATGAATGAATGGGCTTGAGTTCTTTGTGCTCTTCGTTACCTTTGCTGTAATGCTCACACTAACCTCTGCATCTTACTTTATGTCTTTCTGCCCTGAGTAATCTGACCCATAGTTTCTATACAAAATATAACCTCACATGGAAACCTGGTGTCTTCCAATTTTGTAGAACAGTCTAGTCTTAACATAAAGAACAACAATAACAACAAATCCTAATTTGGGAGTTTTATTGAACTACCTCGGGGCTCATAAAGGCAAGTTCTTCCTGTTCAACCTCCTGTTGTTCCATCCACAGTCATCCTACTTCTGTATCTTTTACCTTTCTGAGCTGAATGTACTCGGCAGCAAAAGTGAAATCCTTTAATCTTCCCTTTTGGGGCCCATGTTTGAAATGGATTAAAGAGTCAAACAAAATTAGTTTCCAAACCTTCAATTTTTCAGGCCCACAGGCATTCTCCCTCTCACTCAGAAATGAAGGTGGTTTTAAGCCATCTGTTACCTCCCATGAAATATTTCCCTTGGCTGTCGCTGCTGATTGCTCTACTTCTTCTTCTTTTATATAGGAGAAACAGAAAGAAAGAAAAAAAGAGAAGGACAAAAAAAAAAAAAAAAGACATTTTCTGGCCACCCGCATGCACAGCTTTGTTTACTGGTCCTCTAGTTTCCTTGGGAAACTCTGCCAAGAAGAAGCTCCATTTAGCTAACAACAGCCATTTCTCATTAAACCCCCAATCTAAGCATGACCCAGAGTGGAAAATTGCAAAACAGGAAGCTTGTAAATTGCCTCAAAGCAATGTTATTAAGATGGGAGTAAAAGACCTTTCATGATGCTGGCTCTTGGGATGAGACCTAGGATTCTATAGAAGGAATTCAGGGCTTTGTGTGCAGGGCTCCTGTGGGAACTGGCTCCTCTTCGTTGAGTTACACTGATCCTGGAGATTCATGTGCCTACTCTCCGTAACCCAAGTTCTTTTGAGAGGTGGAAATGCTGCCTAAAGGTAGGGTGATCATGTGTCCTTTTTTGCCAGCAGGGACAGTCTCATATTATGCCTGCTGTCCCAAGGCAATTATTAAGAGTACCTCGGTTCTCTCTCAAAAGTATCTCTGTTTGAATAATCAATTACATGGTCATTCTAACTGAAGATCAATGTGGCTGATGAAGCAATAAAAGACTCCTGTTCTCATCTGTGGTGGATTGCAGACTTGTTTGGATAGCAAAGGAAATCTTGCCAAGTTTCAATGGTGTGCAACCAAGCGCATCCACTGGTTGACCTTTGGCTGGCTGGAACTTTGGACAATCCATTTCAGACTGTTGGAATCCAGGCTTCTCAGCTTTTGTGTCTCAAAAACTGAAAGCAACCAATCCCAGAGAAGTGTTTACAATTTGCCTTATGAGCCATCCAGAGAACTGAACTTAGACTCTCTCTTACTTGGTTACTTTTTCCTCTTGGCTTATTATTGAGCACTATCTGTCCAACGTGGTAGCCAAGACCCATAGATGGCTACTGAACACTTGAAATAGGCCAGTTCAAACTGAGATGGTTCTAAGTATAAAATGCACAGTGAAATTTGAAGACTTAGTACAAAAAAAGGTAAAATATCTCAATATTTTTTATATTGAGTACATATTAAAATAATATTTTAGGAATATTGAGTTAAATAAAATGTTTAAAATATATTACTAAAGTAAATTTCACCTGTTTCATTTTCACTTTATTAACGTAACTACTAGAAAATTTAAAATTACCTATGTGGCTTCATTATTTTTCTGTTAGACAGCACTGATCTAGTCTTTTTAATTTCTACCCAGGATACCCACTGCACTGGAACCAAGCAAAAGATTCAGCTTTATTTTAGACTGCTATTTGGCAATCTGTGTTCGTTTTCCTTGTATCAGGTATTTGCTAACACTTCCAGACTTAAGATGAGTAACAAATATTATCTACCACAGGTAGGAACTGAATAAATGTCAGTGCAGTTCTCCTTCTCTAGAGCAATGGATTTAATCTCTCCTAAGCAATTATGGTTTTTGCTGCATAAAGCACACTTTTTCTATATAATCAGTAGAAAAAACTGCTTACCATGAATTCATCTTGTCAATCATTCATTCATACTCCCTTACTTCAGTGGATATTACTAGCAGCATTTTTAGGTTATTTGTCTTATTTACACCTATATTTATATTGGTGGAATGTGAAATACACATATGTTCTATAAGTAAAAGTTGCTGAAATTACCAAGTTGGGTAAGCTGTGAGTGAAATATGATTCATTGTCTGTGACCTAGGTGGAATTTAGTGAACTGAAGAGCATAAATAAGGTGTAACCTCTTTTTTCAGGAAGACAATGATCAATTACAGGAGAAATGAGAAATGCCTTTAGACATGTAACCAATAAATACAGGACCTATATAGCAGGTCAGATCAAGTAGGTTATTGTCAACCAGTTAAAGATTTTGGATTTTATTCTATTTGAAATAGAAAGGCAACTTATTTAAGAAGGGTCCAACTTATTTAAAAAGATCATGGCTGGGGCCGGCCCCGTGGCATAGCGGTTAAGTGCGCATGCTCTGCTGCTGGCCGCCCGGGTTCGGATCCCGGGTGTACACCGATGCACTGCTTGTCAAGCCATGCTGTAGTAGTGTCCCATATAAAGTGGAGGAAGATGGGCACAGATGTTAGCCCAGGGCCAGTCTTCCTCAGCAAAAAGAGGAGGATTGGCATGGATGTTAGTTCAGGGCTGATCTTCCTCACCAAAAAAAAAAAAGATCACGGCTAATACATAGATAATGAAAAAACCATGCAACTACGAAAGGTGGGGAGGTTGGTTAGGGGGATGTTGCAATAGTCCAGGCAAAAAAGATGGCAGCTTGGAATACACTCTACAATAAAAGAATTTAGGGGAAAAATGTGAAAAGAAAAAAAAAAATCTCATAATTGTAACACCCAAACACAGTCATAGATAATATTGAGTAATATTTCTTTCCATAAGTTTTGGCCTGGTTGCATTTATACTTTATACATAATTTAGAATAAAGCTTTTCAAACTTAATATTATAGGATTTTTTCATGTTATAAAATGCTTTATAAATATAACCATTAATATCTGCATAATATTTTGTTGACAGTGGCCATTGGCTACATAACTATCTCCTACTGTTTGTCATTTTAAGTTGCATAAAACACTATACTATTTTAAATTACATTAAGTTTTTATTAATATATTTTCAGGGTTGAATGCCAAAAGTGTGAATACTAGGCTAGAGGTTATGAATATTTTAGGTATGTGCGTTGCCAAATAGCTTGAAATTCAGAGGATTTTTTTAAAGACAAGCATTTTTATTACTTTCAGATTTAGATAACAGTAAGATTAGCCTAACAAACTATTTTCAAGTCGAATGCTCTTTGGGGAACTTCTTTATTAAATAAATGATTTTTTTAACATATGACATTTTATTCGCTTAACTATTATCTAGTAAACATCCATTCTGTGCCAGGAACACTCTAGATGTGGAATACAAAGAGAAATAGAGTCCCTTATTTCCCTCAGATGCAGATATAAATCAATAATTCCAAAGGAGTAGAGGATATTTGAAAATGATTCTTCTATATAAATATTTACTTGAATTCTTACTTACATTTTAAATTAGTAAATGATTTCTATGTAAATAATCATTAGGTAAATTTTAGTCCCAATAGAATTATTAAATATTATGAATTAGTAAAATCAAAATCAATATATTTTACTTTTGCTATAAATGAAAGTGAATAAGTTTGTGGTTTAGTCTAAGATGTAGCTAGTGTCAATTTAATGAGATTTCTAGATGGAAATTAAACTTCTATGGGCTCTTCATATCTACGATCTGAATTAAGAACCGCTAACCTCTTGTCTGATGTTTTAGGACATTAATTGACATGGTATTGGACACACTGGATTGAAACACCAGGAACTAAACTCTTAACACAAAGAGTAAGAAGGTTTTTCCCTTTACCTCTTACACTTTCCTCTTCTTTTCTTCATTTCTTTCACTTTAATTCTTCTAAAGAAAAAAGAAAAATTGTTAGTAGACACTACACAACTCACAAAACCGAAGTGTCTTATTTGTCTGTTGTAATTTACATCTTGAATTTAGTTAAGATCTAATTTACAAAAGATTGTAATCTAGAAGTTTGCAAATATATTTTTGGGGTGGTGAAAAGACACCACTCACACCCCGTACCCATTCAGCTTCTACAGAAGTCAGGGTTTGTCATGAAAACGGGAGCACGTAGGAGGGTAAATGCCTTCCAATGTTTTTTATTATTATTATTATAAGAGATAAGATTAAAATTATGCTAGCAGGAAGAACATGAATTTGAGATACAGACCAGATAAGGGCTTCCAGGAGGAAATTAATCTTTACAATGGACATTATGCTTGACATTATGCAACAGAGACTTATCTGGCCCAACCTGTCAATAGTGCATTGGTTGCAGTATCTTAAGAGAGGTTGCATCAAAGTCTGTGAGGCAGGCTCAGTCCCATTTCCACCAGGATGAGAATTCAACCTTCACTCACTTATTCATGTAATAAATATCAGTTAATAAACATTGAATGCCTGCTATGTATTAGGCACCATTCTAGACACTGGATATGTTGGTGAACAAAACAGACAAAGGCAAAAGTAACAAACACAATAAATAAGTAACATATGTAGGATATTAGAAGCTGATAAATGCTATGGGAAATAAGAGGAGAGTAGGTCAGGCGGTCTGGGAAAGATGTGGCAGGGAATAGGACGGGTTATGATGTTCATCAGGTCGAGCAGAATAGGCCTCATTGAGAAGCTAACTGAGCAGAGACCTGAAGGAGGTGAGAAAGGGAAGCCATTTAGATGGCTATCTGAGGGAAGAGCAGTCTAGGCAGAGGGAGGAGCCAGTGCAAAGGAGGTAAGGCAGCAGTGTGCCTGCTGGGTCAAGGAACTACAGGGAGTTCTGTGTAACTGAAGCTGGGAGACCAAGGAGGGAAAAGCAGTAGGAGCCGAGGTCAGAACCTGTTATATGGGCCAGATCATATAGGGCCTTCAGGCCATTGTAAGAACGTGGGACTTTATTCTGAGTAAAATGAAGAGTCTTTGCAGGGTTTTGAGCAGAGGCGTGGCAGGATCTCACTCACATTTAATAAGGGTCAGTCTAGCTTCTGGGCTGATAACAGACAGTGGGCTGCAAGGGCAGAAGCAGGGAGACCAATGAGGAGTTTACTGCAGAGATCTAGGCAAGAGATAAAGGTGACTTGTTTTGGTAGCAGTGCAGTTGTGAGAGGTAGTCGGATCCCTTCCTCTGCCCCATCCACCCTCAAGTTCATAAACACTGAGAAATGAGCTCACTCCTCCACTCAGCAGAGTCAGGAGAAAGAGGAGAAAGGAGAAAAGCCTTGATAGCCCTTGTGCGATGGAGGCTGTGAAACTGGAAAAATATGAATTGACTTGAAGGTTGATCATCTTTGTAGGGTTGAGTAGCATGTCCAGGGAAACAGAGAAAGCAAGGATACTGAGAAAGAAAAAGGAGAAAAGGAAGAGAGGATTCTCTTCCTTTTAGGGGTCTAGGAAGGGAAAGAGGAAGAATCCATGTGGGAAATCTCTAAAAATCTAGGCCTCATTATAAGGTTAAGATCTGGCTCTCTCACCACCTTGGCTCTAGTTAGTTTCTGGTCAGGGAACCACACCACTCATCTGGTGGTTGTCACACTGTATGGGCTGTGTGTTGCTGTGATGCTGAAAGCTATGCCACTGGTATTTCAAACACCGGCAGGGTCACCCATGGTGGACAGATTTCAGCGGAGCTTTCAGACTAGAACAGACTAGGAAAAAGGAACTGGCCATTCACTTCGAAAAACATTAGCCCTGAAAACTCTATGAATGGCAGCAGAACATTGCCTGATATAGCACCAGAGGGTGAGAGGATGGTGCAAAGAAGACTGGGCAGGGTTTGGCTCTGCTGTACACGGGGTCGCTAGGAGTCGGAATGGACTCCATGGCACTAACAATAACATTGTGTTGTGCAAAGGAAAGAGGTACCAAAACACCCAACTGCTCCCTTGCTTCTTTTAGCTTTAAACTAGTGGTTCTTAACCAGGGTGATTTTGCCCCTCAGGGGACATTTGGAAATGTTTGGGAACATGTTTGATTGTCATAACTGGGGGGAGGAGTACTAGCAGGTAGTAGCCACTGGCACACCACTAAACATCCTACAACGCACAAGACAGTCCTCCACAACAAAGAATCATCTGGCCCTAAATGTCAATAGTATTATGGTTGATAGACCCCGTTTTATACCTATGAACTGAACCCTTGAGTGAAGAATGGATTTTGTTATCTTCAGTTTCTAGCATATTTATTATCATTTCAGGGGAAGGCAGATGAAATGGTGCTCAGGAAAGGGAGGGTGCAGTTACTGGTACAGCCCAACTGGAAGATAATTCTATTCTCCTGACTACCTCACTCTGTGCCCACCCCTCCATTCAGGACCTAGGTGGGTAAGTAGGTGGATACACTCACCAGAGTACAAAGAAGTAAAGTTACATTTTCATGATAATCAGATAATTCTAGTATTGGTTAGTTTCTAAGTCACAAAATCTACTTAATTTATTATGTGGCCAAGATATGATAGTAATTAGTTTAGATTATGGATTAAATCGCTATGGTTTAGGTTAAAAAAAAACCTAAGAAATGACTCAAAATGCTAAGAATCACAACATGGCTGCCATGGAGAAATGTATTCCAAGTCAAAAATGGCCCTGCATATCCTGAGTACTGCATATCCCAAGTACTGCATATCCTGAATATTGCATATCCTGAGAATTGCATATCCTGAGTACTGTATATCTTGAGTACTGCAGTATCCTGACAACTGCATACCCTGAAGCTGAAGAAACCACTGGGAACTCATAAACACAGTCTCCCTTCAAAGATCCATTTCCCACACACTTTGAAGTCAATGGCTGTTTGGTGCCATGGTCTCCAAAGTAGAGTACAGGCATCCCAGGGGGTGAACATAACAAACTTCTATTTATTTATGTTAAAAAAGAAATTAAAATTCACCATTAACATATGAATTGCTCCTGGCTTCCTCACTTGGTCCAAGTGTGAAAGGTTCACGTAACCCACAGTTGACAGAGGTTTTAAAAGACAGAGTTGTTAAGGGTAGCATCTTCTGTGTTCATTCATTTTCAGCATTTTCTGACATTTGCAGTTGACATGTGCCTGTGCCTGTGACCATAAAATTCTTTTGTCCTATGCAGAGGTTCCCTGATTATCTTATGGCAAGGTACTTAAAAGAGCTGTTAAATTTTAAGATGAGTTACTCTCTTCCATAAAAAGATGAATGACCCAGATTGCTTACCATTTCTACCACGACACGTGCCTGATAGTAAGCTAACTGGTGTTTTAGAAACACGAACACGCTTATTTTAATGAGGAGTGAGAAATTAATTGCTTTTGAAACAAGTATGTGCTAAAGAGAGAGAATTTGAAAAAAGATGTTTGAAAATGCTCCCTAGTTGTATGATCTTGGTGCCAAAAACAATATAGACAACCTATTTAAAAAAATCTACCTGCACCATTATAAAAATTGGAGACAATTTTCTAATCTGTTAAAAGTCTTCCAGACGGAGACTGTTGGTGGATTTTTGAACCCAATGAATGGCTGCTGTCTTTTATAAATAATGGCCATTTTGATAACCTTGATTCAAGGTATGACAAATATTATAATGAAGGTTATGCTAGGTTAATTATATTTCATGTTGTAGGCATTGCAGATTAGATGGTTTATTTACAGTCATTTATTGCAGTTAGGAAGCACTGTCATCACATTTGATTTAGATGGATTTTACCGAGCAGGGGCGAGTTTTCTATTCTCTGGTTTTGAACGTGCAAGGCCTGTACCTGCTGTTCCACCAATATTTCCTGCATGTACTTGATTTAATTAAATTGAGTAATGAAACACGTAATCAGAGCAGAAATTTCAACTTATAAAGGTACAAGAACGTCACAATTATTTGAAGAGACATAACTGTAGCAGTCATATATCAGCCTATCCTCGACAATATAATCTTCTACGTTAAGTGATCTCATGTCTTGAAGCAAGGGCCCAACTCTTAAACTGTCTCAAAGGAATCAAAATAACACATTTGTATTAGAAGGACTAAGATCTTGACTTTATGAAAATGTGTCAAGCCATATAGCTTCATGGCACACTGAGTATACAGCTCCATATTTCCATCAGGAATGATTTGTTCAACACAGTGTGCCTGGAAGTGTACTGGGTACTGTGCAGAATGCACTGGAAATTAGGGAGAGCAAATTTCATCTAAACCTTAGTTTTAACTGATAAAGAAGGATCATTTAAATGCCATCAAAGAAATCAGAAACAGACAATCCAATACAAGACTAGCTACGAAGACTTCTCTACTTCATATTTATTTTTCAAAGGGATACTTTTTTTGTGAAATCAAAGGTCCTTCTCAATCTGAGCATCCTACTGCTCCGGTCTCCTCTCTCACGGCGTCTTACCTCAAAACCTATATTCTTGCTATAGTGCTTTCTTAGTCATTCCACACTTCTGAATCTCTACCTATAACATCCTTTTGGACTGGAATTCCTATTGTTCCTCCTTCTCTAACTCTACCTAGTGAATGTCTACTCATCCTACAACTCAACTTTCAGATAATCCATGAAGGCTTTTCTAAAACATTTTCACTTCTCCATGCCTCAAGGAGAATTTACCACCCCCTCGGTATTAGTTTGCTAGGGCTGCCATGACAAAGTACCACAGACTGGATGGCTTAAATAACAGAAATTGATTCTCCCTCAGTTCTAGAGGCTAGAAGTCCAAAATCAAGGTGTTTGCAGGGTTGGTTCCCTCTGAGGGCTGTGAGGGATGGATCTGTACCAGGCCTCTCTTCTTGGTTTATAAATGGCTATCTTTTTCCTGTCTCTTCACACCACCTTCCCTCTATGCATGTCTGTGTCCAAATTTCCCCTTCTTATAAGGACACCAGTCCTATTGGATTAGGTCCCTCCCTAATGACCTCATTTTAACTTGATTACCTCTGTAAAGACCCTATCTCCAAATAAGATCATATTCTGAGGTACTTGGGGTTAAGACTTCAACATATGAATTTTGGGGGATACAATTCAACCTATAACACCCTCTTTTATTCCTTTTCCCCTATTTATGTTGTAATAATTTCTTGCACTAGTGTATTTTGATTTTTCTCTGTCCCCCTGACCTAGTATAATTCCTAGCACAAGAGGCTGCTAATTAAAGTCAGTTGGTTTGTTGATGGAATGATGAATGAACAAAGACTGAAAATCATAGTAGTAAAGCCTCTACACCTAATTTATAGAAAGAACTAAAGAAATAAGTGTCTGGAATTCCACATTTACCTTTTTTATAGGTCCATCTCTCTCACCAGGCTATGAATTCTTTGAGAACAGAAATCACATTTGATTGTGACAGAAATCATTAATTACTGGCTTATCTAATATTTCTACCCCTACTTTTTATATCCTACTTTTTAAATATCCCTACTCCCATTCCTACCCTACTCCTCCTTTTTACAAACAGAAACTAAATTTTGTTGGAGGAGGCAATGCGTCTCAGGCTCCCTTGCACATAAGTGAGGCTATGTGATGGAGTTCCGGCAAATGAGATGTAAATGGAAGTGTGGATGGGACTTCCAGGAGAAAAGGAGCAGACTGAGCTGGCATGTTTTTTGCCATTTGCCATTTCCCTTTTTCCTACCCATAATGCAGAGGCAATGCTCAGAGATGAAGCAACTATTCTGTGACAAGGTAAATAGCACATAGTAAGGATGACTAAGTAAAATGATAGAAAATATCTTTATTTCACCTCAGTCTTGAAAGACTTTTTCTTAGTATAAGATTCTAAGTTGACATTTACATTCTCTCAGCAAGAAGAAATTATTGTTGCTTTTGAGAAGTTAGCCACCACTTGAATAGACTTTTCTTTGTAGGCAGCTGTGTCTTCTTGGGGGCTGTTTTTTAAAAATCTTTCTTTTGTTTTGCTTCACTGTGATATGTTTAGACACCAGTTTCTCTTGTTTATCGTACTTGTTTCTCTTTGACTTCTTGAAAATGAGTTATTAGACTCTTTCAACAATTAGAGAAAATTCTCAGCCATTATCTCTTTAAATATTGTCTTTTTCCCATTATCTCAATTATTGCCCTCTGAAATGTTCATTAATGTGTGTCAAATATTCCTACTCTATCCACCATGTCTTTAACCTCCCTTTTGTATTATGTATCTCTGGGTCTCTCTGGACTGTATTCTGTATAGCTTCTTTAGCTCTATCTTCCAACTGACTAATTCTCTCTTTAAGTGTGTCTGTCTTATCTGCTGTTTACATTGCCTTATTAATTTAAATTTGTATATTTATTACTTCTAGAATTCTAGAAGTTCTCTAGTGAGTCTTTAACAAATTTGTTCAATTCTTCTTTTAAAATGTCTTATTCTTGTTCATATCCTCAAGCTTTTCATTTATTTCTCAAAATATTAAATATAGTTTTTTTGGTATCTTTACTGTCTGATAATTCCAATATATGGAGTCTCTTCAAGTCTGATTCTCCTGTCTATTATTTCTGCTGGTTTTCACTCATGGTGTCTTGGTTCCTTATGTGTTTTGTGAACTTTGACTGTAGGCTAATCACTTTTTTTACAACATTACTGGTGGGAATTATTTGAGGCCTGAGTGGAAATTCCTCTAAGAGGATTTGTATTTGTTCTGCTTACATAGTATGCCTAGGGGTGTCAATAACAAGGGGCCTCTTTATAATCTTTACTTGATGTTTTTTGAGACACAAAGGCATCCTGAACTAGATTGCAAACCCACATGAAGTCAGGATTGTGGTTCTGAATTCTCAGGAGACATTACCTTCATCCCCTGCCCGGCACCCAGGTTGAGCCAGGTAAATTTATTTATTGTCCCTTCTGGGTGGTGGTTTTACCTCTTGTTTACCGTTATACTGAAGGTGCAGCCATTTGGATGCCAGCTTTATGTTGGGTGTTTTCTATTGGCTTCAGCTCCTTGTATGGACATTGAGTTTTACTTCCTGGCTTCTGCATCTCACCAAGCAGTAGCTCAAATTTTCCAGGGTTCAGTAGAAAACCTCAGAAAAAAAGACAACTTTGGCAATCTCTTGCCACAAAGTCCCTGCTTTCATTTTGCTTTTGACTTCTGAGGATTCCCTCCTCATGCACCAATTGACATAGTCTGTGTTTTCTCTAGCATTCTGGTTGTTTCAATTAGGGCATCATTGGAGTTCATCTATCTGCCATACTACCAGAAACAGAAATAAAAATAATTGTTTACAGGGGCCGGCTCGGTGGCACAAGCAGTTATGTGTGCGCGCTCTGCTGCGGCGGCCCGGGGTTCGCCGGTTCAGATCCCAGGCGCACACCAACGCACTGCTTGGCAAGCCATGCTGTGGCGGAATCCCATATAAAGTGGAGGAAGATGGGCATGGATGTTAGCCGAGGGCCAGTCTTCCTTAGCAAAAAAAGGAGGATTGGGCCGGCCCCATGGCCTAGTGGTTAAGTGCGCACGCTCTGCTGCTGGCAGCCCGGGTTCGGATCCCAGGCACACACTGACACACTGCTTGTCAGGCCATGCTGTGGCTGTGTCCCACATAAAGTGGAGGAAGATCAGCATGGATGTTAGCTCAGGGCCAGTCTTCCTCAGCAAAAAGAGGAGGATTGGCATGGATGTTAGCTCAGGGCTGATCTCCCTCACAAAAAAAAAAAGAGGAGGATTGGCAGATGTTAGCACAGGGCTGATCTTCCTCACAAAAAAATAAATAAAAATAATTGTTTACATTAGTGAACAATTTGAAAATATGCTGAATATCTAATAATAAAAAATTGGGGGTACATATTCACCATCAATGTCATGAAGCCTTTAAAAGGAATGTGGTCGATGTACATGTACTGACACAGAAATATCTCTAACACATACTTTTAAATAAAAAAAGCTAGTTGCACAATAGTATGCATAATATGATTCTGTTTATGTAAAAAAACGAGAAATGTATATGCTTTTGCAAGGACATCTATTTTTATTTAAATACACAGAAAAAATCTAGATGTTTACATACTAAAATTAAAGGAATTTTCTTCATTTTAAGAAAGAGAATATATTTTTGCACTGCTTGTGTTTATTTAAAAATAAACACAAGTTTAAGGAATAAATGAGATGCATATAAAGCACTTAGTACAGTGCCTGGTACATCATAAGAACTTAATAAATTTTCACTTATATTATTATTTTCATTTAAAAGTAAAATTTCATGATGGGGTCTAGCAGAATATGATGGTCGTTTGTACTACAAATCAGTGGCAGACCTTGGGTTGGGAACTTTGTCTTTTGATTTAAAATACTGATCTGTTCCCAAACTATAATTTATAGATCACTTGTTTCACTTGCTACTTTCAGAAATTAATAGGTATTATTCCAAAAAAATGATGTAAAGGTATGATCTGAGATCAAATGAGTTTTAAAAATGCTGGGTTATACAAAGTATAGTGATTTTATTTGTTTGCTTTGTTTTTAATGGGAGGCGTTGTTAGAGCTGTAAAATTCTATTACGCATTGTGAGTCTCAAAGACAGAAATCTTGTATGAAACATTCTCCAAACTTACTGAACCCCAGGATCTCTCTCAAGCGTCTCCAGGGACTTCTCTTCCATGAAATGCCTTTTACGAAATACTTCACTAGACCATAATAGAGATACAGATATCACAATATCCATTCATTGACTCTGAATGAGTTGTGAGTTTTCACAGCCAGGTTGACATGATGCTTAATGGAGAGTGCATTCTCTTTTGTCCTTTAATTTGTCTAGAACAGATTCCAAGTACAAACGCTAGCTTGTTTTGTAAGTGAAGGCAAGAGAACTTCCCTGTCTATGCCTCATGCTTCTTTGGATTAGCATTGATTAATGGGGGGAAAATATGATGCATCTACAGCCATTTCTTGGCATCAAATAAACTAAAGCCAAACAGCAAAGGGTGGGCATGGAAACTAAGAGGAAAGAAGAACAAGTCCCCTGATGTCCTTGTTCCTGCTGACTGTTACCACACAACCAAGGACCCTACCGACTGGGAAAAAATACACTGCCATCTGTATTTCATTGGATGAAAAAGTATTTGTTGTACGTGCTTGGCCTGTGTAAAAGAGAACTCTGTGAGATCAGAAGATATCAAAACAAAATATGCAATTGCTTATCTGTAAGCTATTAATAATGAGTGTATACATGCTAAGTATCGCCTTCCTCCACTCTTTACATCTGCCAATTTCACCATGTTGGCAGAGAGCTATTGTTTTGGCATTATTTATCCCTTTGAAAATATGCCATTTAAACTTCTAAGTTTGTTCTCATAGTACCAACTAACCAAAGGGCAGAAATGGAAAAGAAGAGGACACAAAACAAGACCCCTGATGTCCTTGTGCCTGCTGACTGTTGGCACCTGTAGACACAGCCATCCCCAGCACACAAACATTTTGAAGAGAGACAAGTCATAAGCTGGAAATGTAGAATGGGGACTCGTGATTTAGACAGAAAGGAATTGCTTCCATTTGTAATGCTGGAGGTTAGCATAGTTTTGCTTCTACAGTATGTTAACTGGGCTCGACTTAGATTATTCCAGATTGTGGAGAAGCAGGGAGTCCTTACCTCCAAGAGTTGTCTGCAAAGCAGAGAATCCTCTGAGAAACATGATTTTTTAAAAAGCTTTCTAGAAGGAGAAGATCTCTTTGGTGACATCAAAAGGGCTTTCTCACTCTAATCCTTAAAGAAGTTGAATTGAATAGGTGTTTCTCCACTGTCTGAAATTATACCAAGACTTTTTTCTTCTCAATTATGTAGAAAGCAAAAAAGTGATGATGTGGATTCTTTAATTCTTTAAGCATGAAAGGGCTAACTAAATTCAATGTTTCCTGACCCCTGCCTTCGGATTGTTGTGATGTAGAGACGGCACTGGTGAGAATGAGGTTTATGGGTTACTGTCTGTGTCCAGGAAATTCTCACTTCTGATAAAGCTGAATTTGATCATTCAATTAATAACAAGTAACAGAGCCTGGAATATATCTTCTACTGTCCTATATTGGTAAAAATTGTTCATCTGTGCTCTCTTGCTCCCTGTGAAAGTGACAGTGAAAAATAGCTGTCCATTAACACGAAAGCAAAACGTAATGCAGTAATGATGCTTGAAGCTTCCTGCAGTGCTGAAATTTCTAGAAATCCTTAATAAAAAATTACCAGCAATGCCAGAGCAGCTGATGGCTCTTCTCTTTGGTGGGTAAAACTCTCCATGATAAATTGTCATATGTCATATGTCATATGTCACAGCTTTTGGCAATTTTCTTAAAGTTATTTTACTTTAACATTGTGTCACCAACATGGAATTCATTTCACAGATGGGAAAACTGAGGCTATTCTACCAAATGACTGATCAGAGTGAAGCAGAGTATTGCAATGGAGATGAGCAATTTAGCTCCAGATTTAAATTAAGGCCACTGGCATATTTGTTAATGTGACAGGCACAAGTAGAAATCATTGGTTAATGAGTTGGGGTTGGAGTAGTGATGAGTTTCCATTAATCACAAACTCTAGGTCATTTGTTTCATCTATCAAGTTCAAGAACAAGCAACAACATGACAAATTATTAAAGGCTAGACTTGTCCCATTTTTCTCAATATATGGTTGGGGGCCACATGGGGAGTAAGCAAGTGTTCTCTTAGGGGAATGGAAACAAACAAAAAACTTGCAAAAACATGAAAGCAAAACACTAAGTCGAAGACCCTTGTTTATCAGCTCAAGAGCTCCATACTCAATTATCAGTGTGTAGGAGGGGTCCAAGGCAAGAGCAAGTTCGGACATGCTCTGAGTCACTTCCCTCCTCTTATTTCCCTCAATTCCACTCAGGTTCCAAGAACTTGATGGCTTCCTCCTAATTACAGAGTCTGCAGGAATCCAAAATGGAAATAAAAATGACTTAAGCACATCCAAAGCTCAGAACTCATGGAATGAGACTTCATATACGATAGTTCTTCCCAGTGCTATCGTTGAGACTTTCTCTTTATAATATGCCAATCAGTCTGGTAGAATAAAGACTGGCTCAGGCTCTTGTCTCTTTTCTCTGAGGACAATTTAGAAGAAGATGAATTCTGAAATATAAATCATGTGACTTTTACCAGGACATTTCCTCTCTGGGGCTTTGCTTCCTTATGGGTAATGGGAGGTGAGGAGGATTAAAAACAGGATCCCAAATCACAGGCCCTCCAGAGAGCCCTGGACTACTTGATGGCTTAAGTGCCTCCCTGCTTCAAAATTCTACAGAGCTTTTGTGTTGAGCAGCCTTGGTATTAAGCAATGTCGTGGCTCTTTAACCCAGTTCCAGGATACATGTATATAGCCTTTTATTGTATAAATTCCTGAAATGATGATCCTCAAACAAATCACCAATACAAAAAATCACATAAAATAACAAATTCCTGAACATCTATCACCTTTCCTTCTTTGACAATTGAATTATGGTCCATAGTTTGTGAAATAGCTGTAAAGCATCTTTTTCCTGTCCTTCTTGTACAAAACTCAAGATTCCATTTCGAGTAAGGAAGCGGATCTTCCCTCCAGTTCACCAGTTGTGGAAACTGCAGGCAGACTCAATAGTAACAATTTGGAGGAAAAATCTTAAAATTTAAGTTTTTTAAAAGAAGAACACATAATTTAAACCTCCTATAATCTACAAACCTCATTTCAATCAGATACCATAACCAAATTTCTTATCAGATATTAATATGTAGAAATTTTTTCTTGTAAGTTAAGCCCCAAAAGAATTAAAGGACGTATGGGGGGCAGAAGGAGGAAAAAATGTGTTGAGAAAAAGGACCTGATACATCCTCATAAAGTTACTGGTCAAAGCCAAAATAAATGGGGAAATAGCCATGAATATGTTTCCTTTTTTTGGGTGTGAGTTGACTTTGCACAGGCTGTCATCTTCACTGTGTTCTTTCTCATGGAAAGGATTTCAAAACAATTTGCCAACAGGATCTCAACTACCATGGAGCAAGGGAAATGGCATCTCCCATCCTGGAGCTCTTACAGGAAATTGCTTTGGAAGAGTTGATTGGCCTCTCCTTTACATGACGCCTGATTCATATCCTTCACAGATTTAATTTTCAATGAAGGGAGAGCTCATTAGCATTTCTCTGAAATGGCCCTGTGTATTGAGAGCCAATTCTCCTAAACTTGGCTTGCTTATCCTTGTGCAGCGTCTTCCAGAAAAGCGGTCCTGCCGTGTTTGATGGCCTCTGACAACCAGAGCCAGGAAAGTTCCCTGACACATTTGGACTCTAACTGGGGTCAGTGTCCAACATCCTGCCAGCACTCCTGGAGATCACAACAAATTTTTCATCTTCTCTCTTGTTTGCATTACTCCCTGGGAAGGTTCAAATTAGGCAAGTGTCAATATTTTGATGCAGTGACATGATAAATATCCAGAGTCAGGGCTTGCAATTGCATTTTTGAAATGGTAGACTGGAGGGGGTAAGACAAGCAAATAAAATAAACCAAACCACAAAGAAAAATCAATTAAGAGCCTTGAGAAGACACTCTATACAATAATCTCTAACAGAAAAAACCTCAATCTCAACACGTTCAAAACTGAATTTATGATCTTCCCTCCAAGACCTGACCCTCTTCCTGTATTTCTTATCTCAGAGAATGGAATCACTCTCAGACCCATTTGCACAAGCAAAAACCTGAAAAGGCATCCTTGATGCCTCCCTTGCCCTCAGTCACCAGGTAGAATCCTTCACCAAGTCCTATTGATCTTACCTCTTCAATGCCTCTTGAATCTGACTCCTCTCCATCTCCACTGCCTCCACCATCATCCCTCATCTGGAAAAAATTACTGAGTTGGTCAGCCTCCTCTGTTGACTCTGACCTTCTAAAATCTGTTCTCATGTCACAGCTAGAATAATCTTTTCCAAACATAAGTCCAAAAGTAATATAAACCTGCTTTAACACTCTCAATTGCCTTCCCCTTGCTCTCTGGATAAGGTCAAAGATCTGTAACATGGCCTACAAAGTTTTCAATGGTCTAGCTTTGCCCACCTCTCCAGCTTGATTTCGAGCTACTTTCCTTCACGCCCTATGCTTCAGTCACTCAAGCCTCCTTCCAGTTCCTCAAACTCATCTGCTCCTTCTTACCACAGGATCTTTGCAGATGCCATGATGCCCGATGTCTAAAGCTCTTTGCTTCACTTTCCACTTCCACTCTCCTAATTAACTGCTATTAGTCTTTCAGATCTGAGATCAAGTGTCACTTTCGCAGAAAAGTCTTTCTTGATTTTCTCAGCCCATGTCATGTTCATTGTCATAACACTGTCTTCCTTCTCTTCAGAGCACTCAGCTAACTTGCAATTTTACATTCACTCAAGTGCAATTTTACGTTACTATCTGTCTCCCTTATCCCAGTGCAAGTTCAATACAGGCAGGGACCGTGTCTGATTTTTCTCACTATTGTATTTCTTCGTTCTATAAGTTTCAGTGAGAAATATGTTTAACAGCTTCCATTGTGGGGCTAGCCTGGTGGCGTAGTGGTTAAGTTCACCCACTCCACTTCGGTGGCCCAGGGTTTGCAGGTTTGGATCCCAGGAGCAGGCCTATGCACCATTCATCAAGCCATGCTGTGGCGGTGTCCCACATACAGAACAGAGGAAGATAGGCACAGATGTTAGCTCAGGGATGATCTTCCTCAGCAAAAAGAAGAAGATTGGCAACAGATATTAGCTCAGGGACAATCTTCCTCATCAAAAAAAAAAAAAAAAAGCTTCCACTGTGATTGTTGATTTGCCTATTTCTCCTTAATTCTAACATTTTTCTTTATATGTTCTGAAGCTACATTATTAAACACTGCAGATTAAGACTATTTTATCTCCTAGTGAATTCACCCTTTTATTATTTTTAAAAGATTCCTTTTTGCCTTCCATTTACTTTGTTTGATATGAGTATAACTATGACAGTTTCTTTTGGTTAGGGCTTATATAGTATACCTTTCTCCATTCTTTTACATTTATTCTTCCTGTGTCCTTGTATTTAAGATGCTTCTCTTATAAGCATTATACTATCAGGTCTTGTTATTTTTTAATACAGTCTGACAATATAAATTTAAAAAATAGTTTACATTTAATATAATTGCTGAAATACTTGGGTTTAAATTTACCATCTTACTATTTTTTTTCAAATTTATCCCATTCATTCTATGTCCTTTTTTTTTCTTACCTTCTTTTGGATTTAATCAAGTACGTTTTACATGTTTTTTCTGTTTATTCCATAAAAACGAAATACATCAGTTTTTTCACATGTTGGCAGTTATATAATCTTTTGGCATTCTTTCAGAGGTTACTTTAGCAAGTCAACATGAATCCTGGGTTTATTAAATTATAATATAAATTAGTATTTTTTAATCAATTCCTGTGCAATGAAAGGACCTTTGAACACTTTGACTTTATCTTCTTTCTGACTTTTATGCTATCATTGTCACATATTTTAATCTACATATATTTAAAACTCCATAGGTCCTTATTAGTATTATTTTATAGAGTCAATATTTATTTAGATTTACTTACATACATATCTTTTTCTTATTATTTATTCTTTCCTATAATTTTTTCCTGTCTCTTAGCATCACTTTTCTTCTGCTGGGTGACCTCCCTTGTGTATTTCCTATAGTGCAGGTACTGATGACCAATTCTTCCAGAAAGTATAATATTTAAGGCTCTGGGTCCAGCTAAAAATTTTCAAGAAACATAGACAAGAGAGGGACTTGTTGAACTGTACCATGTTTATAAGAATAACAAAATCCAGACTTCGGGAAATTCTACAGGTCAAACAGCCCAGGATCTTCAACAGATAAAGTCTATGGAGAAGAAACAATGGAGGGGCTCCAGTAGATTAAAAGAGACTTATGTGCCATATCAAACATTTTTTATTGGGCAAGACTAGACCATAGTGTCTAGGGATGCATATTTGGATAATAAAACTATAAACACAAGAAACAGATTACAATAAAGGTATGAGAAAAGGGTAAGAGTTGTTCTTAGGGAAGGCAGTGCATTATGATCAGGAGAGCACACAAGGAGAGGTTTCTGAGTGGCTAGAAAATTCTGTTTCTTTACAGTGGTTACAATTTTAACATTTTTATCTTTGTCTTCGATTTTCAACAGTTTTATGATGGTGTGCCTTGCTATAGTTTACTTGTATTTGTCTATCATGGGATTCATAGGGTTTCTTGTGTCTGTGGCTTGATGCCTTTCATCAGTTTTGGAAAAATCTCTTCAAATATTGCCACTGCCCATTCTCTTTCTCCTCTTTCTGGCACAACAATTATATATTTATATATAATAATTTACAATGTCTCATATATCTTTTACCTTCTTTTTCTCTATTTTGCATCCCTTTATCTCTTTGTGGTTCAGTCTGGATATTTTCTACTGACCTACATTCTGATTCATTATTTCTCCCTTCTTCTATGTCCAATGTGCTCCTAATTTATTTGTTGAATTTTAAATTTCATTTATTGTATTTTTCAGTTCTAGAATTTCCTTCTTATTCTCTTTTATAGATTCTGGTTATCTATTGAAATTCTCCATCTTGTCATCAATTATCTTTAATATATTTAACGCAGTATTTAAAGTGTGTGCCTGATAACCCCAGTATCTATGTAATATCCGTATCTTCTTTGGACTTGTTTATATTGTCTTCAAGTGGTTTTTGGTCATTTTCTTGTCTCCTGGTATGCTAGAACTTTTAAATTTAATACTGAACATTATTCTATGAAAAATTACAGAGATTATTTGAGGCTCTGGGTGCCATTATCTTTCTCCATAGGGGATAACTTCCAGGCAGGTAAGCTAGGCAAATCACCTTAATCTAGCCTGGGTTGAAGCTGCTTTTAGTTTTTGTGAGAGCTGGTCTGTACCTAGTTTGCCTTTACTCTTAGTGTTGCCCTTTAGAGCTCCCAACTGAAAGCTGAGAGTGTTTCTCAGTGCCCCTGCTCCTTAGCAGGCCATGAACTCCAATTTTGTCCCACAAGTTTGCTGAAAACGATCTTCATCCACTAAGGATCTTGCAAATGCTTCCAGGAGAAAGTAGAATTCCATTTTGATCTTACCTCTTTGTATTCACCTTCTCTTGGGAATCTTGTCTAGGAATGCCCTTGCTGTCTCGGTAGCTCTCATATTCCTTCAAACAGATTTCTTTTTTAAACATTTTATCTAGTTTTTCCCAATGATACTTTGTGGAAGTGTTTGTCTGATAGGAACTAATCTGTCATAGTTTCAGAGAAATGTTCGTCTTTAAATAACTACTATTTATTGATCACTTACTCAGAGACCCTGTTCTTTTCTCACAGCACTCTGAGTTTTTCCTTTATAGAACTCTCCATAATTTGTAATTAATTATTTTTATGTTTCTTTGTTTACATCTGTCTTTCCTTCTAGATTGTAAACTCGATGAGCCAGGAGGAATCACGTCCGTTCACCACTGAATCCTTGGCGTCTAGCTCATATTAGGCACTGGCTAACTATTTTTAATGAATGAATGCAGGCTTTTGGGCTAAGAATTTTATATACATTATGTTATTAATCCTCACCATAACTATACGAGGCAGGTATTGTTATCCCCATTTTAGAGAAGAAATAACAAAAAATTAGAGAAGTGAAGGATTTCCCAAGGTCACCATATATTAAATGTTCTGGAAATCTCCTCTTATTATACACTTAATCATTATGCTTTTGCAACCTGTACAGCCAGCTTTTTATTTTTCAATATGCAGACTATTAAAGCATCCTTAATTCCTTCTTTTCATTTTCCTCTTCCTTTTTCATATTCCATGTCTTGCTTTTTGAGGCCTTCAATGCTCATAAGCATTTCATTAGCGAGTGAAATGGAGAAATAAAAGACGATGAAACTCACAATAACTGAGCAAGGTGTCTATACTCCAGCATACCCAAAGGAGGCCACATGCTCCCCTCCCCTCATGCCACAGTGGACAACTTTGGGACCTGGGCTCATTCATTAAAAAAAAATTTTTTTTAAGTTATTTTATTTTTTTTTAAATAGATTTTATTTTTTAGAGTAGTTTTAGGTTTACAGCAAAATTGAGCAGAAAATACGGAGTTCCTACAAACCCCCCTCCACATGCAGACACACACACACACACACACACACACTCGCACAGAGTGATCCATTTGTTATCATCAATGAACGCACATTGGCTCATTCATTTTTATCCTGCTGTATGAAATCATCTGGGATTGTGTGTTTGCCTGATTTCAGCCATTTTGTGTTGGGTCCTCTTTTGACCTGCAGTTAAAATTTAAAAATCTCTGCTTCTTTGTCAGCATTTATTCTATTCTTAACATGCTGTAGTGAAGTTCGCTTACCCCTGAACTTTGGCCCTTCTAGCACATTTCAGTGTTTGCATGCTCAATACCAGGCAATTAACTTTAAATTGCATTCTTAAAGGAAATCAGGTATAATCTCTAAAAGCCGTAAATGATCACATTGTCACGCTGAGTCTGAAATCTTCGTGATGCTGCTCACACTCACAGTGCTCTCTCCTCCTGCCCACAGACCAAGGTCTGGCTTGGATCCCGCTGTATCTGTGAAGCCTAAACTAACAAGCTCCACCCCACAACAATTTTCTTTTACTCTTTGGCACCATATCTGGCATCAAACTGTCCTTGAGAAAGTCATTAACCCCCTCTGAGCTTTAGTTCCCTCATTTGAAAGTGTGGATCAAAATACTTCCAGACAAGTCTGTAGGTAAATTTAAATTTGTCCAGATATGTTCATGACCGACACATAGAGGCTACGCAGTAAACAGAACTCCCTCTTTCCTTACCTGCTCAGGTGTGTCTGGAGGATAGGTGAACAGTGTGAGAGACAAAACTATAAAACTATATAAAATTGTGTGTGGACATATTTTATAGCAGAGAACAATACCTCGGTGATATCTAGTCCTTGATAGGTTTGTAAAGAAAGGGGACTATGAAGTAGCTGGAGCAGAGAAGCTGGAGGGTAGCAGAGCTGTCAGGGAAAAGGAAAAGGAAAAGTGGGGGCAAGAGGCACCATTTTGTCCAGGGATGTCATATTAATCTGCATCCATATGTGGGCAAAGGGAAATAGAGCCAAAAATGATTGCTCACCAAAATAGAGAGCCACATGCATATCTAAGTGTGACTCTGCTTCTAGCTCAGTGGTCGGAGGACATGGGTAGGATTTGGACACACATCAAGGAGGAGAAGAAGGATTTCTGGGAGGAGGATGTAGAGGGATCCATAACCCTAGGCACAAGGAGAAGTTATTCCAGGGCTACCATAGGATGATGAGTAGACCCATTTGACAGCAGGGGAGTCCCGGAAAGTCAGGAGGAGCCTGATGGTAAAGCGCGTGAATGTCTGGTTGAGGAGGATGGAATTTATCTTGCAATCACTGAGGAGCTATAAGGAAACTTTGAGCTTGCATGTAACATGATGACTGAGACACTTGGGCAACAGAGACTACAGGGGAAAGAGGCTGGAGGCTGGGGAACAAGCACGGAGTTCTTACAGCAGTCCTGGTGCGAGCTGATACAGGCCCACCACAAGTGGCAACAGTGAAAATGGAAAGGAAGGGATTTGTGTTCAAGTACTGTCTTCTAAAGTATTTCTGTGGCCTCCACTTCTTTTGGATTTTTTCCCCTCATCATTATATGACAGGCTACAGTGTTTAAATATGCTTTTTAACTTGATGAGCATTAAGAAGTTTATTTAAAAATAGAAGAAGGTAATAAAATGGACTTAATGCTGAGGGCTTATTTAAAAAATCTTAAGGGACTGAATTGGCAAACCCTCCCCTTCCACCCACCATCAGAGAGAGATCCAGAATATAATATAATTAATAATAAATAATATAATATAATATCAAAACTGGTGCTATTCTACTCAGGAAGCAAAGAGCATAACCATGATAACCATTGTGATTTCTCTTATAAAGTAGACAGGCTCAGCACAGGCAGAAAGAAACTCAATTAACATTAGTGAGTGTATGGCTCCAAAATGGGCAAAGTGAAAGTCACGGTAATAGAGAAATAAAATGACCTGGTAAGAGAATTGGCCATGGCTCTCTCAGGTGAGGAGGAGACAGAAATGGAACCAGGAGAACTACACCCTTCGCCCTTGCTCAGGAAACTATAGCCCAACCTTCCCTCCCCTGCCCTCAGGATAAATTGAATGAACAGCGGCATGTCCATGAGCATCCAACTGAAGAACTTGAGGAGGAATATGTTGAGGTGTTTCAAGAGGCAGTAAAGGATCAAAAAGTGAATCATCCACTTTTGGGGAAAGGTAGAAATTTCTGAGGGCAAGGCTTGGGTTACTGAACTTTGAGACTTGGAAGGGGGCTCTATGGTGAGGGGACTAGAAACAAGAGGGTCACATCAGAAGTGCAGCAAGTTTCCATGAGGGATCCTTTCCTGAAAAGTCTATTTCTAGAAAGTTCCTTTCCTTGTGCTTTCACAGTAACAGCTCAAATAGCTAGCCTTTCCCTTTATCTACCGGAGATGATCAAGAGGGTCATGGAAACTTGGAT
Source organism: Ceratotherium simum simum (assembly GCF_057802395.1). Lineage (NCBI taxonomy): Eukaryota > Metazoa > Chordata > Mammalia > Perissodactyla > Rhinocerotidae > Ceratotherium > Ceratotherium simum. Next base: position 55,964,652 of record NC_141909.1, read on the forward strand.
CTCATTCTCTCCAACCATGTCTTTAAGTCTAGAAGCAGAGCATTGGAGAAAAGTCATCAGGAGGAACTGTTAGGGGTTCCCCAACAGTTGAATTGTGGGTTGAATTGTGTTCCCCAAAAAGATATGCTTAAGTCCTAATCCCAGGTGTGTGTAAATGGACCTAATTTGGAAATAGGGTCTTTACAGATGTAATCTCATTAAGATGAGGTCTTAACGAATTAGAGTGGGCCCTAATACAATCACTGGTGTCCTTATAAGAAGAGGGAAATTCAGACAGACAGACAGACACACAAGGGAGAAGGCCATGTGAAGACGGAAGCAGAGATAAGAATGACACATCTACAAGCCAAGGAACACCAAGGATTGCTGGCAACCACCAGAAGCTAGAAAGAAGCAAAGAAAGATCCTTCCTTAGAGCCTTCAGAGAAAGCATGGTACTGATTGGTTTTGGACCTCCAGCCTCCAGAACTGTGAAATAATACATTTCTGTTGTTTTAAGCCACCCAGTTTGTGGTTACAGCAGACATAGGAAACTAATATACTGACACTTAACCTCCATTCTACAGTGAGGGGGGCATGAAGTCAAGGAGGCCCCCGGGAAGACCCTGAGCCAGATTATGATTCATACTTTTCAACCCAATGAGACTCTAAAGAAGCAATTGAAGTATCTTCTGTATCCTAGGTGGCAATGGTTTCCCTTTGAGTTCTCAATGAACATTTAATGCATCAATTTACTATCCCAGGAAATCAGCATTTTTTACTGATAGGAAGATAGTGATCCTTGAACCCCTGTCTCCAGGACTGTTTCAAAAGCTCCTCAAAAATTTGGCCCCAGATGGTAATGGAATTAAAGGGAAGGAGTAGAAAAACTGCTAAGCATTAGGTGACTAGAAACTGGGCTTTCGCAGTTCCAGACACGCATTTAAAGATGATGGAAGTCCTGAAGGTCAAGAAAATCTCAGAAAACGTAGGGAAGCTGCAGAGTGGCCTAGGTTGCTATATATCTGAGGTTTCCCTTATTCTTGAGGTTCCTGTACTTCACAGAAATAGCCAGAAACAGAAAAAGGAAGAGACGACGCAACTCCAATCCCAAACTGATGTCACGTTCTGGAATTAATTAGTTGCCAAGCAGCTTTCAGTACAGTGTGAGATTGGGCTCCATTTTGAGTAGCGCCAATGGGTTCTCATTGACTCAACCACTATCTCTTAACAACATTGAGGCTATCACAGACATTTCTGAAAAGGGTAAGGGAGGTATCACTAATAAACTTGTCCACTTGGGGACTCAGCCCCTGAGTTTACTCTCTCTAGGCCCAGATACCAGTTCTCAAGAGAACCACAAATCACAGCTACCATTTGCTGAGACCCTTTCTCTTCCAAGCTCAAGGGCTCTTCCACTGTCATCTTGCCTAATTCTTACCACCTGAGTGGATTTGGAGACACCTTCAGCCCTATTTTATATATAGGAACCATGAAGCTCAGAGACCTGCAGTACGTCATCCAAGATCCTAGTGGTTGAGCCAGGACTGAAATCCAAGAAGCCTCCTTCCAAGCATCTCTTTGTCTACCCTGTTATGACATTTAATATTATGAAACATAATACTTACCAAGGGGAAAAATGACTCCTTTATGCAGTGCCTGTGCTTTGTGCCTTGTTGGCCTTTCCTGAGTCGTGTTTTTTGGTCCAAAACATAACACTCCTCCCCCTGCACAGCTGCCTCTACCCGGCCCATGCCTTCTTGGGAAAAGCTCTTTGGTGTGGCTGGCAGGCCTTCGGAACTGCGTGTTTCTGTTGAAAAAAAATCTGAGTGAGAAATTCATTCGCACTTGGACTCAACCCTTTGGCCTGAACATAGAGAAGGAAGTCCAAGTCTGAAACCTAGAGAGGGAAGAGTTTCTGCAGCTAAGCCAATGTGACTTTCAACAAAGAATGTCTTTTATTGAGGCAAGGGATGGAATCTCTGCTCCTCTGCTGAAGTGCCTACATCACTTAGAAAACTATTTACCCACTCTCCACCTGGCTAACTCCTGCTAGGCATTCAGTAAATCTCAAGCAAGACATTGTCCCTCCAGGGCAACCTCCGCTCCCCTCCTTCTGACTGGGCCCAGGGCCTCTCCCTGTGTCCCCACCACACCAGTGCTTTCCCCTGCCATTATACATGCTCTTCATGTGACTTCTCCCCTGCTAACTGTGATCTACTAAGTTCAGGGTTGGGTCTTATTCCTCTAAGAATCTCCAGGGCCATAAACCCTTAATAACTGTTGAGTAAATAAATGAATGAGCATGGCTAGTCCAAGCCTTCATGGTGAGTATAAGAGTAGGGTTCAGATCTGAAGTACAGAGAGGGTCAGACATCTCCCACCTCAGATTCCAGAAACTTCTCCCCTCCTTCCTTCATAACCCTCAGAGTTTGATCCTTTCTCAGCCACTCCCAGTGATGATATTAGAAATACCTTGGGAGATTCACCTTCATCTGTGTAGTGAGAGGCTTCCAAGGAGCTCGGCTCCTTGCTGTGTGTCCATGCTTCATTTTAGGAGGTGCAGAGCTGAGGGCCCGGTCCTGGGGTCTTCCCAGCATGGAGGAAGAAAATTGCAGCTTCAGAATCCTACTTAATTATATTTATTTCAGGCAGCTATGGCTAAGGGTGCTCGTGGTTGGGGAAACAAGAATCAGAGGATGTTTCCTTTCCATTCAGTAGTGTATCATCAGTGTGACCTCCTTGAGTTAATTCCAGTGTTTCAGAAGTACAGGTTAGAGGTAGCCTGGGAGCCTGGCGCCAGCCCTGGGCTGACACAGCGCAGGGTGAGAGGGCAGAAGCTGGGGAAGGAAGTTCGTCTCCCTGAAGCAATATGACAAGGCAAAGGGTAAATGAGAGTGCATGGGGGTGCCTGTCCCAGCCAGCCAAGACCTGTTCAACTTTCTGCTAAGTGTCTCTTCTGGGCCACCCCCTGGGGCTTGGACAGAGGCCAGGAGCAGCTGCAACCAGGAAGGCGGGTTATTTGCCCACTTGGCTCCTCTCTTTTATGAATCCTCACCCCCAGGGCTGCACAGCTGGCTCAGGATGGGGTGGAGCCCCCTGCTCACCAATTCCCAGGTAGCCGTGGGGTGCTGCTGCCCTGGGCTCCCTTTTCTCCCTCTGTGTGCTCTTCCTGCTTACTCTTTACCGAAGGATTCACTAAACAGGATGTGAAGCAATTGGGAGGGAGGTTGGTGGCCAGAGAGACTTAAGGTTGCAGTCCCTGATCCTGCAGTTTCGGCAAGTTCCTCATTCTCTCTGGGCTCTATTTTCCTCATCCATAAAATGAAGCTAAAAATCCCTAGGTTGCGAGTTGTCATGATGATTAAAGTTGTAGTTCTCAACTCCTTAGAATTCCCTGGGAAGCCTTAAAATGCTAATGCCTGGGCTCCACCCAGATCAATTAAATCAGAGTTTTTGGAGGGTGGACCCAGGCGTGGGTATTTAAAAGCTCCTCAGTTGATTCACATGTGCCCCCTTGGTGGGATCACTGGATTAGAGGTAATGTACATAACCAGAATGACATAGTGCCTTCAGAATACAATATGCCATTATTAAACGATACCAATATTACTATTATTACTCTTCTATTATCGCTGCCCTTAACCTTACTCTTGCCAAGAAAGGAATCCTGGTTATGGGAAAGTCTGGTTATATTCAGATTGTAACTAACAGAGCACATGCAAGTGATGATCACTAGCCTCTAAGCTGCTCAGTGAGACAATAAGAGGTACTTGAAACAGCCAGCCAGCTGTGAAGACTTCTTAAAATATGTGCACGCACTCACTCATGTCCCCACGGTGTGACCTTTCACCAGGCACGCTTCATCCAGCCTGGGTCCGTGCCAATGGAAACATTTCCCGGTTGAAGTCCAGTGCCTTCATTTCCAGGTACTGATAGTCTCCTGGGAGGCAGCTGTCAACTCTTTCATCCCAAGTTACCTTTGCTCTACAGTAAACTGATGAGTCATGGTTGGTCCCAGCAGGTCAACTGACAAGCAGCCCTGGCCCATCCTGTCTGATAATTTAGGCTGTTGAGACAATACCCTTGGTGCCTATGAGGGAGTCATAAAGTTGGGCTTGAACTCTTTAAGGTTATCTTTATTTGCTGATTGTTTGGCTAGAGGGCCTGGTGCTGAGTTATTCCTGGCTTCTTTGGGGCCCTGCAATGGGAAGAATAATTGGGGTGAAAGGAGGACAAGCCCTTCAGTAGCTGAAGCAATGGCTCAAGTAGATTAGTATAGATACCTGACATGGGTACCCAACCCCCAAGCTCCACTTTAGATGTCAGTTCCCTTCTTTTTCCAAACGAAGTATCTTCTGGGTGTTGTTAGCAGAAGAGCAGGGTAGAGGTTAATGTCCTTTATTACCTTTAATACCTGTCCCATCCCTATCTGGGGTTGGGGGAAGCTAGCTTTTGTCTTAAGACAAATATTTAAATTTTTCTCAAATCTATCCACTTCTCTGTCACCAAACCACCCAAGTCCAGGCCAGAGTCATCAAGAGATGATGTATTAATGCCCCCTGCCAAGATCTCCACATTCCCTCTTGCCTCACAGAATGGGCAGAATGATACTTCCTTATCTCAGATGGGATCATTTCACTCTCCTACTTGAAACCCTTCAGTGATTTCCCCATCATTGTCAGGATCAAGCCTCACCCTTTGACACCGCCTCCAAGCCTACATGAGACTCTGGTCACCATCCACCTTTCCACCTCATCTTGCTATAGAAAGGTGAAGATGCCTCAGCTCCTCTCAGCTGCAGGCTTCTTTTTCTCCCAGGTCTTGGAACCACATTCTTCCACCCACCTGGAACACTTTCTCAAGGGTAGCTATTGCCTAGAATCCTTCAGTTTTCAGCTCAAACTTCAGTTCCTTAGGGAAGCCTTTCCTACCTCCTCCTGCAAGTTTCTGAACACACGGCTCCCTCATACTCTGAGTTTCTGATCCTAACACTTCTCAGACTTTGTTGTTACCACTGTCTAACCAAAATTTAAGTTCCATGGAGGAGAAACCCCATCTACACTCCTCTGTGCCCGCCCCCCTCTATTCTTAGCACCTGGCAGGTGAATGCATTTCGAATGAACCCTGTATGTACTTGCCAACGGCAGATATCTACGATCCCTTCAACAGGGAAAGGTCAAAGCAGTGGAGTTACCAAAGGAGGAGAATATTGTTCAGAGAAGAAGCAGGACATGTTACCTCTTCACATAGCAATCAAAGAGCCAATAGCTGTATTGTGTAAGGTTCCTATAACGTGTAAGGTACAATTTTAGATATTTTTTAACAACTTTATTGAGATATAATTGATATATTAAAAAAAACCCCAAAGACACAATGATATATATCATTTTATACCAGTTAGGATAGCTATTATCAAAAAAAACCCAAAAGACAAGTGTTGGCAAGGATGTGGAGAAATTGGGACCCTTGTTCACTGTTGGTGGGAATGTAAAATGGTGCAGTCACTATGGAAAACAGTATGGAGGTTCCTCAAAAAATTAAAAGTACAACTACCGTATAATCCAGCAATCCCACTTCTGGGTATATATGCAAAAGAATGTTAGACATTTTATCCGTATGAAATATGTATTTTATTGGTAATTGTAATTTTTTTCAAAGAATTCTTTGCTAGAATATCCAAGAGGTGAGGCTATTGTTAACAGTTCAGAAGACAGGGCCTAATAGCTGACAATTATTTAGTACCTCAGTGTACCAGGCACAACAACACTATGAGATAGGCATTATTATTACTCCCACCTTGTGAATGAAGAAACTGAGAGGCACAAGGAATGAAATAATCTGCTCAGTGCTATAGGGCTGGTACGTTGAGACCATATTTGAAACCAGACACTGCTATTCCAGGGCAGGCACCCATTATTCTGTCTCCCTGTGGAACTGCCTACCGCCTTCCAAAATTTAGGGTCTCCCACATTTGCAAGAAAATATCAGGGGCTGAGGACATGCAACAGGTTTTATCTCCCCCTTTCAAGCAGTGGAGCTGTTGCTAACATCTAGGATCATAAAAGGGTGGGGCTTGATTTCTCACCTCCGTGAATTATTTCTGAAGAATTCATTGTACTATCAGTGACTAAGCAATTGTCGCCATGAGGCGATATAAAGGTGTTTTATTACAGTGTAATCTTTAACTTCATTGAAACGACCTGGGGCTCTGTGGCTTCCCACCCATTTCGTGACCCAGAATTGTGCTGACTGGAAAGAGTTCTGTGAATTTGGGGAGGTTATTATCGACTGACGAGGCCGCAAGTCCTCTTGGCAAATGGATCAAGGAGGCCCACAGTGTCTGGCTGTTTCCACGCCGGCATCCTGGTCTGGAGAATTCACACGATACTCTGCCTCTCCAATTTAAGTAAAGAGCACAATGGGAAAGTGATTACAGGCCTTTCCACTTTAATTAAATTTCCTACCAGGGGAATCTGCTGGGGTTTTTTCCAGTTTTACTGGTGCCTCCTGTATGGTTAGTAAGGATCCATTGTCACTGAACAGGGTTATTCGCCTACTAATTGTTAAAGGCATGTAGATGCTCCAAGGGTTCAGCTGCCAACAATATTGCAATTATTACTATTCATTGGTTAGATGTCCTCTTCCCCATGCTTTGTATGCTTTGTGCTCCTGAGTTATTGGGGTCATGTTGATTTCCACTAATAAAATCACTTGTTCTATCTCTATGCCTGGTGACAATTCCTATCATGATTAACTCTTTCCCAATTTCTTGAACCTGAGAAATAGATTATTCTACTACAAGGAGCTCAAAAATGCTACAGATATATCCGCCTTTTGGTAACAGCACGTTTTTATGAAGTGTCAGATACTTTATATGCACTTTCTCATTTAATCTTTATAACATCCTTACGCGTACTTACTGTTATTGTGTCCATGGTATAGATGGGAATATTGAATATTTGCTTATTTGTTTTTAAGTGACCTATCAAATGTCACACAATGAGGAAGTAGCAGAACTGGGATATAAACTCATGGGACTGAGTTTAAGAGCCCACACGCCTAACCACTGTTCTGTGCAATCCTGTCTTACTTCCCTGAACTGTTTTTAGTGAGTTGTTTTACCCATTATAGTTGTAGCCATGAATAATTGATTGCTTGTTTATCAAAAATATGGACATGAGTGATTAGGATGCATTTTTCAGCATCATTCAATTTCCGTTACACACATTCTACCCCCACCCCTAGCACACACACCTATGCCCACGTATATCCCCAAAATTCAGACATATAAACTTTGATTCATTTTCCTTTTTCATAGGATCAAATTGTTCTCTTTCTCATAATCACCTTACCAATTCTTCCAATGTGATCTAGAACCTATTACTTGTAAGCCTCTTTCGAAGTTAGGGTGACCTTTTTGAAAAGAGAGAAATCTCCCCGATAAAATATGGGATTCCAGGGAAAGTATGTACGAGGTCTAGAGAGCTGGACAGATGGTGCTTGACTCTCCAAATAGGTTGAAATAATGTCTGAAACCTCTTAGGATTGATTTCATTTTACCTTGGAAACTAGCCACATGACAAATTGGGTTGGATAAACATATTCTCTGCATCTCTTGGAGCAGAAGGAGTGCAGAATTTCCCTTCTGTGACAATAATCAGGCAGTTGTATGCAATATGACAAACAAGAGACCTGGGCCAAGCCTCAGCCTCGCCCCATACTAGTTCTTGTGGCCCTGGGCACATTATGACCTCTTGCAGTCTTGGTTTCTATTTCTTCAACATGAGCCTGACCATACCTGTTCTCCCCCAGACTCTTCAAAGGGTTAAGTGAAATAACGTGGGAAAGCTGCCTAGCATGGTGGCTAGTAACAGCAGGCCCTCATGAAATCTGGGATCTAAACCTAACATGTCAGTGAGGTTCACTTAATACTCCAGGAAGTGTCTAAACGTTCTTTCTATAAGATAATGTGTTAAAATGAGCACATTGCTGGGTCTCAGATTCCCAAGTTTCCAGAGATATAGTGGAACTGAAGTTTCAGTCACTTTACAACGAAACAGCACAGAAACAAAATGGAAAAATAAGTGATTTGAAGACTGGTGGAGAAACAAAGAGGTAGTCTCTAAGAATCATTTTCTTTCTTCTGGATCCTGGATTTGGGGGATAGATTATTCTTTTTTTTTTTTTTAAGTTAATTTAGTTAACTTTTTTGCAGTTGGACTTCTTCAGGTTAGAGGGAGTGAGGATAGATAAAGGCTAATCATTCGATGACAGGACAAAAAGTGCAAATCCTAGTAACTATTACAGAATAAAATCCATTGTTCTGCCACAGGAACAGTGACTATTATGTGGACAGAACCCAGAGAAAACACTTTTACCACATTGTTCGCTGAATAGAATTCCTATACCTAAATCAAAAACATTATTTTCATGGGCCATCTACCAGGGCATAGAAATAATTTTGTTATTATAGGCTCAACTTTCTAGAGATGATTTTGTGAACAGTCATTTTTGTCTTTTAAATATAAAAGTTGATGAATACACTGAGGAATCAGCTGTAATCTTCAGGGCATATGTGAGACTCAGACTCAACGCCTACGTGATCTGTGTCTTTTTCCCCTGAGAAATGGGAACCTCTATTATGTGTCTGTGCTATTGCAATGGAACAAAATTTGACTTTCTGTCAAGCTGGGTGGTATAGCTGGAGGGGCAGACCCCATCACGTTTGGTCTTCCAGCCCTTCACACTAAGGGAAACGCTGAGGCTCCCTGCAGAAACCCATCCACGGAATCCCTGCTCCCAGTATTCTGGACTTCCAAAGAAGCTATTTTTGTTGTTAGTGGCTTAAAATCCACTAGAAGGAGGTGAAAGATGATTCTGTGCTTCATTGGCTATTTAGCTTCTTGAGCATTGTTTATGAAATAAGGCAAGACTGGAGGGGGTGCCCTGTGATAGGGAAAGAGGCCCAGGATCAATTATTTTAATTGGCAGGAGCAATGCTGACTGGTACTATAGGTGGCCACATGACAGCCTAGTACTATAGGCTACAACTTCCCTGTGTTGCCTGTCTAAAGGTCATCATAGATGATGGATTCTGGCTTAGGCGTCATTTTTGCCTTTAGAAAAAAAGAAAAGAAAAAAAGCACCTAAAATAACTCTGCTGGAACTCATTCATGAAATATTAATTGAGTGCATGTCAATGGGCAAAGGCCTTTGCTAGTTTCTATGGCGATCAGAGCCAGGACCAGGGTGAGGCAAGTGAGAGGCACTGGCCTCAAGCACAACATTTATGGGGACACCAGAAAACTCAGGAATCAAGATAAATAACACATTAATACAATATTTTTTTAAAGTCAAAATTAATGTAAAAAGCTATGATGAAAAAAATATCAAAATTTCCAATAAAGACAAAATCAATAACTGTGCTGGGCCATATTACAGCCTGAGGCAAAAGGAAAAATCTGAAACGAAAAGGGAAAATAAAAGGAAAATGTTGATCCTTTCTTCATTGGAAATTTTGATATTTTGTTCATCGTGGATTTTTGCACTCATTTTTATTTTTTAAAATGTCACATTACAATGCTATTTATTTTCACTGGGTTTTTGGTGCCCCCTTAAATTTTACATCTGAGGAAAGTGTCTCAATCATCTCACATAGTCCCAGCCCTAGTGGGGATATGAAGATCCTTTATCACTTTAAAAAGTGATAAACACAAGGAGAAAGTTTATGGGGAAATGTCACAGAAGCAAAGAGGAAGGTGAGCTTATTTCTGAAGTGGAGATCAGAGAACAAGGTTGTGTTTAAACAGGACCTTACCACGCTCCAGCATGGGAGAGCATTAACAGAGGGAAGATCCCAGAAACCCAATTATGCTTTTAAGTGAAGAAAGAAGCATTACTAGGTCAGAGTAAGGGAAAGGAATTCACAGGCTACAAATGGAGGAGGTGTGCCAGGTGCTGATCAAAGTGTGTGTTTATACAGAGCAGAGCATGTCTGGAAGTCCTTCCGGCAGCAAAGGAGGAGGCCCTACAGGGACGGATTCATTTTACAGCATCTTTATATAAACAAGACGCTTTTTTCCAGTTCTGTGGAGGAAGACAGAAGCCAGTTTGTGGAAACGAGTGAATAAATCATGCCTGTGAGTGGTGAAGGAGACACCTTATACCTAAAAGTATCTTCATTCACCAAGTGAATTCTCACCTCAAGGACTGGTTTTTGACTCAGCAAGCAGGATTCTGTTGTGGTCAAGATCCAGGTGAATGGCTATGCTAACAGCACAAATCCTGATGCAGAAAACCAAACTGTTGTAAACCACAATTACACAAACACAGAGGAGAAAGCATGAATTCAAGATCGCCTAAAAATTAACATCTGGGGTGGAATCAGGGCTTAGCTAGAGAGTTTGATTCTGAATCCTATATTTCATTCAGGGTCCACCATCTTTTATTTACTACCAACTGCCTTCAATTGATTGGGTTCAGAAACAGAGATTTCAGGAAGTTGTTGTGACCCAGTTCTCTGTTTTGAATGAGCTGTCATTTGTGGATCCATACCACTCCAGCCCAGAGGGGCAGATTGCTGGCAGAGAGAAGGCACTCCACATGCAGAGTGAAAGGGAGTGTTAAAAATAATTATTTGAGATCATCTAATGCACAGAAAGTCTAACCTGGACTGTTTTGGGGCAAACAGTGGTATAGTTACTATAAGCAATTTTTTGTCCAATTAACAAATGAATAGCACAAAACCTACAAATTGTGTTTTTCTAACATTAGCTCACAGTCATAAACATTTAATTGGGAGAGGGAGAATTAAACCACCTGAAGACAAAATCTATGGCATTTGATGCCCCCAAAGACGTTCACTTCCTCTTCTAGGAGGAGCCATAGTTTTGCCTTCAACTAGATGGATTTAACACCCACATCATTAAAGCTTTCACTCGCCCAGAGGCTCTACTTTCTCAGAAAACCAAATGATCAAGTGACCAGACCAGAAAAACAAGCTATTTTAAGAATGAAAATGTTGTGGCCTAAAGTGTGTTAGTTTACTTACTTTCAACGGAGTGATAGGAAACTGGTTTTCACAGATGCAGAGGATGTGAGCATTGAAAGGGAATATGGACATCGCGCAGTCCAGTGGCTTTGGGATGCTTTACAGCGGTGGAATTCTTTATCTGGCGGGGGGTGGGGGGTGGGGTGGGGAGGGACTGCTATCTGCTCCTCCAGTTTATAAACCAGACCAAAGGGAGCTCTCTGACCAAAGTAGGAGAAGTGGCTGGAAGCCTCAAATCATGGCTTTCCCCTACCCTGAAAGGAAGCCAGCTTAAAAAAAAAATCGATGAAGAAAAAAATCCTTCAGGAAACAGAAGTCCAGAAAGTTTAAATGATGTGCCCGAAGTCACTCAGACACAAAGGATGGGTTTGGGATAGAGCTTCTAACTATGGGTTCCCAGCTGTTCCAGCTATGCCCACAGATATGAGGCCAAACCTAAAGGGAGTCATTTCCCATTAGATTGTGTGTGTGACCACATGTTCATGGTTTTGCCCTAATTTGACAAAGGTCAGAGCTCCCCAATCTCTGGATGGTTTCCTGTAGTTCTGAGCCTGGCCCAGCCACCCTTAGGGGTGAGAGGAATCTCTCTCTCTCTACACCTGTAACCCATCCCTGTGGGGAACACAGGCTGGGAAGCTCTAGGCTCTGTAGCCAGGCTCGCTACTCCTCCAGAGAAAATTAAGAGAGGAAAAGACTTTGGCCTGATCATGCTCTAATGATGCCCTCAGTACCTATGCTACTCCATTTCCTAGCACTTGTTCACTAGCAGGGTCTATGCACCTGCGGCAGGGCTGTGTGCTCAGCAAAGTCAGCAGAGCCTTCCTATAGTAAGGCACATGGCCATATCATTTCCACTCCAGACAATTTTCTTACCACCTATTTGCCCAAGTCCCCATTCTAAACGCCATGGTGAAAATGAAATTGAGTGAGGGCATGAAATAAGTATCTGATCAATGCTGTCAAAGATAGTCAACCAAGTGTTACCAGAGTATGGGGAGGCTCCATGAAGAAGGAATATCTGGACTGTCTCTTGAAAAATGAGCAGAGTTTCAACAAGCAGAGAAAAGGAAAAGGGCATCCAGGTGAGCAACAGACTGGACCACCGGGAAAATTTTCCCATCAAAGTGGGAAAATTCAAGAATTGTTAAGGGCAAGATTTGCTTTGTGGTTTGCAAAGGAATAGCAGCCATGAAGAGGCATAATGGAGAGATGAGGTGGGCCAAGATTAGGGAAGGCTTAGAGTGCTAAACCAAGGGGACTTGACTTATCCTATATTTATTCCTAAGACAAGATATTAGACACTCATTGGGTGCTAGGCCCTACGATAGGTATTGGGGATGCAAATGTAAAACTACAGTCTTGGAAGTAGAGGAGAGATGTAAAGAAATAAAGTATCATAAGTACTATTATTGAAATCTGTATTAGGAATAATAGGTAAACAGTGGGGGTCGTCAACTCTATTGGAGCTTAGGAACGCCCCCAGGGACGAGGTGGGAAGAGGCATTGGAGGTTCAAGCAAACAGGCCTGCTGGGCCGGGAACATGATTAGAGATGCATTTTACCGAGATTACCCTCACTGTATTGTGTGACATGGTTTGGCGAGAGGAGCAATTAGAGACAAGGATCCTGTTTGGGAGGTCATTGTGTGGTCCAGGAGAGAGACAATGAGGGTGACGGCAGCAGTGATGAAAAGGACAATATCAGCGATTTGGCTAGTACAAGTGTCAGATCAGATAATGTATTGCATAGCAACCACCTACAACAAAGTCTAATTCACATAAATAACCTGTGAAACCCAAGTTAGGTCTGTTTCTCTACCAGCCATACAGGAGTACCACCGAAGACTGATATAATCCAGACACTCCGACTCACAGAAGTTTCCCCATTCTTGTAATTGTGAACTGTCATTTATCCACTCAGTCTTAAATAAACGACTCCTCTTTCTAAATACACCCCTTTTAAACCCATCTCATGGTATTTTAGCTAAGAACTTTTACCTATCCCTCCACTCTTTGTTTCCAAAGTAAATAAATCTTTCCAAAGAAGATTTATGGAAAATAGGGTAATAATCTTCAAATATTTGAAGATTTAATCATGAAGCTTAAATACATTTTTTGTGTAAATGGAAGAGCAAAACTTTCTGCCTCTGACCCTAAGGGTTTGCTATATATAATGATAATAAATCCAATAAATCTCTCAGCAACCCTCTGTGCACCTCCCGTACATATTATAGCTCAGAGATGAGTGGAGAAAGACACTTTCAATAAATTAACCTGGAGAGCAAAGACTCGAGGTAGAGGTGAGAGAAGCTTGGAGAAGCTAAGAGCGGGTGGACTCAGGAGCAGCCTTTTTCCTCCTCTATGTATGTGAAGAAGGTCCCTGACGACAGGTGGTAGAAAGGGGGGCATATAGCCTATACTTGGATCAGTGAATGTGATTTGTGCCTAAAATGGTGCAATTTTCACATAGTAGTCACTCAATAAATATTTATGGAACTGAATTTCAAGGGAGCAGATTTCAGATGAATACAGAGAAACACTTTCCAACAGTTAGAGCTGTTCAACCATGATGGCTGGAGAAGCAAAAGAGCTCTCCAACTGTCTTTTTCTCCTTCTCTTTCTTCTTCTTCCTCCCCTCCTCCGCCTCCTCCTCCTTCTTCATTAACAAAAACAACATTGTGATTGCAATTATCACTTCATGAGAAAGACCATACTGGAATTACAGGGGATATAAAGTCCCAACTGCCAAGGAAATGACAATTTAGCGTATGTCTGCATGTGTATGTGGTGTGTTTGTGTGTGTGTATGTAGTTGGGGAGGGGAGGAGAAGAGACAGAGAATTAGAGACAATAATGGAAATTAGAGTGAGATACAGCACTTTCTGGTCATTTTATGACAGAAGGGTTCAAAGGAAGAATGATTGAGAGAATCAGGAGAGAAGTTTTTTGAAGAAGGATAAATAAGACGTTGAAGGATTTCCTTTTAATAAAATGAGAAATGGATGAGCAACGTAGGTGCCAGTTATCTATTATATTTTGGCTGGGACATAGGGTCCAGATAGTAGAAGACAGGATTGGAGAGCTTGTTGGGATCATACGGTAAAGTTTATTGGGGGTTAAGCTGAGGAGTTTGCACTGGATCTGGGTAGCTACTTAGGGTTTTGTTACAATAAAATGATAGGATTTAAACTGCATTTTGGGGAGACTCATCTGGCAGCAATGAAATGAAAAGATTATGGGGGAAAGAGAAAAGAAGCAGGGAAACAAGTGAACAGACAATAGTCCAGAAATAAGATAATGACAACCTCAACTAAGGATAGAGAAAAGGAACCAGATGTGAGAGAAACGGTGAAGTGTGAGGGAGGCACTAAAATGGGCCTGCAATGCTGAGTCTGGATAACTCCGGGTAAGTTAGTTCCACTAATGGAAATAGAACACAGAAAGGCTCACCACAAAAAAAGAAAAGATAAAAAGAGAGGAAAATACAGAAGAATTGCTCCTTTGGGAACGCATTGAAATATATACCCACCATGGCTGCTTCATTTGGATTTTAAATACATCTGAGTAGAAGCCCTTTGGTATGCTGCATATAATAGTTTATTACAAATAATGGTGGAAGTGCTGAAGTCAGCAAATCATGCACTATTTTATGTAAATGAGTAGGGATTTCAAAGTTATGGCTCTAATGACCACACAGTATTCACTTGCATTCTGACAGGGCTTCTTAAGTGGAAAAGAAAGGAGTGTAGATGTAGCAAATTTATCATAGCCCTGAGTACACCCGTGGGAGCATAACATTCATTAGAACAAAACATGCCATTTATTTCACATGTGAAAAGTAAGAGAACCACTGGTTTAAGAGATTAGGGCCTGTGAATCTCTTTGAATAGTGTCAAAGAGTGTTGAGAGAACAAGTGAAAAATAATCTGACCTTATTGTAGGCCCTAGTCAGCTGTTCAGGCCTAAGGGCACTTGGTGTTCTGTTTGTCCCCGTGGCAATTACTTGGAAGTAGCTGAACTTTTACCTCTTTCTTATACACGTGTAAAGGAATGATTCAAGTCTTATGACAACTCACTCTGGCCTGGAATTTGATTTAATCTAGATCTATCTTCAACCAATCGGGGGCAAATTATGAATAACAGGAGCGTTGGCTTCGGAGTCAAACAGTCCTGGGTTTGAAGCCTGGTGCCCCATTTAGCAGCTGTGAAAACATGAGTAAGCTAACTAACCTCTGTGTGCCTCAGTTTCCCGATCTCTAAAAAGAGGATAAGAGCACCACTCTCAGAAGATAGTGATGGGGATTGGAAATGATGATGGATGCCAAGTGTCTAGCGTGGCACTGACATTAGGAGGTGCTTGACAAAGAATGACTCTCTCCAACCTTCCAGCCCCACCCCGGAACTGTGATCAACAGCAGGCTATAAGCCACAAAGGGGGATGTGAAAGCCCTAACCTCCAATAAGCCAGACTTGCCCAAACTGCTTCATAAGAGAGAAAGTGACTTTTGCTTTAGACATAGCTTTAAGGAGAAAAATTGTTTCTCTTTCAACTAATACGAATATATTTAACATTTGAGATG
Source organism: Ceratotherium simum simum (assembly GCF_057802395.1). Lineage (NCBI taxonomy): Eukaryota > Metazoa > Chordata > Mammalia > Perissodactyla > Rhinocerotidae > Ceratotherium > Ceratotherium simum. Next base: position 55,980,262 of record NC_141909.1, read on the forward strand.
TTGGCTACATCTACTCAATATTGTTTTTAAAAATTCAAGCAATAGCAGACCAGAAATTGAGAAATGAAGACTTCTGCAGACATGCCAGCTCAGCCACATGACTTATTCCATGTACTTTCTGCTCAGGGATTAACTGTAATGGTTTTATTTCATTCCACACTACCCCGTTTAAAATGGTGTGTGGCTAAGCTAAGGCACTCAACATAGCTATTTTCTATTTGGTTTTTCCATTTCTATTAAATACTATGTAAGATACTGCACTATTTCCTGTGTGAGCTATAATCAGTAATTATAATTTTGCTGTGTAAAGTTACATAACAAATGACCTACAAAGGCGCCTGCTTCTAACCAGTTGTGTGACCTTGGAAAATTTACTTATCTTCCTTGGTCTGAGGTCTTCAGCTGAGAAAATGGGTTTACTAATGTCCCATTGTTATGAAAATTTATTTTGGGGAGGATTGAGATATATATGAGATATATACATAAATTTCCTAGCATAATCCCCTTCTCAGCTTCCTTTGATAAAGCAAGACAATAATAATTCAGATTCTGAATGTACCAGAACTATTCTAAGTGCTTTCTGCACACTAACTCAATCTTCTCAAGGACCTTACGAGCAAGGAACTATGATTATCCCCATTTTACAGAAGAGGAAACTGACGCACAGGGAGGTTAAGGAACTTGCATTAGGTCACTCACAAGTAAGTGGGGTCAAGTCCACGCAGTTGGTTCCAGAGGTTGGATTCATATTCTCTATGGCCCTTGTCAAATCTGGGTTCTCGACGTTAACATAGTTGGATGATTCCATATGTCTGTGATCTATAAATTTTTGTGAAAGAAGGCCAGGATCTCCTACAATAGAATCAAAGTGCTGGATAGAAGTTTAAAACGTCTTTTGGTTTTGTCTCTTTTCCAAGGTAGTAGTACTAGACCCAAATCAAGTCAGTAAATGGCTGCCCAGCCACTCCCCTTACTTTGCGAAACGTGCTCTTAAGTTAACCAAGGAATCAGAGAAAAACAAAATCTGCCCTTTGGGTCTCAAATGAATTGCCTCACATTCCTTGCATCCCTTTTGCCTCCAGGATTCCGTATGCACAAGAAAGGTGTGCCTTTTCATATTGCTGGTCAAGTTCCAGCTCTTCCCAACGAAATACCGACTCTGTGCATCAATAACTATATCACTGTGGGCTGTCTCTAACATGTGGATCTGGATGTGGAAAATCCAGAAGGGTCCCTTGATTTTCACACATACACACACACACGAGACTTTATATGCACTTTATTGTCATTTATAAGTACTTTATGTCCTTTACTGAAGACTTAGATAGAGGAGTTTATATCATACCAATGCAAACAAATAAAACAATTAAAATTGACATGGTATAAATTTTTTTTCCATCAACTGAGGCCTAGTACCAGGTAGTTCAACACTCTCCCCTCCCTTCTACTCCAACCCTCACTAGCAAAAAGTATTATACTTTCATCTTCTTACACAGAGCCGTTCAACCTCTCTTTGTTCTATCTTTTCCTTGCACAACTTTCCTGGGGCCTAACCTTCCTGATCAACTCCTCACATCAGACCAGCTCATCAAAGTAGGAGAAATTCTGAAGCCATCTACTAAGATAGTCACTTTTTACCCCATTCTGTTACATTAAACTTGTCCACAAGCCAAGTGAGGACTGCATTTCTGTGACCAACCCACCTTGACAGTTAGGTGGTAAGTTCTAACATCCCACCTTAAACTTCCTTCTCACAACTTGAGGCAGCTGCCTCTTGTCTTACATGCAGAAACCCAGAGTGTGGGATGCATCCAGCCTTACGTAATATTCCACCCCAGAGATTGCCTGCTTCTTGGTGAAGAAGCTGTTTTTAATTTCCCCCAATTCCTGAGGCATTGGCTGGAGGGGAAGAGATAGGAAGTGAGGCAAGAGAAGCAGTTACCTGAGAGAGCCCTCAGCGCTATGGGGTGGGAAAGGAAGGGCACTGATGGAAGGATGAATGGGCAGAGTTTAGGGGGCACCACTGGAGGTGCATCAGAAAAGGGAACAAGGCAGAGAAATGCCCAGAAGCTTCCCTTGGCGGGGACCCTACAAGAATAACTTGAAGATTGAGAATCAGGTCCAGGTCTACTGGACGATCACCCTGTTTTATCCTCTGCTAATGTGAGCAAGCCGCCCTTTTTCTCTCCTCTCCTCTATTTCTTTTACCTTATGGTCAGCATTTCCAATTAATATTTATTTAACACCAAGCATGGGGTAGATATTTGGAAAACAGACTGAGAAGAAAAGCCTGGACACTGCCCTGGAAAACTTTTGGGGTCTTTCCCAGAGACACCTGCTGATTCTTCTAGAGCTGCTGCGCTGGGTAACTTAAAACAAGTGTGAAACCCATTTAGCCCAGATTTGGTCCCAACCATGTTCAAATGGGTATTAAAGAACATAATAGGAATTAGTGAAACTTCCGATTATCCCAAATACATGGACTTTGGTACACAATAGAGATGTATTTGTAAAAGCTAAAAATGCCTCAGGAAAGCGTACACTTACTGAGTGCAAAGCCATTCAGCCCTATGAGTACTGCCAGCCCCTGGGAATGTGGACGGTCTGGGCACTGAAGGAGGGCGCCTAGCTGCTGTGAAGCCTTCCAACAACACTTCAGAGTCGACGCCGTCAGCCAGTTTCTCCTCATGGAAACCATTTTGCCACCAAAGAAATATTATAGTTTCCCCTCATTTAATTACATGGACTTTTGCTAAATTAAATGCACTAAGAGGCTGGGAGCCAACATCTACAAAGGAGAAATCTCAGATTCCTCTGTTTTTTGTGGCTCTGTGCTTCCTTAAAAACAGGCACTGGGCAATGGAAAATGTGGTAAAGGTTTTAACGTTCGTGCTAAAAGGAAAAACACCTTTCCTTTCTTTTACGTTGGCCAGCCACACCTGGCAAGGCAAAGACCAGCTGAGTGAAAAGTCACTTGTGCAAAATTCAGCTGAGTTGTCAGTTGAGCTCAGCAAGCAGTGACTTGGAAACAAAAAAATTGGAGGAAAGTACCTGAGGCTTAAGATACATTGCATTTCTGGTGTTAGAATATATGTGTATGTAAACTTTCAACTTTTTTTGAATTGATGAGAAGTAGGTCACTCACCCTCAAAGAAATGTTCTCAAGAAAATATCCCAAAGTATACAATTTTATTTTATATTATTTTAATGCCTGGCATACAGTACAAGAAAATTAAAAGTAGTGAAAACAATTCTCCATAAAGTAGGAGATATTTGCTCTACAATTTCCATTGTGATGTCAGTCCTTTGTAAAGCTGAGTAAAGAGGAGACAGGAGATAGGGGCACCTAATAATTCCTATGAGTCTTCTCTCTAATTTGGCTAGAAAGGAATTTATATCTTCTTTGCTTGATCCTGAAACATGTATCCTCAGGTGGGAAAAGAAGTCCGGTTGTGGGGAGAGGAGATAATTCTACTCTTAGTTTTTCCACATGGCTTTATTCAAAAATTGTTTAACGTTTTTGGAAACAATGTCTTTACTTGAAAAATAGTAAAACAGATGCTTCCTAACAGATGCTGATTGTCACATGTCTTGAGGACTGAGGTGAAGAAAGTAGAGATGTTTCTATCTGTTCTGGATGAGTGGGGTGGTACCACAGAGTCGTTGCCCCAACACACTCACCTCCCTGTCCTAACATCCAGGCCAATTTGAGATGCTTTTGAGTCTGTACAGGGCATTAATGAAGGCTGCAAAAGCTTTCCTGAACGTTAAATTCCTTAGTCAACTTCTGGGCCCCTTTAAACTGTGAACAAGACGACCCTTGTTCTGGAAAATCTAACCCCTCTTGCCAACACACACACATATACAAAAACACGACTGTTGGGAAAATAAATCTTTCCAGAGAAAATAGATTCCTTTCCAATTCAGTCAACTGTACTGAGCTGGAAAGGGAGAAATGTTATTTTTCCAGGGTGAAAGGAAAACAAGATCTCTCCTTGTTTACTCCATCTAGCCCATTTCAAAAGAAGGTCAGTTTAATGCCTTCACTAAAAAAAAAAATCTCAAGTGCTGTTTATCAGAAGACGCTTGGTTCCTTTTAGGCTGGGAATCACACATTGGGGCTCTGTGCTTTTTCTCTTTGACCCAAGATACACATGGCAGGGCTGAATTCCCTGCTGCTCTGGAGATGTCAAAAGTGTTGGGAATGGGAAAGACAAAGGGTGGGGACAGAGTCTGGTGATGTGGGATTCTTTGCCATTGGCCGGCCTCCCTATCGCCAGCGTTATGTCCCACCCAAATCACTGAGCATGAAATATTGAGCTTATGAATTGATCTCCATTTAAGGCCACACACATATTCTATGCTTTCTTTTACCTGTATTCCCTGTAATTTGCAGACCCAAATCATCCCTAGGAGAGTGAGAAGGCATGGAAGTAATGAAGTGCCTGGCTGAGGAGCATGGACAGAATTTAAATTAGAAACAATGCTGTATATTCCCTGGCATGTTCTGTAGAGCTTAGTAAGTCTCTAAGAAGTCCCAACCACGGCTACATCAACTTGAGACTGAAGAGTCCAGCTTTCTAGCTTCTCAACATGAAAATAGGCTTCACATGTATAGCATGTAGCATATAGTTATTGCTCAGTAAAAGTCTGGTGAAAAAACTCAAATGTGTTTTAAAAAATGATAAATCTGGGAGAATAAACTTAAAAAAAAATCTTATTATAAAAAATGTTCCCACAACATGGATAAACCTTGAGGACATTATGCTAAGTGAAATAAGCCAGTCACAAGAAGACAAATACTGTTTGATTCCATTTATGTGAGGTGTCCAAAATAGTCAAACTATTAGAAACAGAAAGTAGAATGGTGGTTACCAGGGGCTGGGGGGAGGCAGAAAAAGGGAGTTGTTTAATATATGCAGAGTTTCGAATTTACAAGATGAAAAAGTTCTGGAGATCTGTTTCATAACAATGTGAATATACTTACTACTGAACTGTATACTTAAAAATGGTTAAGATGGTAAATTTCATGTTATGTGTTTTTACCACAATAAAAAAAAGGTACTTTACATAATTAGAGAATAATACACTTACAAAACTAGAGAATAATACACTTAAAATGGATCTGAAAGAAGTCACCAGGTCACTCTCCCACCCAAAGCAGGATATTCCATTAGATATTATAGAGAAAGGTAATAATGTTGTACATATTCATTTGTTTCAAGTAGTGTTAATTTGTGGTTACCATAAGCTTATGCAATATGTATTTTTCTTTTCTGTCTCATTCCAAAGCAGTTCCAAACAGAACAAGTGTTCTGCTTGATTGCATTGGAACGTGAGTGAGCCCCAAATGGAAAAAGTTGCTTCCCTCCTTCCCATTTGTTTAATGGCTGGTGCAGTTTGGATCTTCCCAGGTCCGGGAGGGAAAAAGATTTGTTTTCAAATTAATACTCTGAAACCTGAGAAGAGTCGGAAAACCTGCAGTCCCCTCATGGTACAACCAAAATTATTCCATGGACTTCTGGGTTCAAGGGATCCTTCCAAGGCCCCATTCAGCCTGGCTCCAGAGATTGGAGGGAAAGGAGGGAGCATTTGCAAAGACGTCTTGCGAGAAGCACTAAAGGCCTGTGGCTGTTCCAAAGAAACCTCCATTCCCGATGACTGAAGTGGGAAAAAATGCCATGTTGTTGCGTAGTCAAACACTCATTATCTGAGAATGATGCAAAGGAAATTGTTGATTTTAAAGAGAATGTTTAAATAATGCAGGATTGAAAACAATGTATCTAGACCTGTGCTGTTCAATGCAGTAGCCACGAGTCACACGTGGTTATTAAGCACTTCAAATGTGGCTCATCCGAATTGAGATGTGTTCTAAGTATAAAATAGACACCCGATTTTGAAAACAATACAAAAAAAAAATGAATGTAAAATATCTTAATAACTTTTATATTGGTCACATGTTAAAATTATATTTTGTATATATTGGATTAAATAAAATATATTATTATAATCAATTTGATCTGTTTCTATTTACTTTCTTAACATGACTACTAAAAAATTTTAAGTGACATATGTGGCTTGCATTATATTCCTATCAGACAGTGCTGAAGTAGACTGTTCTGTGAAATTTAGAATTAATAAGATAAGAATTGAAGGTAAAGATCTACAAAGGTATGATAAAATAGTAATAATAGTAATAATAATAGGTAGATAATCTTTATGACACATCTACTCTATATCCGACACTTAATCTATATGATTTTATTCAATCCTAATATCATTCCTGAAAGGTAATTATTATTAGTGCCATTTATCGAAAGGCTGTGTCTTGCCCAAAACTGTATAGCTTGCTGGCGATAGAGCTGGTATTTAAATTCAGGTCTTCTGGCACTAAAATACATGAGCTTTCCAGTCTGAAATGATGTCTCCTAAGCATTCTTTACCTCGCTTTAAAAGACATACCCCAGATTGTTGACATTCAGTGACTTGGAAAAAGTAGGGCTATCTTCCCATTCAGTTCCTAAGTATAGCTTAAAAGTTTTGATTATCTGAAAAATCAGTGTTATCTATTCATTCTTTTATTATCAAGAAGAGGTTAATAGAAACATTGGTCCTTAAACTATAAAAACGAACAGAATTTAAGTTGGAGAAAATTACAAATTAAGTTTCAATTTTTCCTAAACACAGAAGAAAAAGGGAACTTATTCGATGACAGAGAAGTTAAAATTTATTGAGTACCTTTATTTCCATCAGGGTATCCCATAATAAGAATTACAAATTCTTAACAGGTCCAAAATGGAAAACATCATATTTATCCCCAAACCAGCTCCTTCTCCTTCTTCATTCTCCATCCTCCATCTTGGGCACTGTCACCTGAATCTACCCAGTTGATTAAGCCAGTTATTTTCTCTACTCCTATTATTTCTTTATCCTCCTTTCAATTTCATCAGCTTATAGGACACAGGTTTACCTACTTTGCCTGAATGTACAGATTGTGGTTCCCAATGGGTGCGCCAATCCTTACTCTCAGCAGCAGGATATATCCCCATATCAGCCAACATGGGGTAGAACTCAGCTTTCTAATTTTTTCCAGTCAAACAGGTATAAAATTATAGCTCGTTGTTATGTTAATTTGCTGAGTTACACGACTCGTTAGCTTTTTGAATTTATTGCTCCGTAAAGTACCTGTTGGTATACTTTGCCCATTTTTGTATTGAGGTTACTCTCTTTTTCCTGTTGATTTGATTTCTTGTTTGATTTGTGTTCCTCTTCTATATTCTAAATAGGAATCTCTTGTCCAATTGAAACATTCTAAAGGCTCTTCTCCCACCTTGAAATACATTTCTAACTTTATCCATGTGCCCTTTGTATAACAGAAATCCTTAACTCTGGGGTACTCAAAAATCAATTTTATACCATATGGTTTTTTGACGTTTTTGCTTAAGAAGTTCTTTACTGCCTCAACATCAGACACATTTTTAGAATAAATTTATCAAACATCTAACTGGAATTTTGTTGGGATTACATTGTATTTACTAGATAAATGTGGGGAAAAGATTTCATTACAATATTGTCTTCTCATCCAAGAACAAGGAATGTCTCTCTTCACTCAGGTTTTTTTCTATGTTCTTTATTAGAATGTTTAAGTTTTCTCAAGGAGGCTTTATGTATTCTTGGTTATGTTAAGTACCAGACATTTTTTTCAGTTGTTGTTGCTGTGTAAATGGTATCTTGTTTTTTAATAACATTTTCTAATTGTTTGCTGTTGGAAATGGTCTTATAATTCGATCATATATCCACCAGGTTCTTATAGTTTACCTGTTGATTCTATATTGGTTATTCTGAGTAGATAAGTATATCACCTGCAAAAACCAATAATTTGTTTCTTTCCAATCCTTTTATTTCTCTTTCTTTCCTTCAGCGTTGGCCAGGACTTCCAATATTATAGCATTGGTTGTAATTTACAGTGGTTTCTGACTATGAGAATATTTGTCTTATTTCCAGTCTTAACAGGAATGCACTTCAAGTTTCTCCATTAAGTATAATATTTGCTGAGGGTTTTGGAATATAACCATCATCCATTTAAGAGAATTAAAGAAGTCCTTTTCTACTCTTAGTTTGCTAAAAGTTTTTGTCATAAATAAGTTAAGAGTTTGTCAAGTGCTTTTTCTGCATCAATTGAAATTATCACGAGATTTTTAAAAATGTAATCTATTAATGTTCTGAATTATGTTGGCAGAAATCTTAATGATGAACAATTCATTAATCGAGCTGTGTTATTTTAAAACATATTATTGGAATTAATTAGCTAATATTTTAAAAGATTTTTCATCTACTTCAATAAGAGAAAGAGGGTATGGTTTTCTTTCTTTCTTTTTATGCTGTGTTCATTTGATTATACCAATATTATTAAATGAGCTTGGCAGCTTTTGGTTTGTCTCTTCTGGAATAACTTACAATGCAGATGGAAATTTACTGTTCCTCAGGAGTTTCACCTAAAAAACCATTTGTGCCTAGAGTTTTTTGAGAGGGGATGTTGTCAATTGCAATTCAATCTCTTTAAAACTTATTGGTCCATTCAAGTTCCTTATTTCTTATGCCAATTTTGGCATTTAATATTTTTTCATTTTGTCTAGGTTTTCAAATTTTTTAGTTCATAAAACTTTCAGTATTTTAATGTTTTTTAAAAATGATAGCTGCTGGTAGAGATTTCAAACAATATAGAAAAGTTTAAGGAAGAAGTTGAAAAACTCCAAATCCTATGACCCAGAAATAATCTTAGTGTAGACATCTCTATATATGTATATAGTGAATCTTTTTTTTTTTGGTAAAACTGGGTCATTTTAACGTTTTTTACAATAGACTAAATAGTTCTCTTGATGACTGCAGACATGTAAGGCTGTTTGGTAGCATTCGGAAACATCACAGAAATGGTGGTTTTCCTGATTGGCGTGTAGTCTTCAATAATTATAAGGAGTTACTTGTAGGAAACTGCTGTCAAACCAGTAAGACTGCATTTATGCATCCATCATTTTCAGGATTGTTGATAACCCGGCATATTTTCCCAAATAACCTTGCCTCCTGTGTCAAGAGGCCCAACTCGCTCCCATTCACCTCAATGACAATACCTTTGGTAGTAACACCCAAAGTTATATATAGCAGGGGTGAGGGATTCTTCTTTACACCAAGTATTGGCAGGCAAAAGGTGGCTTTCAGTTCAGGATGCGTCACATGGGCCTTCTGGAAACATAAGCCCATTGGCCTAATGAATCTTTCATATTTAAGTGGTTTTCGAGTAAAGTCATCTCCAACAAAGCAGACTTTAGTAACTATCCTCTTCCACACTTTCTTCTGTGTCTTTCCTGTTCGAATAACTTTTAATACTTCTGTGTCTCCCTCAGCAGGAACTTTGGGCAGAGGGACTTGCCATTTCCCAGCTTTCTCTTTTCGTTTTTGTTTAATCATATTGGAAAGTACTTGAGCTTGGGACTGTCCCTCCCTGTCCAGTAGATATGCAGGGACTGCTGCTCCTTGTGGAGTTTTTTCATCATTCTTTTGTTTGGTGTTTCTCTCTTCATGCATCTTGATAGTCTTTTTCATTTGGATTTTCTCAGCATGGCGCTGCTCATGGTAGAGCTCAGCTTTCAGACTCATCATCTTTTTTGCCTTCTTTGAACGTTCATGAGCGTCTCAACCTTCCTTCTTTCTCTTTTACTCTTGGTAATCCAAATGGTATCCATAGCACTCACAGTGTAACTCAGTAAATTCATTTTGTGGCATCGTGCTGGCTGCCCAGCCGCCCCGTGCAGCCGCTGCGGCGCGGAGAAGCTGTCAATTTTCGGATCTCTGAGACCCACGAGCCAAGTCCCTGCACCCTGCGACAGGAAAGACATAGTTATAATTTTTATAGCATACATTTCTCTGTATGTATAGGGTTAAAATATTATTGTTGGTAATAATAGCAAACACATAGAGTACTTACTATTACATACAGATACAGATAGAAGAATGGACGCCTGGGTAGATAAATAGATAACCCTGTATATATTTTATTACAGTATCCATAACAATTTTTTTGTGTGTGTTTATTGATTACAAATACATCCCCCACAGGATTCTGAGCACAATGAGGGTGGGAACCCTGTTTTTTGCATGACTGGAGCTAGCCTGGTTCCTGGCATCTATTCTAAGCTTATCATATGTTTATCAGATACGTGAGTGAGGAAATGAATGAATGTGCAATGCCATGTGCAAACATTGTTCTAGGAGCTACATACATTTGGTTTATATAATCCTCCCCAGACCCTTGCAAGGAAGACAAGATCATCCCCATTTTACAGTGGAGGAAACTGAAACTGGAGGTAAGTAACTTGCCCAGGGTTTAACAAGGGACAGGCGACTGGCGGCACCAGATCCAACTCTGATACCCGCTCTCTTTCCACTGTACCACACTGATAATCAGGATAAACATCTCAGAATAAGGGAAAGACAAAAACGCAAAAGGGCGAAATAAATGCTGAGAATCTGCAGTTTCTTCCTTGAAGAGTGTTTATTAAGTTCCCCCTAGATATCCAGCATTGGGATAGGACTGAGTTTTAGTGACACAAAGACAGGGCTTCCACCTTTTACCCCTACTAAGCAAACAGTGAAACATGTGGCCTTAGGGTTGGGCTCTGCTCTGGAGTGTGGGGTGGGATGAAAGGGGTACACACAAGAAAGAAGATGGTTCCCAACGGCTTCCTACGTAAAGACAGGGAATGAAGAACATAGGCGACTGGAGGAGGGAGGGACAGGGCTCCACATCAACAGTGAGGAGCAGAAGAAAGGGCCCTGTGGGGGACAGTAGCAGGGCTGCACCCCTGCTTAGTCCTCCTTATAAAATGGTACCCGTGTGGGTCTACCAATTAGGAAAAAATGCCCTCTCTGGGCTGACCAATGAGAAGTTTCCCCTTCTTCCTGCTGCATGCACTACACTGGGAGCTGAGCAAGAGCAGATTTCAGCCCCTATTGCATCAGATTGACTGGGTGCCCTCATCAGGGCAAAACCACATGGCCACCTGCCTCCTGGCGAGAAGCTCCTGGTAAGGCCGTCTTCCTCATTGCTCACTTTATTTAAGGTCACTTTAACAAGTCATTAGAACACATCACAGTTGGCTTTATGATATCTGTCATTTAAGATGAACAAATATGTCAATAAAAAGAATTATAATCCAATTGGGGGGTGGGGTGGTGGGTGGGATAGCTTATTTTCTGGTGACTTGCATGTTACCAGAAACCCCAATTAAGAATTTCAGATTTCTTCACAATATTTTCAGATAGCCTCAGTTCTCTAAGAAGGTATGTATTCTGGAGGAGGGTGTATTAAAAAAATATTTTGGGACCCTGTTCATGTCTTTTTTTTTTTAATTCTGAATTTTTGTTGAAGTTTAGCATATACACAGAAAAGTGCACAAATTATAAATGTACAGCTCAATAAATTTTCACAAAATGAATACATCCAAGTAGCCAGCACCCAAGTCAAGAAACAGAATTAGTACTAGCACCCCAGGAACCCCTTTATGTCTTCTAGTCCCTGCTGGCCATCCACAGACAACCACTGCTCTGACTTTTGATGCCCCAGGCTCAATTTGGCTGTACGTGAACTCTGTAGATGGAATCATTCAATGTGTACTGTCTTCTGTCTAGCTTCTTTCCCTCAACCTTGCATTTGTGAGATAGATACATGTTATTGCCAGTAGCAATAGTTCATTCATTCTCACATTATTTAATTCACTCTACTGTTGATGGACATTTGGGTCCTTTCCTGTTTGGAGCTAATGTGAATGGTGGCCAGCCATTTTTAATGTTTGATCATTGTTGACATACTCCTGCCAAAAGCTACACCAAAGGTGAATGCGAAATTCAAGAGCTGATAAATTGCTGTGGCAGTAGGAAGCAAAAACAACTGCAAAAGATCTTTTTCCTTGCTTGGAAATTTAAAGATATGGTTACTATATAAGGCAGTTATATGCAATTCACTGCATAATGCCGATAGACAGTAAGCAGTGAGAAGGAAACAAGATCAATGAATTTGCAGGTAAGGAGTATTAGTCTACGTGATCCCAGCAATAGCTGGTTATTTTTATCCTCTGCCTTTAGCAAAGCTTGGTAACTTTTTCATGATATGATGTGACACTCCTAGGAGTTAACATATACACTGAGATGATTGACTTAAAACTCTGTGAGGTAGGTGGCAAGTGGCATTGCTCCCATTTTCCAGAAAAGGGAGTCTAGGCACATCACTTTACCTCCGTCTCGCCCTGTTCATGACAGCAAGTGAGTATCGGCTTCAAGCTGTGAGCTGAGCTCTGTCTCCAGCCATCCTCCCCACACAGTCAGCCTGGGAGGATGCCCAATGTGTTGTCAGGGAGGCTGTGGGAGGATCCGCAGCCTTGAGGTGGGAGGAATTCTATTAATACCTTAGATTTTTATAGTGCTCTGCCTCTAGAGGACTTTAAGCTTCCTTTCAGAAGAGCTGGCCAAAGTTTGTGACTCATATGCCAGCATTAGGAGAAATGTCATTTTGGAGATGGGCCTTCATATGGCTCTTGCGGCGACTTCTGGGGTTTTGTAGGGGCTGATTCCCCATCTCTGGTCATTACGCTCAGGGTTCAAGAAACTGATGAACTAGTCAAGGGGTAGTTCTCTTTTCTCCCCAAAACATCACTCACAGCATCCCAGCTCTTAGGCTTTCTGGGTGTCTTCAAACAAGCTGCCCTGAGCCCAGGGGTTCTTTCTCTCTGTGCCATGGATTCCTATGGCTGTCTGGTGAAGCCTCTGGCCTCTTTCTCAGAACACTGGTTTAAAATGTGTAAAACAAAATACACAGGACGACAAAGGAAATCAAGTATATCAAAACGCAGTTATCCAAATAGTAAAAAAATAAAACAAATTTGTGATATAGTAATGTACGTGCTTCCTTATTGACATACAACAAGATCTAGAGGTAGGAAAATAATTAACATAATTTCAAAGTAATAATGAGTATTCACAATATTTGAAGATATCTGCAACAGCTGTAATGTGATATTAAAATATTTTCATTTCTACTGGTGACAATGTCACAGATACTAATACTTCTGTGGTTTGCTGCCTATATTTATAGTTGAAAGAAATTTAACATTTCCGTTGTAGGTTAATAAAAACTTAAGATGTATCCCTTTTTTCCATCTAAATTCATAGCTCCCCTGAATTCCATCACAAGCCCCCAAAATCTATTTCCACTTCAGTGCCCCAAAGATGGCCCCTATGCTAGACACACACATACACCTCTAAACAGCATTAGCCGTCTGGAACCCAACAGTCTCTCTCCAGAAAGCTGGATTCTGGGCCAGTCCTACAGTCACGCCAGAGAGTAACCAGCTTTGAGCTTGTGACTATGATTCTCAGAATTTGCTAGTATGGCCAGGCAAGAATTGACTTTGAATTTAATCGCTGCCTTCCCTTGTCAGTTCCCAGCATGACTCCCTGTGACAGGTTGAGAAATAGACCTTCTTTTAAATGATGTTCTTGCTCTTTGGAAACAGTCAGGGAAGTTTAGGTGATATCCAGGAAATATTGTTCATTTTAAGTTGATGCTAATCAGGTTGATGAAAGCATTGTGGTTATGAAAGAAAACGTCCATATTTTTTAGACCTACATACTGAAGTATATAGGGGTAAGTAACATATCTTGCATTTGTGATTACAATTTTTTAATTACTCTGGGTAAAAATGGAATGAATGAAACAAGAGTAGTGAAAACTTGAAAATTCTGGACTCTGGCTGATGGTTGTATGGGGTTTAGCTAAACTATTTTCTCTACTTCAGCATACATTTAAAATTTTCTATTATGAAAAACCTTAAAATAATTTTTGGACCAGGAAATTAGGTAGAGATTGCTTTTTCATAGTGCCAGTTTACTTCTTTAGAATAACTATTATTTAATTTACTTCCATGCACAATACAATGACTCGATTGTATTGTCTCTCTTATAGTAAATATACAAGTTTTAAAAATTGGTTTCCCTCATAGCTTTTGCCAGTTTTCGGGCATGGTCTTGCCCTCCAGGTGTTTATATTCAAGTTGGGAAGAGACAATGTATGTACATGAAACCACAGTTGGGAAACAGCATAAGACAGAGTATGGTATAAATGCCAAAACTTGTAATAAAGATGGAAAATGTGATAGGAGCTCAGGAAAGGGGGAGATCAGTGAAGACCAGAAGCAGGGCTGGTGGCTTTGAGTTGGAAGTTGCTGCCTATTGGTCTGTGAACTTTGGGTTCATTATCTCTTGCTGGTTTAGGTTTCTTTCTGTGCGCTCATTTCTCCACAGTGGAATTCCTCTGGATTCTTACAGCTCGTAAGCAACAACATTCTTGCTCCCGATATCTCCCTATCCCCTTTCCCTAGGAGGCTGTTTGACACATCCTGAGTCTCCACGGATAGTGCACCCTCATTCTGCTCAAGGCTGCTCTATTTTATCTTTCTATCCCAGATGGTGAACTGCAGCCCAGATGCTGAGTACTACCATGAACATTCTTACTCACTCAACCCAGTGTGGTCCCTGGCCTCGTGTACTGGCAGTAATGCTTGCCAGGCAGGCAGCCAGGGGACTACTGTGCCCGAACCCAAGGGTTGCCTTAGAGGAGAGCCCCTTCCTGCCAAGTGCTGGGGAAGGGGACTCTAGCCAGCAATACAGCTTCACAAAGATCTGCCACGAGGGGACAAGGAAAGCAAAGAAAGGGGTAGATGCCTAAGCACGACTGTGGAGCCCAATTGGCAACAGCTGCTGGGGCCAAAATCATTGCCCCGGCATAGGCTAGAATGATCTATCAGAGCATTTCAGGAGGGAAAAAAAATCCCTAGAAGGCATTCAAGATGACCTAAATCCTGGATGATCTAAGTTAAAGAAAAAATTTGTTTCTTCACATTGCTTAGGTCATTTAAACCAAAGCAAGTTTTTCTTTTTCTTTTCTTCTTTTATCATCCTTTGTTCTCATTCTGAATTATCTGAGGCACCGGGACCAGGCTACTTGGCCAGGCTGAGTTGGCAAATAGATGAAGCCAGTGCTGGGAGAGAAGGTGGGATGTGCATATACCAATGCTGCCATTCGCACAAAAGCTGGAGATGGCTGTAATTGCAGTAGCCTTTTGATCCTTTCAGGGCTTCTTTCATGGCTTAGAATCACAAGTTTGAAGTGAAAGAGAAAACACCAACTCCACGGTACTTCAAGGAATCTGTCCAGGACACACTCCCTGACTGACAGATATGCAAGACTTCAACCCAGTTGGCCATCCTTCTCTGGGACCTGCCTCTCCTGGCCTCCAAATGGCTCCTCAGACCTTCTTGGATGAGGGGGCTCCCTAGGAGACTCAGGTCTACAAGACTTAATTTCATTCCACCTCTCACCTTTAAGGGGGTGAAAACTAAAGGCTTTAACAACAACAACAAAGTGACTGCTGCTGTTCCTTGTCTAGAGGAGAAGCTTCCCAAAGGAAAAGGCATCAGGGTGTGGTTTTGATTTATGAGAATGACCTAGAGAGTGACCTAGTCTGATTCGATTTATTTATTTATTTGTTTCTTTTCTATTTGATTTTCTATTTTAAATAGTTTCTCTTCTTCACTATCATGTGACCACTTCCATAACCTCTAACCTTTCCATCGGTCTGTTCCATATGGCAGCTTTGATTGAGCGGAGCTTTGGGAAAGAATGGAGACACTGTCCAGTGAGAGGGGAAGGAGGGATAGGTCAGCAATCATAGGAGCTGTGAGTGGCCATTAGGAATAGGCTACAGTGGGGAGAAGGCTGGATCGTGGGCAGCCTCACCTCAGGAAGGGATGTGAGATGACCCCCTTTCACTCAAAATACATTAGAAGAAAGTGACCCTGATGGGAAGGCGGGAGGGGGAAGCTAGTTCTTACTGGGAAAAGGGCTGTTACTGGCAAGAGACACTTGGATCTTGAGGTTACATGTGAAAAAAAAATCAAAGTTCTCTGGTTTGGATGAAAACCCCCTACACACATGTGTGCACGTGTGCATGTGCGTGCACACACACACACACACACACACAATTAATCATTCCTATTTCTTGGCTTCCCTAGAGTTCTATTTATCTTCCAATACAGCACTTATCACATTATACTGTATTATTTCTTGTGTACGCATATGTTTTATAATTATACTTGTGAACTTTTTCTTTGTATCTTTTACCAGTAAAGTGCCTGGCATTGTTTGTTAAGAACTGTTTATTAAATGAATATTTGAATAAATGGCTGCTACATATATTTGTTAACAAGATAGAACTCTGACTCACTCAGCAGAATCAAGTTTCATTTATCACCAAGGAGCTGATGCCAGTTTTGTTCCTACCTTTCTGCTTGTCCCTAAACCAATTAGAGGAACCCCGGACTTCAGGAAGCATTAGATCTGTGTTCACCCATAGCAGAATCCACAATACTCCTCCATGTTCTGTAGCTTCTGGCTGAGGAGGAGGTGTGGACAGGCTGGTGTGGGCATGTCGCCCTCACGGCGCCTGGCAAAGCTGGCCCAGCAGCTCCGCACAATATAGGGGTCAGCGTATCTCCAAGAGCAGCTATGGCCTAGTGAGTAAGAGGAGTGGGCAGGCATGGCTTTTGAGTCATTTGGCAAGTGCCTGGAAGCTTATTGTCCCCGCAGCCCCCCATATTGAGCTGCTTCTTTCCTGTCACAATATCCAAAATTTCATTATCATTAGCTATTCATGCTTTTGGGGTATTTCAGAGATCCTAATTAGTGAGTGATTTCTTAACTTGGTATCTGTGTAGGATTCTGGAATATTGGGGGGGAGGTGGGGATAGATGAGGAGGATAGATAGAAAAATAAATGAGATGGAGATATAAACAGACTTTGCCTCTGTTCCAGCGGTTCCTAGTGCAGGATAATAGTTTATAGAATACCCTCAGCTCTTCCAAAGCTGTCCAGACAATACTGAGAAGCCCAGGGGGTCAGGACCCACAACACAAATTCTTAAACACATACTTTCTCTCCCAGCCACAGAGCACCTGAAAACTCAAGCACAAGAGAAATATGGGAGAAGGAGAAGGCACTGTAATCTTGGCATGCCCAGGCCCAACTTCCAGGCTCCCTTCTCCATCCAGATAAGACCTAGGATCTGAAGAAGAATCCTTTTCTAGATGAAGGATAAAAATTTAAAAGGATACACAGGACTGTACTTTCCTGATCCCAAATCAGAACGTTGGTTCAGACATATCTGTAAATTTCTTTATCTGTGTAGTCTTAAAAAAGGAAAATAAATTGCCTTTAGTTTACATGTAATAATTCTCCGTTATTGATTTCTGGACTTCATTTCATTAACCCCTGGTCCAGGAGAGGACTGTCAATTGGGTTATCTACTCTGCTAAGACCACTTTCGGAGTCACTGCTCTTAACCACCTAGACCATCACCATATACAGGCCAGCCCCTGGAATCTGCATTTCATTTACCTTCCATGACCAGTGATTGAACCAGTGATTGTTGTCCTTTCTCTTCTCATTGTAAGTAATATTCACTTTGGTACCTAATTTTACATTTGTGATTTTGTGTTCCTTTTCATCAAGAAGGCCCCCATATTATATAAGCTTCAATCCCCACAAAGTTGGCTCTGCCCTTTCATACATCTACTTAGGTAGTGCACATTCTTAGTGTGCATAATTACACAGGAAATCTCAATTCCTGAGTGTCCTGATAACCAGGATTCTAGTTAACCAGAATGTTCTCTGCATAATGCTCTTAGAAGCAAGTAATGAAATTAGAAGAAAAAAAGAAGATAGTGGAGATTTCTAATTTTAGAAGTGTAGCAAGTGTTCTACCAGATCCCCAATCTTTTTTCTCTCTACATGCACAGAAATGCATGAGAACAGCTAACACTCACATCGAGTTTCCCAGGAGCTGGGCTCCTTTTAGTCCTCACAGTCACCCCTGGAGGTGGGTACTCTAACTGTACTCATTTTACAGATAAGAAACTGAGGCACAGAGAAGTTAAGCAAATTTCCCAAGGTTACACCTAATATACAAGGTACAGGTGGGAGCTGACCAGGCCATTCAGGTCCAGGATCCAGGGTCTAGGCCTCTCAGTTATGTTACCTGTGTAGGATCATTGTTTATGTCCGAAATTATGACCCAGTACCACAAAAACAAAATCTTTACTTTGTTTTTGATTGACAGATACTCCCTGTTCCTCTCAGAATTCTGGTTAAATGAAGTTGTGGTTGCTTCACTTCAAATTTCCTCCCTCCCTCAACTAGAAATGAGAAACCTATCTAGAAACACAGGGTAGTTTGACACATGGTAAGAGGTTGCAATGGACTGAGTGGTGCCCCCAAAGATAGCAGTCCTAATCCCTAGAGGCCGTGAAGGTTATTTTATATGGTAAAGTTTTAGCAGTGTGACTAAACTAAGGATTTTGAGATGAGTAGATTATCCTGAATTACCTGGGTGGTCTCTAAATACCATCAAAAGTATCCTTACAAGAGAACAGCAGAGGGATATTAGATACACACCGAGAAGGCAGTGCAAAGACAGGCAGAGATTGGAGTGATGCAGCCACAAGCCAACGAATGCCAAGGAATGCTGGCAGCCACCAGAAGCTAGAAGAGACAAGGAACTCATCTTTTTCCAGAGCCCCTGCAGGGAGCACAGTCCTGCTGACACCTTGATTTCAGATTTTTGGCATCCAGAACTGTGAAAGAATAAATTTTTGTTGTTTTAAGCCATCAGAGTTGTGATAGTTTGTTATAGGAGCAATAGGAAACTAATACAGGACTCGATACATGGTGGCCAATAGTTTAAGCATAATAATAATTGTAGCTGCCATGCATGGCACCCTTCCATTGTATTGGTATGCACTGTGTGACACACAGTCCTCCACTGAATCTTCATAAGGTAAATGAAGAAATTGAAGTCACACAGCTGCTAAGTGGCAGGGCAAGGATCTAAACCTAGGTCTGTCTAACTCCAAAGGCCATGAACAGAAACACTATTCTGTCAATTCCAACACCTTCCATGGACATTTATTAACCTCAAATGATAGCCAAACTCCAACAGTTCTTAGTGATTTCTCTGGAGCTAGATTTATTAATTACACTTTCCCTCTTTGCCCATACACCCTCTCACCTTTGGTCATCTGTTGGTTTTTCTTAGTGCCACTTAAAAAAATTAGGTACAAACTACTATGAGCCCATTTTCCAAATGGAAGAAACTGAGACACAGAGAAGTTAAGTCATTTGCTGGAGCTCATCCCCCAGAGACTGGCCTGGGAACTTTTGCTCTCACCACTCTTCTACACACCCCTGCAGAGTCTTGGTCTGGGTCTGCAAGAAATAGCTGGCAACTTGCAATTTTTTAAAGTGGCTTTTAGTTCGTGGAGTACGTGTACCAGCTCTCTGTGCACAAAGGTTAATTAAACCACCATAAAATGCAGAAGCAGTCAGGTCTTTGTCTCCGAAGTAATAAAATCACAAATGATTCCTGTTCAAAATGAAGCCTGTTATAATCTGTTGCCAGTGGGTTGCATGCGTTTTTCCCGTTTTAACAACATGTACTTCCCTCTTCATCAGAAACATTAGGTCACAAAAGCCAATCTCATCTCCATCTTCACAATGTTGTTTATCATCTTTCTGCATGTGGGAGACAGAACTGGTAATGAAGCAGCCAAATTGGATTCCAGGGAGGATTTGTCCTGACTTAGAATACTTTCAGAATCCACTCAGAATGTGCCTGATTTGTCATTAAGCCCTCCAAAGCCATTTATTTGGGCCAGCTTTTCAGGGATAGGGCATCAATTGTGTGCCAGTTATTGGGAATTATAACACAGCTGATGAAGTATGACAACATAGAGTCCACTGGATTTGCAGGAGATTACAGGAGGGTGTTACAGAAGTCAGCAGCAATTACGCTAAAAATGTTTCCGAGCAGAGAGATAGCATGAAAATAAGGAAAAAGATTCTATCCTGTTGCCTGACATCTCTCCTGTGGTCTCTGGGTTGAGTTTATGAGTTCCCACTCCCACAATTCCTTTTTTTGCATTTATTTCCGCCCACTCCCTCTCTCCCTCAAGCAGGTATCATATAAAACTAGGAGCAGGGGTGGAAGGTGGATTGATACTTGTGGCTATGCAATGGTGGGTGATAAATTCAGCCACATCGTGGAGACAGTTATGTTCAGAAAACGGCAGGCACATGTTATCTGATGAGGTTTTAGCTGGCCCATAAAATCCAAAATACTTCACAAACAATGAATCATAGTCTTGTCATACTCACAGCTGCAACTACTTGAAGGTATTCTAGGTCAGTCTGCCCCCTTCTCACAGGACACATCACAGGCTCAGGAGAAGCTCGTGGGAGGGGCACTGGTGAAGTGTTTCAACTTTGTTGGCAATATCATCTAAAATTACCAATGGACATACTTTGTGATCCAATCATTACACTTTCATGAATCTATCCTAAGAGGAAAGAAAAAAAATGCCCTAGCATATAAGGATATATGTGCAAGGGTGTTTATTGCAGCATAGTGCCCAGTGGTAAAAATCTGCTAGCAAACAATTTGCATTTCCTGCAATAGGCGACGGCTGAAGAAAACCTGGAAAATATATATTATGGAATATTATGCAGCCATTAAAAAGAATGAGTTAGATCGACATGCATAAATCTGGAAGGATATCCATATAGATTAAGTAAAAAAAGCCAGTGGCAGAGTAATGCACACAATACTATATGGTCAAACTTTAAATTACTAGGGCATGGTGTCCCCAGAAAGAAGATCATCGTGATAATATCATCTGTAAGTATGAGGTGGGCTCATCTGCACACCCATAATGCAAAAGAAGTTTGAATCCTAAATGGGGTAAGTTTCAATCTAGCTATGGGGATGGACTTGATAATATGTATACGTCCTGGTCAAGCTTATACAACCCTGGTAATCCTCATGAAGTCAAAATATCTTTTACTCTCCAGGGAAACCCCTTAAAGTTAGGGTTCTGGTGGGATGTTAGGTTGAGGGTAGGAAAAGAAAGCATTTTAGATTTGCCTTTTCAAAATACACATGCCTATGTATCACCCCAGACCTACTGAGTCTGACTTTCCAAAAGGTTGAGGATGGGAGATGGGGAAGAAGGGCAGAATGTATAAAAGCACCCCCTTGGATCTAGCCACTCTTTCCTCCTTTTTTTGACCCAGTTGAAAATAACTGTCTTAAAAGTGTATGCCCTGCTTCAATTATCAAAAGGCAGCTGTAACGATGATAGTGACAACAGCATTTACGATGTGCCAGACACTGATCGAAGGGTATTAGCATAAACGAATTCACTTCATTCTTACAACGACCTACAAGGCAAGTATTGATTATTATTATACCCATTTTACAGGTGAGAATACACAGAGAGGTTAAACATCATGCCCACGATTACAGAGCTAGTTAGTGGTAGAGCCGGGGTTTAAAACCAGGAAGTCTAGCTTCAGAGTCTATATGGAGAGATGTGAGCCAGAGCAGGCGAAATAGGGCAGGCTCATGAGCTCAACGAAACATTTTCAGGCCCAAGCTTCTCATCTATCTTGTCGCTTGGACGAGACCTAAAGAGTTGTTCTATTTCTTAGAGCTCGCCCGCTGCCACACTCCTCATCACTGAATTGCCCTTGCCTTTGAATTGTTCAGTGTACCTGGAGAAATGATTCTGAGAAAATACACTCTGCTGTTTCACACTCTCCTCCCTCAGCTCCACCCCTGCCATGGAAACAGGCTCCTTTCATAAGTAGAGAACTGTACTGAGTCTTCCATTAGAAGTCTGTGCAAAAATGGGCTGACACTCATGATGTCTAGTTCTTCCTTACTATGTTCCTAACAACTGTCACTTTTCAGACCTGTCTTTAAAGTCAGCCTGTGAGTACTGGCTTGCCTCTGAAATCACTTGCTTAGAGGAGGAGGAGGCGGCAAAGTAGACAGGTGTATAAATGTTCTTTTCTCTAGAGAAGGCTTGTTCTCAGCCTTCCCAAAACGTGGAAATTAAGTCTTTCTTGCCTTCAACAATTATGACGTTGTGGGGAAAAAAAAGTCCTAAGAGTTAAGGGCCAGTTCTGTCACTTGTTCACAATGTGCCTTCAACCAAGTCACTTAACTTTCTGAACCTCGGCTTCCTCACTTGTAAAATGGGACCAATCATTGCTGCTCTACTTACATCACAAGGTGGTTGTGCTGATCCAAATAAGAACCCAGATCTTCTGGCTTCATGTTCATGCTATCCATCCATCCATCCATCCAACCCTCCAGCCACCATCTTTTCATTTCTTCCTTCCTTCACTCATTCAATATGTATTGTATTTTCCAAGAGCTAGCTAAGTGAAAAGTATATATACATTGAAAGGTTGTGAGAAGAAAAAGAGAGACGCACTCCAGATTGAGAAAGGGCATTGAAGGCAGAGAAAATGAGGTGATTAAGAGCATGAGGCAAGCAGGGACTTACAGCAGCCCATGACTCCATATTCTAATATTTTACATGCTATTCCAATTCCTCTGAAAGCAATCATTATATGTGGCCCACAAGGAATTAATTTTTGAAGTTTCCTTGAGATAGAGCCATCTTTACTTCATCCAGGCAGGACTCTTTTGTTGACATCTTCTATGTTACCTTCTCTCTAGGCCAGTCTGTTAAGTACAATAATTGGTGAGCAGAAGTGGGCAAGGCTTACAGGTCAGGCCCGCTTCTTTGATCCAGCCATAGGAAAAAGAATCGGTGGAGTGCTTTAAATCCATGACTGATATAAAGATAAACCTTAGGTATTATGTATTGTATTTAAAGTGCAGGTTCTATATGGCCCCCAAAAAGATTTTAAAGCAAATTAATGGTATGCACGTTGGAATATGGGACATATTAATAATACTTTGAATTGGTAAAGTGCCATGTCCTGTTAGATTTATCTTTGAAGTATCTTGAAAAGGTGAAAATATAAGAGAATAGGAAACATGACTTCACTTATAAATGAAAGAACAGACTGGAAGCACCATGTGGTCGATTACACAGTAAAATCAGCCGCTGAGCAAGAATTAGATTTCAGGTTTCCCTAATTCCAGGGCAGAGTTGACTTCCCCATCTGAGGTGATTACTGAGCACAATAGGTGTCCATTGTCAGATCATGGAGGGCTTCTTCTCTTCTGATAATATTGATGATAATTCTAGAGATAACTCATTCATCCATTTATTAACCTCACAAACACTTAACTGGGGAAAGGGAGAGGAAGGTGTCTACAAATGGGGCTGGAGCAGTAATCAGGAGGCCCAAACCTCCACTGCCTTGAAAGCCAAGTTCAGTGTTAGGCCTTTATCCTGAGGGCAATAGGAAATCCCACAAGAGTTTTATGTAGGGGAATGTCCTGAGCACTTAGCAGCAATCACTCTGGGCTGCAGTGGGCCTGACAGGAATGGACAAGTCTTGGAGCAGGAAATCCAGTCGGAATTATGGCGATAAGACACGTGAGAGATGGTGGTAGCAGCCCTAAGAAGTGAAAGGATCGTATCAAAATGTGAGAATCAAGGTGTCGTTCTTTCCCCGTATCCCATTGTTTCTGGATTTCTCCTTCTGGATGACTGCAAATGTGTTTCCGGTAGGAAAATCATCCCTGCTCCTTCTCTAGCCTTCCCTGTTCCCGGTCGATCCCTGCCCCTGGAACATTCAGGAATGGGAGAGGGAGCAGAAGGCCGGTCCCCGGGGTCTTTATCACAGTGATCAACTGTCCTGACACCTGCATTCCCGAGCCTGCGGTCCACTGAGACCGTCTGCACCGCGTCGTGACTTCGCCAGCAGCCTGCTGCTCTCGCTAACGAGGTTTCGCCGGGCTCCTGACCCTAAGGCCAGGCCTCTCGGCGCCCACGGCGACCACTTTCGGATTCGACAAAGCCGCAGAAGCCGCAGCGCTTGGCAGCCCCTCCGCGGGGCGGCCGGCCTGGCCCCGCCGCTCTCTCACAACCCCGCCCCCGCCTCCTCCCGCAGCCCTATTGGCCTAGGCGCCTGCCACTCAGCCGAGTGGCCGCCCCCAGCGTCAGGCCCGCAGGCGGAATGTCTAGTCTCTTAGCAGCGTTAGCAGCTCCTTGGCTTGTTCGTCCAGGTGCTTCCGTCCGCTTGGAGTAATGGTCCCAATGCCAGCTGCGTTTTCGCGTCTTACAGCGGACTTGCATAAACGCTTTCTCTTTGGATTCTCCCCCTGTAGGATGGACAGGGCAGGAATATTCCAGTTTAACAGGCGGGAGAAATAAGTCACAGAGGTTGAGTGACCTGCCATAGAACCACGTGGCGGGGCTTTAACAGTGGCTCCAGACAGCCCCGTGTTTTCTGCTCCATAGCACTGGCTCAGTCGTTCACCTTCTCTGAACGTGTTTCCTCCTGTGTGAAATGCGGAAAATAATAGCCAACTTGGGGAACTGGTGTGAGGAATACATAAAGTAACAGGAGAAAAACCTAGTACAAGGACTGGCCCATGGGAAGCTGTTAATGAATAACATGTGTAGCCGCAAAAAGTCCCAGGTCTTCTGAATTCTGATCTGGGGCTCTCTCTGCTAAACAAGTGATTCTCAGAGGTCCAGAGAGCTCAAGAGGGTCCAGGGACGTATTCAAGGAGTTCAGTGAGTCCTCACACAGGAGAAACACTACAGGAAAGCGTCCTTCTCTAAGGCAAATACTAAACATTATTTCTAGTACTACTACCAATGATATCATAATAGATTTTCTGTCAGCTCTTTGCCAGGCGCTGTTCTAAGTGCTTCATATACATTGTCATTTAATCTTCACAATGACCTGTGAGGTACATCCTACTGTATTTCCCAATTTATAGATGAGGAAACTGAGGCACAGAGACGTTAAATAACCTTTCCATGTTTGAAAAGCTAAAAGTTGTCAGAGCTGAGATTTATACCCAGGCAATCTAGCTCATAAAGCCACACACATTAGTAGTTGTGCTATATATACAAGAGCTCTCTTTGGTGATGAATACTTTCGTTACCATCTACAGGATGCCTTTGACTTTTTTGAAACTCCCAAAAGGTAGGAGAAAAAAAACAAAAATGGAGAGAGGAACCTAAGCCCTGAATTATGGACAGACTACAAACAGATTGATTATTAGAATCCGATGTGTGGGTGCAATGTTTGGAATTCCTTTTTAGCTGAGTGCTTTGGACTGTCACATCCCTCAGTGTCTCCACGGAAGTGCCCACTATGGAAGAATGGCTGAATGACGCGATTGGAATGGAATGTAGCAATCGTCTTATCTGACCACAGAGATATCTGCCAGGAGAGGAATGCCTCACGTCCTCGTGATGGTTTTGAAGACTTTCTGAGACGGTGGTAATATTATCCAATTACCTCACCATCACAAGGTGTACTCCGGTGACTGCAAACTCTATGTGCCGCATTTCAACAGGTGTCACAGAACAAGGGAAAAGAAAGATTGGGAGGGAGGTGGGAGCTGGTAGATGGGAAGAGACCAAGGACTCAAACTGAAGGTTAAACCCTGTGATATGGGAGCAGAGATTTATTTGTCTGGCGGGCAATAAGGGATAATAATACCTACGGAGGAAAGCTGGAACCAGTTCTCCCTGGGAGCTAGGTCAGAGCTCCTGCTAAAGTGACGTTGGTCTCCATAGCCGTGGTGGCCTTGAACTGCACAGCACACATCCATACACAGCTTCTGTTTGTCCAGAGCAGTCTTTTACCCAAGAAAAACACCCAGGCTCTTGGGCTTCACCTCTCTCTTCTGCCTTCTCATCCTCCATGTTTCCAGGTAAGCTTGGGAAATATGGAGTGTGAGGAGGGAGCTGAGGGGAGCCTGAGTCTTGACCAATGTTAGATGACGTTTGAACCTGACTAGTAGCAAAAGGAAGATCCTTAGGGGGGCAGGCCTGTGTTCCCATCCCCTTTTCTGCCCAGAACTTTGGTAGGGGAAAAAATCATCCCTGTCTCTGGGGCTGGGAGATAGCAGAGAGGTACATTGGACTAGTAGGGGTTGTGCTGGGAGTCTGGTCCTAACATCCCAAGATGATATTTTGAGTGCCCAGAGAAAATGCAGTCTCCTTTAAGGAGGGAAGTCTAGGGCAATTCTGGTAGAGAAATATTGGTTGTGAGATTTTAGTGTGAAAGTACAGACATAGACAGGAGATGAGGCAAGAGGCTGGGAGCCAATGACACTGTTTGCTTGGGAAATGGAGTAAAGGATGGCATGAGCAATGAAGCCTCAGGCAGCGGCTGTGGATTAGACAGTTCAGAGGACAGCTTGGTCCTGGGGGTGTTGGCCACATGGGACAGGAGCAGGACAATGGAATTAAAGGCCCAGAGGCAAATAGCCAAAAGTGTGACTCTCATTCCAGAAAGGAAGGGGCTTCACCAAACCACCATCCCACAAGCCCCTCCAGCCCAACCAACTGGAGACTCTCCCCATGATATGAATAATATCTGCTGTGCTGCTTAGTACTCATTAAAAGACATTTACTGTACATCTACTTTGTGCTGGGCTTTTGCTAATTGGCTAGAAATGCTAACCTTTCATAAATGATCGTAAAAAAGATGATTTCTGCAGAGTGCGCCAAGCATTTATGATCTCAGTCAGGAAGAATGAAGGAAGCAGTGGGCTTAGCAGACCTTCTGAATAGCTTTGGAGACATAAGCCAGGGAGACCCAGACTGAGATAAGGAAAACAGTCCTCTCATTTGGAATCTGGAACATTTAAATATAGACACTTTGATGTTCACCTTGGCACCATCATTAATGAGTGGATTTGCTAAGTGTTAGGTTAACTCGTGAAGTGCTGATATTCAATTGTTCTTGATGCACAAAAATGGTAACTTCATATGGCTGAATCTTATAGAACCCTGAGATAAATAGGATATACTAGGGGATGTTTAACTTAGTTGATTGCAAGAAAAAAACTGAGGAACTTTGGGGGTCTAGGTCTCTGTAGGAGTGAGTATTCCTAATTATAAACAATCCATTAAAAATAGTGTTGCAGGAGGTCTAGTTAAAAACACTAGTTTTATTCATTTATTGTAACAACAAGAAAAATCGTTGAGCGTCTTCTATGTCTTAGTCACTATGCTAGAGACAGAATAAAATGATGGTCCCTGCCCTGAAGACGCACACAGAATAGGAGTAAAGAGAGAGGATGATGCAGTGGACATTGTTATGGGGAGGGGCCTGGGGGAACTGAAGAGCGGCACAGAGAATGAGTTATGAGGGTAGGCTTCTGGGGAGGGAAGGGAGGGAACAGAGGAGGAAAGGAGGGGTGTGATCTTAGTCAAAGGTTCTGATGTGGGAGAGAGAAATAATAATTAAGCAAATGGTCAAGGCAGGAAAGAACATTCCAGACAGAACTTGGGGGTGATGACCACATGATTTAAAGAAATAAATTGTGTTTAAAGTGAATAAAACTTTATTAAATCTTCAGACAGGCATTTCTCAAAGGGCTTTAAGTGTCTCAAAGTCAGGAGCCATGTCATACTCATGTTCATATACCCAGTGCTGTGTCTAGGACAATGCCTAGCACATAGTAGGTGATGAGTAGATGTTGAACAAAACAGACCTGAAAAAAATGCCTGAAGTTGAAATTTACCACATATTTAAAGAATCTTTCTTCTCTTTTCCTCTTGGTTCGAATTGATGAGATTTCGATGTGTTGCTTGAAATCTTATGCAAGAAAATGTGCGCTTCAGCCTATCTCTGGAAAGAGGTGTAGTAATGTAACCTTTTAATCTGTGCGTAAAAGTAGATGTCGAAAGTATGTCTTGCCCTGGGGACTTTTTCAGTTCCTTCTTTTGAATATTTCTCATATACCCTCTATAAGCAAGGCAATATACCAGGCCTGGGAACACAGTGGTGAATAAGGCAAATATAGCCCCTGCCTTCAGGGAGCTTAATATTTAGTAGATTAAACAGTTAGTAAACAGATAATTAGACAAATATTTTCTAATTATAATTTGGATAAATAAAATGGGAAAACAACATGCAGATGCCATGGGAATATATATAGGGAGCCTAGCCTAGTCTGATGGGGGTTGGAAGGGTGCTTAATAAGAGCTTATTTAAGGAATACACAGTTAAGGTGAAATCATATGAAGAGGAAGGAAGAGTGTTCCAAACAGAGGGAACAGCACATGTGAGGGCCATGAAGAAAGGGAGGCTAGCTTTCTAACAGGTGTGACTATGTGACTGTGACCATAAGTTGATAAAAACATCTTATGATCCTTATAAAGTGTAATTGATTTATCTGTGATTTTAATCCAGAAGATCCTAGCACATGAAAAGGAAAACCACTTCATTCATTTATTCAGCACATACTAAATAATTGCCCTGTGCCTGACACTATGCCAGGTACTGGAAAATAAAGAGAGAAAAAACCTCATGAACCTCTGGAAGGTCACAGTCTTGTGAGGAAACAGATGAGCCAACACACCATTACAATACAGTGTGGTCGTTTCTGTGCTGGAGGTAGAACACCAGGGCACCAGAGAGATATGGTCGTGTTTGCCTGGCGAGTCAGGGAAGGCCCTCAGATGAGGCAGCCTCTGAAAGATGAGGGCATTCCAGGGAGTAAGAGCGGAACATGCAAAGGCGTGGAGGCATGAGAAGGAGTGATGTACTTGGGGAAGAAGAAGTAATGTGTCATACGCAGGGCTATCGGGAATTAGAAGGAAATGTGAAAGGAGGTGAAGTTAGAAAGATGGGCAGGAGTTAGATCTTGAAGCACCTTGGAAAGAAGCTTTTATTTTATTCTGTAGTCCGTGAGAATTTTGAATAAGGAATGACATGATTGGTGGATTGGAATAGTTGAGAATAGAGGTGGGAGACCAGGCGGCTGTTGCAAATCAATAGCCCAGGAAGAGACAATTGCACTGACCCCCTACCAGAGCCATGATCAGGACCAGGGAGGATGCTCAGGAGATAGAGTGATGGGCTTTGAGAATGCCTGGAGGTGTGGCATAGGAGAATAAGAAAGATGGTGGAATCTAGATCAACCCCAAGGCTTACAATTCAGGAAACTGGGTGGTGGGAGGCATTTAGAGAAACTGGGTGGTAGGAGGCATTTAGGAGCACTCCTTATCTTTCAGGCCCCAGCACATAATCACCAAAAGAGCTGACTTATGAATAAGATCTTGGAGTTCTTGAATCACCAAATCACTGGTTATTTTTAGGATTTTACATTCTTGTAGCCAAAGAGAACTCACTGCAAAGAAAAGAAAATTGTCAAAAAAAATAAAGTGCTTATCAAGACTCAGCTTCTCCCAAACACGTCCTCCTTTCTGACTCCCCGCAGTTGTATGGCCAAAGCAATAATAGCCGCTGTGTGTTATGTCATTACCATCTATAGCCAAATAGCTACATAGCCACCATAGGGCAATGAAAATGACCATGAAGGCACAGAGTAGTAATTACTTTCCCATTACTGTCAGCCACACTAATAGCAACATAGAACAATTAACATTTCTAACCTCATAGTTATGCTATAACCTCCACATGTCTTGCAGGAGTAGATTGATGAGTGGCATGGGAGGAACAAGCAACAATAAGGCAGGCCTGCAGTGAGACCCTTGCATCCTGACCATGCTGTTGGGTGGGAGAACTGGGTTTTGATTGCCGCTGATCTAGCCAGTCCCCAGACAGAAACCATCTAATTCAGCTGCCCTTTCTTTGGGACCCCAGGAAGTGAATATTTGAGCGGGGAAAAAAGCTACAGCAGTAATAACACAGCAAGCAGAGTCCTTTGCATTTATGTCTCGTTGTTCTGTCCATCGCTAGGCAACCATTCTTTGTGCTTAAAACTTAAATCTTAAAACCTTGTTCTTTGAAGAAACGGCTCTGATTGGCCGTGTGCTAGGGGATATCCATTCTATTTATTTCTGTTTAGGTCAACCACAATGAAGACCAAGTTGTTTTGCACCTCCAGCCTGATTAGGAACCTCTCCTCTGTATTCTCACAGCATCATATGATAGCGTGGAACTAATGCCATTGCAGTTGCCTATTTACTTGTCCATTTCTCCCTCCAGAATGTGAGTTCCTGGAGAGCAGGTGCTATGTCTTATCTATGTTTGTAGCTACATCCCCAGCACCTAGCACAGTACCTGGCTACATGGACAGTACTGCATAACTGTGGATGGATGGATGAATGAGTGAATGTTTTCCCTGAATTCAAGCTTTGGTAGTTGATAGTATGATTATTTGGTTTAAAGAATGGGCTAGGCTAATTGGATAGACTTGGCCGGGAAGAATTAGGCAAATCGTGAGATAACGAGGACTCAGTGCACCATCCTCTCTGATTCGGGAGGTCTGATGCAGATGAGCCAGGTGCCAGGTGCGAATGCAAGGGCATTTTCCTCTTCTGGCTAGGAACATCATATGGCAGAGATTCACCCAGGGATCTGAATATCAGAATCACAATGAGCAAAATGGCTCATTATTGCACAGGCAAAGAAAGAGAGCTCTCTCTAAGTAACTATGTCTTAAGTCGGGTTCCCTAGAAGCAGAGCCTGAGACAAGGACTCTTATCCAAGTGGTTTATTGAGGGCATGCTCTCAGGAGAAAGAAAGTGAGGGGGGCAGAATAGGGCAGGGGAGATGCCAGGAAGTGAGCTCAGCTGGAGACAATTTGATCACTGTGAGCTTCGAGCTTGGTCCCACCTTGAGGCACGGAGGCTAACTCTTTGTCCATATGTGTCAGTCATTGGCTGTGGGCTATCCTTTGGGGGCAGGGAACCATAATCACCTACTGAAAACAGCTCTTGTTTCAGTGGAAGGCAGTCTTCGGAGAAGGGGTCAGCGATGTGCTGTTGCCAATGGACACCCAGAGTTGGGGGATGGGTGCAGTGGCTGGTAAAACTGATCTGGGCATGGCACCAACAGCATTTGGTAGGGTTGGATAGTATGAAATAGTGTCGATTATAGTAATTGCTACCATTTATTGAGCACCTACTGTATGCCAAGTGCTGCAGTAAATGCTTTATCATCTATCTATCTATCTAATATAAATATAGTCCATAGAGTAGTAGTCCTTAGACTACTATATAGTCCTTAGAATACAGCTATTAAATAGGTAATATACTACCATTTCCATTGGACTGATGAGGAAATTCAGAAGACACCATATTTCACCCTTGGAATATTTCTTTTCTGTGTCTGCATTCCTATGGATAAAATCAGGATATTGCATATCCAACTGACCTGAATTCCATTCATTCATTCAAAACGTGAATTCCACCGACGCTTTTGAGAACCTGTTGCGTGCCACAACTAGGCTAGGCCCCAGGGATGTATCAGTGAACTGATAGTCTTGAACCCTGGCCTCAAAGGGTAGGACTAAGCCTCAGGCCCAGTTCCAATACCCATGTGACCCAATTAAAAAATGTTTGGACACTTGTGTACATTCCGCTCTCTCAGGCCTTAATCAAGAATCTAGACCCCAGGCCTCTGTAACAATCCTTGAATTCCTCACGTAAAACACGCACTGGGTTGGAAAAATTAGTTTTCAAGATTCGGTACAAATCGAGCACTGTAGGCCCTTTCCCTGTGCATGGTAGGATTGAACTTGGTGATCCCTAACTCCCCTTCCAGCTCTCACATCCTAGGATTCTTTCTTCTGATCATCCACTCTGCTTATGACTACATCCTTTGTAGGGGACTGTGATAGTCAGTTTTATGTGTCAACCAGTTATTCAATCAAACACTAGTCTAGGTGTTGCTGTGGAGGTATTTTGTAGATGTGATTAGCATCTACTTAAATTGATTTTAAGTAAAGATTATCTTTGATAATCTGGGTGGGCTTCATCCAATCAGCTGAAAGGCTTTTAGAGCAAAACTGAGGTTTCCCTGAGGAAGAAGAAATTCCACCTGTGGGCTGCAGCATCGGCTCCTGCCTGACAGTTTCTAGCCTGCCACTGGCCTGCCTTACAGATTTCAGACTTCCCAGCTGCCCCCATAACCACTTAAGCCAATTCCTTGAGATGAATCTCTCTCTCTCTCTGTCTCTCTCTCTATATACATATGTAATTTTTTAAAATTTTCATCTGTAAATGAGGGGGCAGGGCCCATATCTTTTCATGTCATATACATCCTACTGGTTCTGTTTCTCTTGACAACCCTAAATTTACACAGGAGCCCACCGTGTCCTTTTTTTTCTTGTAATATTGTCTGGTGGGTATAGTCTTGTATCTTGTGGCGTGTATAGTTGTGGCCCCCATCTGGATTACTAGAAGGCAAGTGAAGCTCATGCTTAAAGAACCAATAAAAAAAGGGCACAAAAACATGAGAAAATGTCATCTTCAGTTCAATTAAGTTGTCCAGAATTTTACAATCAGAAAATCTAGAATTTTTACAAACACGTAAGTTTTGTATTTTACACTATAAGCTTGTTTTGTTGTTCTGATCTGTGAATGGATGGGAGGGACCATATCTTTTCACATTAGGGCCTCTAAAGGTATTCATCCAGCTCTGTATGTCCCCAAGTAGAATGTAAGCTCCATGAGGTCAGAGGCCAAGTCTTGGTTTCTTTGAGACCCTGTAGTACCTGTATGGTGCTTAACAGAGAGTCACATATACAGGAGGTGCTGAATCAATGTATTTTTTTTCCCTTTGTTTTATTTTCCAGGATATGTTGCCTTTGGGAAATGGGAAACGGGCTCAGAGAAATTAGGTTTGTTTGTTGGTTTTAGGCAAATCAATTTACCATCTCCAAGGGAGAGGCTGCTTCCTCAGTATGGTTGGAGATTTATGATCTAAAAAGCATTCCAGAGACTAGCCCTTCTCTTGTTTCTGTGTCCATTGGTAGGGAGCTGGGGGTCCAGATGACTGATATGCATCAGGCTTTGCAAGCATTTTAAGAGAGATTAGTTTTCACAACAGCACATAGGCATGCTGTCCCAAGCCAGCAACAAGCATTGTTGGTGGTGGGAGGGATTAAAAGGGACTTTTGCTGAGACTCAGAGTCTAGACTCTTTCTTGAACACAACCTGGAATAGTGGTGTGATGTGAAAACAGCAGGTGTCCAATAAATCTGTGATCATAGGTCGGCTGACCTATGGGTTATTAACACCCTTGGTGGAGAAAGTAGGGAGAGGTCCAGGTCCAGAGCAGAGCTCTTTTTGAGGCCGCCTAGAGAGCACTTTCATTTATCACCTTTCACAGAAATGATTTGGAAACAACCATGACAATTATCCCGGAGGCAGATGTTTGTGTGTGTGAAGGCTAAGGATGTTGAGTCATCAGAGTTACTCCAAGCAAATGGGCGATACTCCAGAGAGGGACAGGCATTCACCATTAGCCCAAGGTTGGCCGGGTTCAGCACCAGGTAGAGGCTGCTTATTGGTATTGAACACCTGGCCTGAACCCTCCTCAATGGCTTTGGCTGGCCATTCAACAATATTCAGACTCTTTTTTGCACACAGCCTGGAATAGTAATGTGAAGTGTAAACAGCAGGTGTCCCATAAATTTGTGTTCATAGGCCAGCTGAGACTTGACCCCTGGATTATTAACACCCTTGATAGAGAAAGTAGGGAGAGGTCCAGGTCCTTACACAAATAACTCCAGCTTCAGGTGAGAATTTATTAATTTTAAAAAAGAAAACATGAATTAATTGTGTAGATCATAAAGGAGGGACTTCAAATTGAGTCCAACTTGTGATGTGAAACTTCCATTAAACCTGAGTGTGCAGCCCGGGGTCTCTCATCCTCAACCAAGGATAAAAAATATTGTGCAACCTGACATTGCAGAAATAGAGACTAGAGCTTGGGGCCCATGAGAAATGTGGGGAAAGGCTTCCAGAATAAACAGATTAAGAGAATAAAATTATAAAACGACTGTGTGCAGTAGTGCCCAAAATGCACTGAAAATAGAAAAGAAAGAAATGTGAGGGTGGATAGGCTCCATCTCCAATGTGTCTCTGGAGCTTTTCCTCCAGCCCCACTAATTCTGCCACTTTCGCACTGGTCTTGCTGCTTCCTGCCTTCCCTCCTTCCATCCTTTCCCCTCCACACTGGCCAGAGTGAATCTCTTCATGCTTTCTCCCCACTTAAAGGCTTTGATGTAAAAGCCCACATCCTCCGCAAGACACTCAGAGCCCTCCAGAACTAGCCCCAGCCTTTCTCCAGCCGCATCACCTCACCACGCCTCCCTCCCCATATTCTTTGGTCACACAGAATTGTTTCACATTCTTGTCGCTACTCCATGCTCTTTCAGCTTCCAAGTCTGAAATGCCCTCAGCAAACCTTTCAGAAGGTTTGCTGAACCAACCCTTCCAGGCTCAATTCAAATCTGGGTCCTATCTCCTTAGGCTGAATCCACCAGTCTTTCCTCCATGCTTTTCTAGTACTCTCTACTCTCTATGTACTGTTTTACTCTGGTAATTATTTACATAGTATGTTCATACTTTAATTCTCACCAGAGTGTGAGAATTCACATTTTAATTTAATTCACACTAGAGTGTGAGCTCCTTAAAGCCACGGGCAGTGGTTTATTCTTTTTAAAACTCTCGGTGCCTCATTTGGCACTTGTCACTTAATAGATCCTCAATAAATAGAGTTGGACAAGTGAACCAAGTAATCAGTCAAGCAACTTAGGTCTCCAAGCCTGACCTCCAACTTACATGCAAGTATTTCTCTCCAGGATTCTGCATTTGACTGCTGCTCTGAAAATCGATGCTCATTGGTATGTCCAACTCACACCACTGCCTCACATTTCCATATGTTCCATATATTCACGGTGCCTTCCATGCATAATCTGTACTCACACTGCATGAAAAAAGCCTCTCAAATGCTGTATAGCATCCAGCACCAAGCAGTGAATATGGGATATCTAACAAATACTATTTAATCATAGTTACATATGTGATGTAATACATATGTATTACATATGTATTTACATACTGATGTAATACATAGTGATGTTTTTCTGCCATTCAATTCTGTGCTTTGAAAAAAGAGATCATGGCACACAGGGTCAAAAGCTGGTTCTGAATTCCAGGGTATCCCCTTGTTAGAGAGGCGGGGACTTGGATCCACGCACTGCCTCTCTACAATTATTCTCATCCACTGCCGGCTGGTGGCCCTCAGATACACAAGGACCCCACTTCCGTGCCCCATTTGGGGAGGGGCTGATTAGTGACCTCCCGGAAGTCAGGTGCGGCCCTTGGGCCAAGAGATAAGCAAGAAATATGCTGTGACACCCCCTCCCAGCCTCCAAAGACCCTGCCTAGGAGAGGTGGGGGGTGTCGACTCTTCAGAATAGAATCATGTGTGCAACTGAGCCATAATTTGGCTTAAATCAACGTTCAGAACAAACGAGAGCTTTCTGTCATTGCTGTAGCTCCATGAGCAAGATTATCTAATCATTAAGAGGATAATTATTGTCTACAGTCAGAAGGGAGAAGTATCAGAAGGAGGCCAGCAGAAGTGGTGACATGGTGGATAATTTATTAGACGTTGAGTGGCTGTTTTTCTCTCTCCAGGCCTTTGTGAGAGAAACAGCTGAATGCCACAAGTACATCTCCAGGGAGCCGCAGGGTGGCAGGAGCCCAGGATATGGGAACATAATTGCCTTTTA
The DNA here is from genome assembly GCF_057802395.1 of Ceratotherium simum simum. NCBI lineage: Eukaryota > Metazoa > Chordata > Mammalia > Perissodactyla > Rhinocerotidae > Ceratotherium > Ceratotherium simum. Next base: position 56,015,877 of record NC_141909.1, read on the forward strand.
TCTGCTCTGATTTGGGCTTTATCAAATCTTTTGGCTCCCAAGGCATTCTGTGGCTGAAGTATGCATGATGTTCCAGCACTGGGCCCCTTTCTGCACTGCTGGGGGCCCGAGAGCCTGAGGGTCTGCAAAACCTCCTAGCCCTTCCTCTTCCTACCAGGCCTCAGAGCCGTACTTCTGAAAAGCCTTAACCTGGCTTCTCACTAAGTTCTGTCGGGGCTCTGGCCTTGTCTCTTTTCATTCCAGACTGATTTCTGGGCTCGGTGCCTGTGGGAGACTTGCAAAGCTAATGATAAACACGTACTCATGGTAAAGATGAATTTTGTCCCCTTAGGAGAGAGTAGTAGGGCTTAAAGCCTTTTGTAGGACTCTGAACATCTGCCCGTCCACCCATCTATCCATCAATCCATCCATCCATCCACCCACCTGTCCACCCATCTATCTATCCATTCAGTAAAGCTCTGTTGTGCTCAGTCTGCTCAGAGAACAGGGAGATTTTGCCCTGAGGTAGCTCGCAGCAGAGAAGAATATAGATTAGAAACTACATGGTGCTTAGAAGATCAGAGATTATTTCCCTCTACCATCAGCTAGGAGGCCCTAAGGAGACATGGAAATAGCCACACACTCCCCAGTGACCAAGCAACAGCTTATACATGGGATTTCAGCTTCCTGGTGAGATTTAAATAAGTGAAACCTACTGTTGCCAGTGGTTGGTCATGTAGAAGACACTCTAAAACCCATGGTGACCACGAAAAGCTGTTGGTTATCAGAGGCAATCAAGAATATCTTGCCTGTTTTCTTTCACCAAATCCCCTGCCTTCCCTACAGCCCCACCCTCCTACACACACACACACACACACACAGACACACACACACACACACCCCTTCCATTTGTCCCAGCCATACCCAGGTGTTGCAGTTCTCTGACACAACAGGCTGTTTTATACCTTTGTTGTCCTTACGCTCTGTTTTCCAGGGCCTGGTCTGCTTGGTGAGACCTCCTCAGTAGCTTCAGAACCTGCATATCTAGAGACCTCTCCAGAATCTCCTGAGAAGAGTCAACCACTTCCATCACTGTGCCCTGTCCACATCTTCCTTGCACAAGCACTTTGATGTGTGCGTGTGATCACAGGTCAACTAGTGAATGTGCATGTGGAGAGTTCACTCATCCTTGTATCCTCAGGGCCCAGAACAAAAGCCATAAAATGTTTGAAAAGTAATCAGTGTTGAATATTCAGTTATCTTCTTGTTAGAATGTTCTTTGTATTGCTGTCATATTCATTCATTCCCTAATTCAATTTCACACATCTATTGTGCATCCACTATGTGCCAGGCATTATGCTCAACTCAACTGTCATGGGCTCTTCCCTTAAGAATCTTCTAAACCAGCATCTTAAAATTAACATCGGGGGTTGTGCTAATAGTGTGTTCAAGTCTTGGGGTAAATGGGGGGAAAAATATCTCATATTTACACAAAAGATTTATTTTTTACAAAGCATTTTAAAATCCTTTGGTCAAGACCTCTCCTGTTGAGGAAGCAGGGTCGTGCTTATTCCCACTCCAGGGGGACTATGGTTCTAAAATCTGAAGTGTGTGTTCTCTGGAGCAAGCACATGTGTTCACCAGCTCCTGATGCCACTTTGAAACAGGGATGGGTGACAGATGGCATCCGTGCCACCCAAAGGATTGTAGGTGGCACTCAGCCACTCCTCTGCATTACTATCATTTTGTGGACTCCTTTTCCTCCTTTCCCTTCTTTCTCTCTCCCATTCGCTATGTTTCTCTTCCTTTTCCACTTTCTGATGACTTTATTGTCCCATACATACATACCCTTAGGGCATTGCTTAGCATCTGACACTTGACCTAAAAAGGTTTGCTTCCCCTTGACTCCTAGGCAGGATTAAAGTCAAACTCTAGAATGTGGCATGGGGGGAGGGGAGGGACTGGTCCAGCCTCTGTGGTCCTCACGCTGTTGATGACTCCATTCCACACCAGATCGCTGGAGGTGAATGAGCTGAACCAGCAGCTCAGCCTGGCCAAAAATTAGGAAGGACTCAGGAAAGAGACAGTATTGCTTTGTGTGGTTTAAGCAGAAGAACTTCGAAGGCACACTCAGCTTGTGCAGGTCAGACAAGGGTCTGGAAATGGAGGCTGGGCTTTCTGCTTAGGGTTTCACACCATTGCAAAGCCAGGAAACAGGAGCAGAAAGGCCACGCTTGCTTTTCACCCGATGCGTGCGGAGAAGCCTCCTTATCCCAGCATCAGCTTCCCCAAACCCTGCCTGGGAGGACAGTGAATCTTGACAGAGCAGGAGATTTCAGCAGGCCCTAAATGTCAAGGTGAGGAGGAGTGTGGCCTGGCCAGAAAGGGAGCCGAGAGCGTTCTCTGGGGTGGAGCACGTGACTGCGATTCTCAGGCCTGGAGGTCCTGGAGCCAATTCAAGTGGGAAGTGTCAAGAATGCAAAGTTGGCTGTCTACTCAGCACATTAAAAATGTCAAGAACAAGGCAGGGAACAACGCGAGGGGAAGACAGCTGTCTGTTTCGTGGGAGGCGGGTTATGAAATGTTAGAAGCGCACGTTTGCTTTCACGTGTCTGCTGTCTGCTGGAACCCAGGAGAATGGATAGAAAATGACATCCAGGAACCTGTTCCCACCCCGGCGAGTTCTGGCTCTACCTTCCCATGCTCCAGAGAGTCTCCTGCTGCTGCATGAAGAGGAATTTAGGGAGCAAGTCAATCCAGGCATGCCCAGTGAAAGTGAGCATTTCCCGCACCGCTCACCAGGCCTGAAAGGTGGTGAGGAGTAGCTGAGGCTGCATCGGCTCAGAGTCCACGGAGTCAGCAAAACAAGATAAAACAACAAGAAAACTCCAGGCTTATTTCAACTTGGCGTTATTTTTAGAGACACAGTTCAGTTCTCTGTTTCTTACACTTGTAGCCCTGATGCGGGGGCCCTTCTAGATTTATAGGAGATGAGATTCTTCCAACCTGAAGAACTCTATAATTATTTCTTCTAGAGTCACAGTCTTGCTGTCCAATGACTGAAAAGGAGCAATGCCAACAGGAAATGTACACTTGCCACTCTCGGCAGGAACCTGGCTGTGTTGAAAGCCCACCACGTACGAGGTGCTCTTGGGAGTAAGGAGTTGGGCCACTGTCTTTTAGTTTTGATTCCTGAAACAGGAATCTGGTTGCACATAGTTTGTAGCGGACATGATCCCAGGAAACACAGTGAGGGATTGGAGAAGCAAGACGGAAGAGAAGAAAGCTAATAAAGGGGACGTTAATGAGTAGGCTGCTCTGAGAGCATTGGGATTCACACTCACTGGGGTCCCTCTCAACGACTCTGTAGAACACACCACAGTTGTCCAATCCGTGGGCAGGGAACCTGAGACGTTTTTCCCCAGCTCCATCCCCCGGCTGGTTAAGGGTTGCTCCAGTCACCATTTACTCCAGGCTCTTCTGGGCTGCCCCCTGAAGGGGCTCAGCGGATCCCTGTGGCCAGAGAAAGCCTTCAGGCAGAGATGCACAAGCTTGAGGTAAAAAGCCACCGTGTGTCCAGAAGCTGCAGATGTCCTCCAAGGGAATCTGCTCCATCCATCTTCAACAGCCATCATAGCAAGTGACAATAACGGCTCCTCCCCACCTGTGTGCGCAGGCATGTGTGCGTGTGTGCGTGCACAAGTGCACTCACGTAGTTGCTCCACCTCTGTCCCTCTCATGTGCACGCCTCTCACTATAGCCTCATAAACAGCAAGCCCCCAAATGGTTTCAGCCCTGCTGAGCCACACAGCCTTACCTCGCCCTACAAGCAAGTGGAAACAGCGCTTACAACCTCCCAGCCCCCAGCCACTCCCATGCAACTCCATGCCAGCTTCTGATTCCTGCCCAGCTAGAAGGGCTGGGACTCATTTTTGCTGTTTTGCTTAAGCCCTGCTGAAGTGCAGCGTGGAGTAATGGAAAAAACTGGAGCAATTGTCAGGAATTTGATTTTTCTTGTCTCAAGTGCACCAGTAATTTACTTAGTTGACTCTAAGGAAGTTAACTAAACTTTCTGGAACTTAGTTTCCCCATTGGTAAAATCAGAGTAATAACACTTGCCCGATTTACCTCCAAGCGTTGTGATGAGACTCAAAGGAGCCGATTCATGTACCTGGAAGCACCTTCAAACGTAAGGGATGCTCATTGCTCAGCCTTTGCTTCTTACATTGGTTTTAGGCCCTGAGGTAGGGGTCTTGCTGGCTGACCTCTCAAAGCCACCTTTTCCCTCACCCCCAAGTGCGGCATTCCGTTCTGGGAGGGCAGAATGTCCTCTGGTCTTGAGGAAATTAGGCCGTTGTTTGCAATAGGTCCAGGCAGACCAAGTCCAGGACCAGGCCACTCCCCGGGGGCGCACAGAAGGTCCTCTTGGGATGGGTCAGGCAGGCTTACTTGCTGCCTGGTGGTGCCTGGCTCTTCCTGTCTCTTTGTTTAGCTCTGTGTCAAATAGAAAATTCCTGAATCACTATACAAAGTGGTGGATGGAGCAACGCAACTCCCCCAAAACATGAGTAGAGACCAGTGAGAACACCAGCTTCTGTGCTTAGCATGTGTCACTAAGGCCCCCATCATGTCAACAGAGGAGCAAGTGTCATTGGCCCTGACCCTCCAGCTAAACCCAGGAGGGCTTGTCAGTTACTTGGGGAGGGCTGCCCTAAAGGGTGAGCTCCATTCCCCAGGTTTGGAAAAACTAACAGTTCTAGAAGAAGACTCAAGGTTTATCGCACAATCAAATACTGGGGACAATGCTCAAGTCTGTAACAGTGGTAACAATGCCCATTGTAATATTCAGTGTAGGCCCAGCCAAGGTCCTTGGGGAGTAATGATTGGGGCAGGGGGGTCCTGAGCCCTTATACCAAGGCTCTGAATGAAAACCTCTATGACAGCAAAGTGACATTCTGGGACAGAAACATGTTGTTGGTGGGGAAGAGACTTGAAGGAGACTCTAAACAGTTCCCAGAATAAATTCCCACGTAAATCCAAAGAATGCCAGTGGAGAGAAGCCACTGCTCGTTCTCTTCTAAGCCAAATAATATCCTCCTGCCGGAACAGAGTTGTTCTTGGCACTTGGAAGTAAATGTGAGGAGGGAATCAAAACACGACGCCTGAGAAAGGAATCCGTAGAAATCTGAAGGCAGGGACATGATGAAAAATAACAAAGAAAGATGAGTTGGTGGCAGGAACAAAGATTAACTGTGCTGGAGGAGGTGGTGCTTTGGCTCTTAGAATAGGGATGAGCGAATGTTAATTGCTCGGAAGTGTGGCTCCGTCAGCCACGCTGCAGACACACGTGCCCTTCACCTCTGGTCTGTGGACTCAAAGGAAAGTCCCTGCCCAGCCATATGGCAGCCCCAGATCAGGCTTCTGGGAGCTGAGGCCCCAGCCCCTGCTGCCTCCTTGTACTAATTCTGGAAGGACACTCCGTGTCCTAATCAGTGAGGCTTCAACTTGTGATGCAAAAGTTCTCCCCTTGTGAACAGTCGACACAGAAAGTAGTGAAACTTGGCAGAGAGAGTATTCTCTTCTCCCACCTTCAATTACACCAGAACTGCCTTGGGGGACTCTGGCAAGTTTGACAAATGGCAGAAGAATTTAGAAGAATTTCTTCACTGGCAAAGAGAAGTCGATGATTGGGCACAAACATGCTGCCATAGTTCTTTGTACTAACACTCTAGATGGCAGACAGAAATACCAGATTCCTTTCAACTCTTCACGTCTAATCCTCTAGTGCCACGTGCAGACTCAACTCTATAGCATTTGGGTAAAGACGAAGTTCTGTGCCGTGGCAAGAACAAATTCATCACAAACGCTGTACATTCCAGCTAAAGGCATCACTTTGTCCATGTGAATCACCAGGCAGAGACAGCTACACTTGCCCGACTCTGAAATCCTTGACTCATAGAGGACTCAGATATACTAATACCCACTATTTATGCAAGCACCTTTCTCCAAGTGGCTTGGAGCAGTTTATGAGCTGCTGGCTCATTCCTCATCATGTCGCTTGGAGGGAGAGCGAAAGGTGGGGAAAGAGGGAGGGTAGACATAATTGTCTGCATGTTTATATGGGGAAACTGAGGCTCAAACAAGCCCTAAAGTGAAATGTGCAGACATTTATGACTCAGACGCTGCCTGTGGAAGAGCCAAAACGAGCTATTCTGAGTCCTAAGTGGACTGTTTTCTTGGTCAACGATTTCATGCAGCTGTTCTGACAGCCTCAAAGCAGGAGAACCAAAATGCAAACTCACTATATTTTATGTTTATCACCAGTTTCCCTCCCCTCATCCTATCTCTGACTCTTGTTCCATTGCAATTTGATTGCCCTTTTTATTGATTTTAGAGGCCTCTCTACCCTCCCCTAGTCCTGACAGTCACCTCATGGCTGACATTTACTCCATTCTTGACCATTTCCTGACCCCCGGTATTTCTCCCATATCAAAGCTCTACTACTTCTTTCCCTTACCTGTCCCTGATCCACACACCTGCTGTCCAGAGGTAGGACTGGCAATAGGGGAAGATCGGGGCTGGGTGAAGCTCACAGATGGAATATAATATGTCCATTTTATTCATCATTTATTTTTAAAAAGCTGAACATTTATCAGCTGAATTTTTAGGCCAAATCAAAATATCTTCATGTCAAAACAGCTGCAATAAAGTGGTCCTATTAAAATAGTTGCATCCAAAGAACTGAGAGTCTAGATGTCACCTGCTTCTGGCACCTGACTCTGGTCCTCTTTTGTATGGCCTTGCCTTCTGTTCTGCTGTATTCCAGCGTGTGGTTCATTAGAAGAGGACTAGCACCAGGGCCACTTTTTGTCCTGTTGTTCCAAGTGAGGAGTATGTAGGTGTCACAGATGTAACTGGTCCAGAAGCGGAACAGGGTGCTAATGGCATGGCCACGTGTTTCCACCTCCCTGTGAGAAGCCGGGCTGGCATCAGTCCTCTCCCCAAGCTCCTTCCCACCCCCATCCACCCACAAGCTCTTGTTGGGTCAGAAATGCAGTTCTTTGATGGTGCCAGACAGCCAGATGATGCTAGAAAAAAGAAAGAAAAAGCAAAAGCAGATTTCTAAATTAAGCACAAGGCTCGTTTATAAAAATAAATAGCCACAGCCTAGCAACGTGCTCACGGCTCAGCTCCCCTCCGTGATGTAACCTCTGTGGCTGGAGCCGGGGATGACACAGGCTTCAGAGGGCCCCATGCCCTGGCGCCTCCCTATGCGTAGTACTCATCTGGAGTGTGCTGACGGTGGCACTACGAGGGCCCGGTTCATCATGCAAGGCCAACCAAGAGCCAGGCTCCCAAGAGGCAGAGAGGAGCCAGAGCTTCCCAAACTTAGTGAGACCCATAAACACCTACAGACTCTTGGCAGTACCACACCTGAAACAAAAGCAGATGAAGTTCATTGGGCTGCTCTATTGAAACAGAAGCCCCTTCTTGAGACCATGTCTTCTATGTTCACCCCTGAATGCCCAGTACCCAGCTTCGCACATGGCACACAGTAACCGTGTGAGGGAAGGCTTGATGGAAGTGTGAATGAATGAATGGGTGGATGTTGCCATCCCGTCATTGCTGCTCCCCAAACTCTCCACCCTAACTGGAGTGAACTCCAGAATCTGAAAAGAGGCATAATCTTCTGATTATGACATGCACCAAAGAGGCAATGTTCCCCGGGCTGGATATTTAAAGTTGAGCCTACAGCTGGGGTGAGCACCTGGGAGGTGATTAGAAGATGCAGGCTTTTACTGCCCCAGGTGCTGGTGGTGAGGCCAGCATACATGGGAGGGGCAGAGTGGGATGTGCACTTGGTAACAATTGTCAGCGTTCCTGAATCTTCTCTCATTCTTTAGGCAGTGTCACTTCCAAGAGTGAGATGTTGATAAACAGGGAAGCTACAGGACAAAATAGTACATGAGTTTCTGGTCTTAATCCTGTTGGGAAACAAAAAGTAGAGCCCACAGTGCCCTTGGGGCCTCAACAGGCAAAATACATCAGAAATGGACCACAGTACAGAAGATTTAATCCTGTCACCAACCCTTCCAAGTCATGTTGGTTAAGTAAGGCTGGGGTGATCCTTACACAGTCCTCAGAACACTGAAAATTAAGTAATCCTCTGAATCCCATGAGCATCCTGGTGAAGTTGGAGGGGACAACCTTGACTCCTGGGAGCAGTTGCTTCTGAGATTCCACATATTCCCTAGTCACCAGAGGGTGGTTGATGACAGCATGTCAAAGTTATAAATCACCATTTCAGAGTAGGGGCCCTGGGTTAAAAAGATCAGAGAAATTGGCCCACAGTTCATAAATCTGTCTTCAGACATCCTTGTCTGGCCTGGCCAGAAGCAGTAAAGCCACATCTATGTCAGCGAGAAGAAGGTTCTTAATTAAATTCAGATGTACAAGAATACATTGCAGGTCTATTTTTGGAATAATAATCTATAATGGACAAAAAAAATCTAAACAGCAGCAGAAGTGGTACAACAGCACCCAGCAGCACATAACAGCACATAACAGCAAAGCATGAGTCCTCACAGACTCCTGGATCGTTTCAATTCCACAGCTTCCCAGGGCACCAGAGCCGTGGTACTGGGACTTTTAGGAAAAGAGACTCCAGCAGTGACTTGCTTGAAGATGCGACCACAAGGACACAGCCCCAGCAGAGGGTAAGAACACAGACTGGTCAGAATACCCTCAAGTCTACAGTGACGTCTCTTTGATGATCCTAAGAAAAGCCCTGTCCAGAGCAGGCTAACCATGGCATTCATAGCTGCAGGCCTCTGCTCCAGCCTGGTGAGCGCACAGCATGTTCCATGGGTCCCTAACTCTCCATGCTCAGGGCTCCCACTTCTGAAATGGCTGCTCAGTGATAAGACCCCACTGACCTTCGTTCTGTTTAGAGGTAACAGAGATTCATGAGAACAGAGTCCAAGACTCAGCTCTGTGACCTTAACTACTTGGAAAGTCAGTTTCCTCATCTATAAAATGGGGAGAATAGAAACTCTGCTATCTGCCTCCCAAGATTGTATGAGGATCAAATGAAACTCTATTATGGTCAAATGCTTCTCAATCTGCAAGCTATTGTTCTGTGTGAAAATATTTTCTAAATTGTAGAGGTATACAATGAGAAGTTTCCTTCTAACATGGGGAATGAGACCTCCATTGTCACAAACTTTCAGGGTGCTGCCTGGTTCTGAGTGTTCTAGGCTTCCTCCAACCTAGTCACAATCCTAATTTTTTGCAGGGACCCCTGGCCTATTCCCTTGGCTTCACATACCAAGGACTTCTAACATTTGTATGTGTGTGTGTGTGTGTGTGTGTGTGTGTGTTTGTAACTGCTTCTCTCCCCTTATGATCCCTCAAAAAGTGCTAGAATTCTAGAATGCCTGTGGGACCTTAGGGGCTCACATAATCCACCCCTTCGCTTTGCAGAGGGAGGCATGGGGTCACAGACAGTCAAGCACTCATCCAGGGTCACAGGTTGAGTTTCATTCGCCCTGTCCTTGGCACCTCTTACAGCCTGGAGTGTCTGCCCTCCAGTTGATCTTTGAGGGCAATAGTTCAAATTAGGTACTTCCCTCCCTCCATAATAGCCACATTTCCCTCACTTTTGCGTGAGTAACTATTACTTAAGCTAGGTGTGTTATTTAGGATATGGGGGCGAGGAGCAGGAGCATGGTAGCCAGCTGAGGACAAGTGGTTATTAGAGAGTGGACAGGTGCCTCTAGGGATCTAGATGATATTTGAATTTGCCTTTTATTTTTGAAAAATAAATAGAAATCATTTTCACTTTTTTGAGTTATTCATATTGATTTGCATTCTCCAAGAAACGACAGATTACATCCGTGCAAAGCATAGATGCTCCTAACATCAGTTGCTGTGAGTTGTTTTAGAAGAACATGGTGTGTAGGGAACTAGGGTTTGTAGAGTGACAGTTCCTCTACCATCTGCTCACTTTCCTCTCAGCAGATGACCTTACATCTATCCATCAAAAAAAAATGAGGTTATTTTGTGTGAAGCCCTCCCCCTGTCCTCACCACACCTACCTACTCATATGAAGAAGGTTCTTCGTTCTTCTGTGACTAAAACTCTACCTGTCAGCTAGGCCTAGGGGACCAACCGTCCCAATTTGCCCAGTACTGAGGGGTGTCCCTGGGACACAGGACTTTCAGTGCTAAAACTGGGAATGTCCCAGGCAGACTGAGAAAATTTGATTGCCTAAGTAGGCCCTATGCCCTCTCCCCAGGGACCTTTCCAAACAGATAACAAATCAGTTTGAATAAATTGTTACCAAATTGCTCTGTGAGATTGGAGGTCAGGAATAAAAGTGGGATGAATGAATGAATGAATGAATGTAATGATTTATTTTTAATGAAATGATCCATGAATAATGGGGAGGGACAGAACCAGGAGGAGGATATCCTACTGTCCAGGTGAGCAGAAGAAAAGAAATTTCCATTAAAGGATTTATGTAAAGATGTAGACCCCATTCATCAAAAAGAAAAAATCTTGATGGAAAGTTAGGGCAATCCATATTATACAAGAAACCTCCCTCTGAGGAATCTCTGGACCATAGAAACTCCCCAGTCCCTGAGAGCTGAGAGGGTCAGTATCTCAGCTCACTTGTAACCCACTGACCTCTTTGAACCACAGGATTACAGCATCTTGGCCTAAATACATAGTTCTAGATTCTACTCCACCACAAATCTGAAATCTACATTTTCCCTAGGTTTCTGGCGAAACTAGCAAAGCCTAGGCAGTCAAACTCCTTCTGATGACCCAACATTTCAAAGCTTCCTCAAAGGGCGTTTCCTGCAATGGGACCGGTGTGGGTTCCTGTTTACATTTTCACTTCCTTGGTCCCAGTTTACCCCATATGTACACAGGGTTGCAGGTTGAGCAATGACCTAAAGACTTTGGGCAAGAAGAAAGTAATCCTAGATCACATTCAGCCTGCATTCAATGCTGACCTGAAATGAGTTTTATAAAACCATTAGCAACCACAAAAAAGGATACTGCCAACAATTTAAAAATTCAGAAATTTCTCATTAATAAACTCAGGTAAACTGGCTTCTCTTGAAAAATGGGAGGATCTGACAACTCAGGGCCACAATCCCTACCCTGGTCGCAGTGATCTGAGACTGAGGGCCTAGATAGTGCAGGAGATAGGAGTGTTGGCCACCAGGATTCAAATCCATCCTTGGTACTTATAGGTTACCGTAAGCATGAACTTAACCTCTCAGAGCCTTGGTTTCTCATCTTTAAAGAAAATGTTAAACTAACAGTATTTTTTGTGTACCGAAGATGCTTAAAATACTAACTAGCATGTAATAATTATTCAATAAATGTCAATTGTTCCCCCCCACGCAGGTAGCCTTGCTATTTTTCTTACCTTTCTGGCCCCATGAGCAGAACTGTTAGTCTAGATAGTTCAACAAAATGAGTTTGGCAACCATGGTGCCTTGAGTCATTAGGTAATAACTCAAGTCTACATGCTTTCCTGGGTGGACTGGCCCCGTCCCCAGCATCACACATGTCCCTTCTCCCTCTCTGAGCTTCTCCCTCATCCTGCTGGAGCTCATAATGAAACCTGACAGCAGAGCAAGGGACACACAGCCACGTCGAGTCCTCAGACTTTCTACTTAGGATTTTCTGGACAGAAGAAACACGGTCCCCCTAGTTGCTTCAAGGTGTCTCATCCACTTAGCAATATCGAGTCTCTCCCAGTTGTTTTGCCTTCCAGTCCCCCCAGCACACATAAGGAGAAAATCTTTTGAGTAATTCAGTTAGCAAGTGAATCAACCAGAAGACACAAATCCATGGGAAAACAAGGGGATGCTTTGCTCACACAAAGTTGTTTTTAATAAACCAATTTCTGTTGCTAAGCAATTTTGGTGATGCCTCTTCCACAAGTACAGGTAAAAAGAACCCTTGATTGTCTGCAGTGGATTAAGTTGATGCTCTCATGAGTCAGAAGAAGGTACCAGAGAAAGTTTTACTCATGCTGTGGCTGAGTGTAAAATATTGCATAAGAAGCAAAATAGAAGTGGCATGCTCGGGTTGTATAAGTATAGTTATTTTGGGGTTTGACACTTGTTTGGGGAGTTAGCCGTAGAGAGCTGGATTGTTCATTCATAGCTGAATGGATGGAGTCATGGTGTGGGAGACAGTCTCGCTGGTTCTCTTAGGAAGACTAATAATTAAAGTTGTGGTTAGATCTTACATCAAACTAAGGGAGGTCCAGTGGAACTCCCTTGAAGCGAGAAAGAGCCTTTGAAACAGATTCGATGTTGCAACTGTCAAATCCCACAGCATAGTCATTATGCTAAGGAGATGAGGTGAACAGTAAGCCAGCCAATAAGAACAGCTGGAGAGTGGTACCATTTCCAATTGCTCCAGTCTCCTGACTGTTTGGAGAAGTAGGGCAGGGTTGAAGCCAGCCCCACAAATCCTTTTACAAAATTTAACACACTGGGTGGCTACGCCTCCCGTTGCTGAAAGCATGGAAAATCCTTTGGCGTAATTTCCTGAGTCTCTAAATATATATTTCCCCAATAACTAAATGTGGCTATTTGAACAAAGCCAATCAGTTAACATAAAGAACAACATTTGGAGGGAAGAATGTTTGGAGTGGAAAAGGGCGATTTCCCAGAAAATTCAATTTCTTCTTTATAACTTCTTCATTGCCATTATTTTGATACTGTGAAGGGTCTAATTAAAACTTTTTGCCTATATTTAAATTAAATTATTAAGCTGCTGAAAATAAAACTGCAAGAAGTGTGAAGAACTGCTGTTTTGACTATTTTTTGGCTGTCGTCGACCCTTTGTTCTCTCTTCCTTGTTCCTAATTTTTAAGAGCTTCACAAAGACCCAAGGCTTCTCACACCAAATCTCCAGTGTCTCTTCCTACTCCATGTCTCCCTCCAGGCCACTGTTTCCTCCTGCCTGGCCTATGGAATAGCATCTCAGTAGAGGTGAGGAAAATTGAGGAGCTTAAGGGGATAAGATAACTGCCTCTGAACTCCATCATACTCTCCATCCTGCTGGAGGAAAAAAAAACCAAACCCATGGCACAAACTGGGTCATATAATTTTAGGTTAGTGTCAGACTCCTTGGCCAGGAAGCCATTAAACTTCACTTTGCTTCAAGGTTTCCATCTATAAAAGCAAAGCATAGGACTTGCTCCCTACTGATTATCCAGGAATGTGCTGGGAAGATTTGTCAACAAAGGTTTGGAGAGCTCCTGGAAGGAGTTGAGAAATCTGATCACTGTGTGTGTTCATTGTGAGGAAAGCTTATTTGAAACGAGTAAGTCAACAACAGACTACTGGGAAGGAAAAGATGGAAACAGCCCCTGCCTGGGAAAATGAAAGAAGTCACCTCCATTCTGGTGAAAACTGTGTGCAGTGAGGATCTGCAGAGGAAGTGTGGCAATGAATGGCGATGGAAGTTGCTAGAAGCAATGGACATGAGCAGAGGATTAAAGCAGGCATCAGGATCCAGCAGCTGAGAAGCTCTCTTGGGAAGCTGAGCACACCACTGGTGACAGTCAGAAACCCAGCAGACCTTTCCCACATAATCCCTGCTTTGGACATATTCTATATCTTGATCAGTATGTTGGTTACATGAGTACACCTAATGTACAGTATATGTAAATTTTACCTTAATTTTTAAATCTTTCTATCTAACCCCATTTAAATCAATGAGTTCTCTGCTGTGCCCATGAGCAGCTATACTCCAATTACCAATTTTTATAATGACAGTCCTCATATTTATATTCAACAAGATTAACGGATGCAAATATGGATATTCATGTACATTGTAATCATAGAAATAGTCAGATTAAAACTGGCTTTGTCATTCTCTAGTAACTGTTAGCTCTGCACATTTATAGTGCACGGCTAATCATTCAAATGCCAAATGCCGTAGGAATTACCAAGAAGAATATTAAATTATGTGCAGCAGACTTTCAGCATTAAATATGGTTTATTATTTTCTAATTCATTAAAAGTTGGCAAAGCATGTATGGAAATATGACAACTCTATTTATCAGAATATTGATTTGCCCCAGTGATCCTACATTCTTACTAAGCTTAATAGAATTTACAATATATATGATTTAAACTTTGGGAAGAAATAGATAACAACAATTATTACTGAGTTCATGAATTAATTGTTCGGTTCTAACATAAAAGATAAATATTTCTTGATCCAGACTCTGTGGCTTACTGAGAACAATCAATGTCTGAAACGAGCCTGAAGCTGGGTCCTTGCTAAAGAAGTATCATACTTTTGTAAATCACACATAGTTGTGAAATTCAAGTTTGTGTATTCTCTTTCTGATAGGAGCTTCAAATAAACAAAGAAATAACTTATTTGAGAATAGGCAGAAAACATAACTCAATTAATTAATTTGCCACCATTTGAATATTCTTGTCAATATCAGCTCAGGCTTGATCTTTCAAGGCAGTGAGGTGTAATCATCACACCATCTTCCTCATCATCCTTGAGCCTTGGGTTGTCTGAGACTCTGAGATTTGCATGCAAGAAGTTTATCCAGGACTGCTCTAGGGAACAGCTCCTGTGGGAGACCAGAGGAAACAGGATTGGAAGGAGAAGTTGAGCCCCTCTGTGGTGGCAACAAAGATCTAAGCCAATTCCAGGAGGAACTCTGAAGATGGAAGGAGACTCTACTGATGATGCTTATGGGGCAAAGGGGGCCAGAATTTGTATCCCCACATCAACCTGTCGTTGAATATGGGTGCCCCAGAGAAGAGATATGACCTTGAGCAAGAAAGCTTTCTTTGGCATAGGGAGCCATCAGCAGCCAGGAGAATGAAGACTTCCAACTTGAAGGGGAATCTGGTGTTGCACCACAACATCCACTACAATCTTCATAATATGAGTAGGTATTAAATGCCCAGACATGTGCTAAGTTGTTTACACACATTTTCTAATTCTCACTATAGTCCTATGAGGGAGATAAAGTTTTACCCCTTTGTACAGTTGGGGAAACTGAGGCTTAGGAAAGCTAAGTAACTTGCCCCAAGATCACTCAGCTACTACTTAGCAGTACAACCTGTGTTCAAACACAGGCTACATGTCTCCAAAGCCTTGCATGTGAGCAAAACCCTGGATGTAGAGTCACGAGGCCAGAGTCCCCTCCCACTGACAAGCTGTGTAGCCTTCACCAAGACACAGCTCTGAATCTCTTAATCTGCAGAGGGTAGACATTTTCCTGAAGCATTCAGGGACTCCCTAAGGCACTGGAAAGTGGGAGGGAGGGGCGGCTGGGCCAGGGTAGAGGAATAACTCTCCTATGGATCTGCTCTCCAGGGCTAGTGGTGTCCAACCGTCAGTTTGGAGGTGTCTACAGGGGGCAGTGAACTTGACCACCATTCAGACCAGTGTCAATATCCAAGAAGCTTTTGGGCAGTGGTGCTGCCTACAGTCAGATGAGAGGGAAGGTTATAGTTCTGGGTTGTCTATCTACCTGGAAGCAGGCCTCCAGGCAGTGGACAGAAGATAGGGAATTCAGCAAGAGTGGGAAGATGTTAAGAGTCCCAGCTGACAGGCTCTGGTAGGGAGGAGTCTAATCTAGCTGGACTAGTAAACTTTTATCATGGCTTATAGGGCCATGATGTTCTTTATCTGCAGACATACTTCTCTTACCACATCCACTGCTACTCCCACCTCCTGCACTGCCACTGGCTACACTGAGCTACTTTCCTTTTCTACAACATGTATATGTGTAACGTATGTAATCTCAACTTCAGGCTTCTACCTGGAAGACCATTCTCCCTTTCTCCCTTTCTTTGCCTGGTTAACTCCTACTCATCCCTCAAGTGTCTACTAGGACTCTTCCAGGAAGCCTTCTTTGACCTCCCAAGAGGTTAGGTGCGTTAGGTGACCCTCCTGTGTTCTCCCAGAGCAGCACATGTTGGGAAGATTATATAATGACTGGCCATAATAAGCACTCTAAAAACAGTGGCTGTTATTAATCTTATTCTTCCTTGATAGCACCTGTCATTCTGAGTTGGACACCATGCATGCTTTGCCTGGACCTCGGCCTTACTCTATCTCCAGCATCTGCCACATTGCAGAGCATAAAATAGGTGCCTGATAGATATTTGTTGAAATAATAAAAAGCTTAGTTACACAACTGAGTAAACATGGACAAGACAGCATGGGGAAGTGGAAGAGGAAGGGGATGGCTAGGGCTCGCCTGCAACCTCCCAGAGACTGGCTCAAAAACCACTGTCAGTCTCTGCCGGGGGGTGGGTCCATCTGAGCCTCCATCTACATTGGCTCTTGTGCTCAGGATTGTGTAAGCCATGGAAGGAATCAGGCCTCCTGGCTGAAGACCTTTAGAGGGACCAGAGCAGACAGGGACCGTCTTGTGCGCAGGACTGCTGTTCAGAATGTGATTCCACCACTTGTTTTTCTAGGATGCAGTACAGCTTATGCAACAAACATGGGATTTGGGGTCAGACATACTCACATCCAAATCCCTACTGTTTTACTTAAAGCTATGGGATGGAGGTTAAGGACAGAATCTTTGGAGAAAGACTTCCTGGATTTGGATACCAGCTCCTCCACTTCCTCACTCTGTGACATTAGACATGTTATGTGACCTCTCTGTGCCTTGGTTTTCTCATCTGTAAAATAGAGATAAGAATTCCTCCTTCACAGGGTTATTACGAAGATTAAATCGGTTCATAACTAAAGTTCTTAGAACAGCGCTTGGCATATAATCAGTCCTATATAAAGGTTTACCTAATCATCCTGAGCCTCAATTTTCTCATCAGAAAAATGGATATATGTAGAACACTTGATACAGTGTCTGACATATGGCAGACTCTCAGTAATTATTATTATTATCATTATTTTCATTATTATTACTTTTCTTGTGAAATGGAAGATACTTTCTTAGAGTGAACAATTGGATAACAGAAACTTTGTTCCTGTGGATACTTTTGGTCTCTACTGAAGATTTTGGAAGAAAAGGAGCTGTATCTGTTTGTTTCTGAGCCAGCCACTTCCCTTGTGCCTTGCCTTTCTTCCCTAATGTTCAGAGAACCTTCTTCATGGACCCAAACAAACACTCCAATGCATACCCATTTCTTTGGCAAATGAGCAAAGGAGGGGTATATTAATTTCCTTAGGCTGCCATAACAAAGTCCCACAAACTTGGTGGCCTAAAACAACAGATATTTGTTCTCTCACAACTCTGGAATCAGAAGTCTGAAACCAAGGTGTTGGCAGAGCCACACTCCCTCTGAAGGCTCTGTTGGAGAATCCTTCCTTCACTCTTCCAGCTTCTGGTGGCTCCAAGTGCCCCTTGGCTTGTGGCTACATCATTACAATCTCTGTTTTTGTCTTCACGTGGCCTTCTCCCTCTGTGTGTCTCTGTGCTAAATCTCACTCTGCTTTTCTCTATTAAAGACACCAGTCGTTGGATTTAGGGTCTACCTTAAATTCTGGAAAATCTCATTTTGAGCTCTTTAATTTAATTATTTCTGCTAAGACTCTTTTTCCAAATAGGTTCACATCAGGTACCAGGGCTTAGGATGTGGACATATCTTTTGGGGCTAATTATTCAACCCACTATAATGGGTAACAGGGCCCTAATTGGATCTAAATAGAATCTATCCCTTTACCTTGTTTGAACCTGTGTACCTCTCCTTTGCCCCTTTCCTTTTCCCTGCACGCTTGTTCCAGTCTCGTCCATATCTCTTTGATGGGCTGGTCACAGCCAGAGGGGCAAGCAAGACATCCTGACCGACCAATCTGTTCCTCCTGGGGCTCCACTCTGGCCCACATCTGCACCTGCTTCCTGCCTCAGGATTTGCTGTGGGCAGCACGTTGGATACTTGAGCCTATGAAAGCTTATTCTGCTTGGCCCACCCACTTGTCTTGTAGATAGCCAGGAGTGTCGAATGTCACCCTGGGACCTCACAGTGCCAGCTTGCCCCACCTGGCTCTTCACCAGGGTTGCCTGGGTCACACATCAGGTTTCATAGATGAGCCAAGGCAGGAGACCCCGGTGAGCTGGAACAAATAGAGGCAGTGGATCTGGGTCAGAGCAGGAATTATGTTTGCACTTGGACCAGGCAAATAGGCTCAGAGAAGGAATCTGGGTCACAAGCTTGGCAGACTGGCAGGAAACACAAGGCCTGATACACAAATTAAAATGGAGACTAGCTTTCCATCCACACAGGCCAGTTCTTAGTTCTCCAAAGTCTGATTGAGGTGGGTCTGTGACATGTGGCACACTATGTATTGTAAGGACTAACTAAATTTAGCGTATATTCATCGAGCATTTGTTATATGCCAGGATCTAGGGATGCAGAGATAAAGCACAATCTTTGTCTTCAAGTAGGTTAAAGTACAGCAGGGACACGTACACATAAAGAACTAATTGTCATAAGATGTGATAACTTTATGCACATAATAACTCATTCTGCCTTGGGTTAGGGGATGGGTCATGGTGGGGGCACAGAGGAGGTAACATTTGAGCTGGATCTTAAAGAATTCAGTAAAGAAAGTGTGGGAAGAGCAGTCCAGGAAGTGTTCTGTCCAGCCGACCAAGTGGGTGCCTCTTCTCCCTCTCCTTCTTTGTGTTGCTCTCATCCAAAGCCTCAATCTTGTGTAAAAAGAACTACCTTCATACAAGAACTATTTTTTGATCAGTACTGTAGAGACAGATATTAAGCATGTCCTACAAATGGGCCATGGCCCATGGAAACAACCAACTGGAAAGGCCTCCATTGTGAGGAACTGGTTTGGTGGGTGTTGGCTGAATAGTTGAGGCCCCACTGTCACTACCACTACTATTCCTACTAGTAAACCTTAGGGTATCAGTGTGTTTCAATGATGTATCACCACTGAGATTATCATGTGGCCTATTTGGATATTTTTCTTATTAAAAATGTTTTCCACTTATTTTACATATAACGTTAAAGTCCCCCAAACCCCAAGAAGGCATTTATGATCTCAATCTCTAGTAAAATGTAAGGAGGTTATTGCTCATTACTCCCTCTTCCATATTTTTTCAGTATTTAATGAATGCCTCTTTGAACTTTCTTGGAGGTGTCTTACAACCCAACATCTTTATCATATTCTTAAATTTGCAAATAGGGCATCTTCATGAAGTATCAATTTTATCTAATTATGATTAGGTCACTTTTAAATAACTTAACTGGGTATGTAGGTTTAAGTGTATCCCAATATTAAAACAAATATGGACATATATATCAGCATGGAATATAAAATTCAAATAAATTTTAGAATCAAAACAATAGACTTCAAAAAATATGAAAGAAGCCAGACACGAAAGGCTACATACCATGTGAATCCATTTATATGATATTCTGAAAAAGGCAAAATTATAAGGATAAAATTGATATCAGTGGTTGTCAGGGTGGAGGAAGTAAATTGACTGCAGAAGAACACAAGGAAATTTTGGGATGAGGAAAATATTCTATATCTTGATTGGGATGGTGGTTACATTACTGAATATACTTGAAAAAATTCAACCATACAATTGAAAAGGTGAATTTCACTTTATGTAAATTATATCTCAGAAAAACTAGAAGTTGGGTTACTTCAGGCTCCCCTTCTAGGCTAATTCACTGCTACATCATTCTTTCTTATCTGTTTTTAGCAATACCTAGAAAGAAGAGTTTGAGAATTACCCATCCAACATCCCTTCTCTCTAAAAGAGAGGCTTTTGAGTGTGATTCTGAGTGAGATGGACTCCAAGATCTTGAATGATTTAAATTTAAACAAGCATTTCAGGAGTAGGAGGTATGGGGCACTTTCAAATGTATATAACATACCATCGTACCTACACACGATATTTTAGGGATACGTAATAATTTATCCCAGCTTTCTCAAACTTCTTTACTTGTGAAATGTTCACTTGCTGCAATATACCAGTAAGGCATGTGTATCAGTTTCCTGTGGTACCAAGTACCACAGCCTGGGTGGCTAAAACAATAGAAATTTATTTTCTCACAGTTCTGGAAGCTAGAAGTCCAAGATCAAGGTGTCAGCAGTTTCTTTTTTGGTTTCTTTTTCTCAGCTTGGCTTGTAGATGGTCATCGTCTCCTCTTTGTGTCTTCAATCTGTGTCCTAATCTCTTCATATAAGGACACCAGTCATATTGGATTAATGCCCATCTCAAAGACCTCACTTTAACTTAAGTACCTCTTTAAAGACCCTATGTCCAAATACAGTCACCTTCTCAGGGGTTAGGACTTTACTATATGAATTTCGGGAGGACACAATTCAGCCCATAACAGCATGCTTCCCTCTCCTTCCCTCCGCCATCGCACATTCTTTTACTATTCTAGCCATCCCTCCAGCTATGCTGCCTCTCCCGAGATATAACTTCCTCCCTCTTTTTTCCCCTCGGTTACCTTCATGCGCTGATCAAACATTTGCAAGAAGTGGAAAGAAACGCAAGCACTAAGCTACCCTAAGGATGTCACGACACTGTATGCAGGCCCAGATGGAAAAGTGTGTCATTTAATGTTTTTGTTTGTTTGGCTTATTTCTACAAATCCTGTCCTCAAAAGATTATGTGGAGCGGCTTTGAACTCTCAAACTACTCCAGGAATCTATCAAACATGTTGACCGGAAACCTAACTGTTGCCCACAGTGCACATAGCCTGTGCTCACTGCTACCACACATGTAAATAGGTGAGAAATGGTTGCATAGCAAATCTGTAGCAAAGCAACAATAGTCTAGTTTTTAACCCCAGCTTCTGCAGCTAGCACGGATAATTAACGATGAGACGAAAGTCAGATCCTGAAGTAATTTATGCCTGAGCAGTGTAACATTTCAAGCTGAAAATATTTCTCTTCCCACTGAAAGGCAGGGAGACTTCTTGAACTTCTGGTGAAGGGAACGTCAGCTGCTGGCTCTGCTTCCTCTACCACAAGGCAATATTCCCACGCAGCTCTGGGAGCACTGGAAACAAGTCTTTCTTCCAGTATCTGCATGGTCTCATAGAGCAGCAAATGGAAGCGTAAATAGATCGGACTGTGATATAAAGGCAATTCATGCAGACTTTGTACTTTGAGGTTCAACTTTTGAGAAAACAAAATACTGCGGACTCTTTGCAGTTAGTACTAGGACTAAGAAGTGGTGAGCCCAGCAAGGTTCCATGTGAGGCATGGATGAGGCTCGGTGAATGACACAAGATCAGGATGATCAAAAGCAAAGGGGACCTAGATAAGAAGGAAAGCAAAAAGAGTTCAGGTTGCAGCATCATATGTCATGAGGAAGGAAAGTGAGTAATAATCACAAAAATGGCTGCCCTTTATTGAGTGTCTCTTATTGTGCGAGGCCTGGACTAGTTTCCATACATATCATGGTCCCAGTCCTAGGACAGCACTACCATTTGCCTCTTACGATCCCTAGTTTGCACCTGAGGAGAGTGAAGCTCTGTAACACGCAGTAAACGGCAGAGTTAGAACCCAAGTACCGAGTTTCCCCTGATGCCCAAGCCCGCTCTCTTCTGCTATCCATTATAGCAGCCATTTATTCATTCGTAGTTCATCGTATCGAGTAAGCAGAATAGACTCTGAGTAAACTGAACACAGTTTGTTCCTATGTGTGGTTTCAATTCTTCTCAAATTATTTTTTCAATTGTCTTTATAAAGTTCAAAGAAATCACATCACAGCAGATTTTGCTAAGAGGTTGATACTTCAAACCGGGGGATGCAATTGATTTTTGCATTCAAGTCTCTGATGCCCAGAGTGGGCCAACTTTATTCAACAGTGTAGCCCTGCATTGAAAGGGGTAGGGTTTGCTCCTTTCTGCTCAATTCACAGCAGTTGGGAAGGTGTGGTCTCTCCACTGATAAGATTGCTGTCTAATGGGAGACAGGACAGACCGGGCTTCTGAACAAGAAGTGCAGTGCGTGGTTATATTTAATTATAATATCCCCAGAAGGAGTAGGGGGTTGCTGTAGTGCTTGGTGCAAATTCACAAAGTCAGTAGGGACAACTGGGAAGAGTCCAGAAGGAAAAAAACCTGATGGTGAATAGAAGAGAAGGCACACTGAGTGATGGCAGTAGTGGCAGTTTTAAGTGCCATTTGGCCCAGACACTTACAAAGCAGCTAAGTGTGGACAGGTAGAGCTAAGAAGGCTTTTGCTCCCTGGGTTGGAGTCTGAAACCTCCAGCCAGTCTTGCCTTTACTCTAGTGCCTTGGCTTTTGAGTTCCCACAGGCTGTGACTCAGACCTGGTGTGTTCTTGGGTGGGGAGGGGATGGGGCAAATGACTAGGTCAGAAGGAAAAAGAAGGGTGACTGGCAAGCATTATACCTGCCACCCGGGAGAAGGGGATCCAGCCTGCCTGGCCCTGCCTTCCACTCTGACTCATGCTGTTGCTCTCATATTACCTCTGACTCACCCAGCCTAGAAGCCCAAGAATCAACTCTGACACCTCCGGCTCCCTTGGCCATCACATCTGGTCTCCAACATGGAGGGATTTTACCCTCAGGCTATTTTTAGAACCCATTCCCCTGCTCCACTGCACTGCCATCGCACTGCCAGTACTTTGGGCCAGGCCCTCATCCTCTCTCATTTGGACCTAGTGCCTTCTAACTGGTCTTCCTGCCTCTAGTCTACCCACTACAGTCCATTCTCTAGACTACCACCTGTGTGATCTTTCTGAGAAGGAAACCAGTCCTGTCACTCCCCTGCTTCCTATTGCCAGAGTTTTGGTTCTCAACTGGAGGCTCCCCTGAACAGCAAGAACCCAGGAGTAAATTGCACATTTATGCCATGTAGCGGAAGCAGCTAGTGATGAATTAATATTCCACAGGCGTCCCCATGTGTTGTACCCTCCCCTGTGGTTAGGTTGGGCATGTGACTAGTTTTATCCAATGGACTGTGAGCAAAAGTGACACTGCCACTTCCAGGATGAAATAGGGTGCTTCCTCCATGCTCTCTTCCCCTGACAGGGGGACCTTGGAAGAAATGTTCTCAGTGGTTTGCTGCACCATGAAAGGGGGTTTCTCAACCCGCAGTGAACCTCACTTGAGCAAGAATACCACTTTGATATGTTAAAGCACTGAGATTTGGGGGTTTGTCTGATGTAGGAGCTAATCCACCAATACACCCCATGATATGGCTCATTGAATAGCAGAGCTCCCTTCCTCCTGAATGATTATTTTATCAACTCACTTTGGTAACAAACTGTATCTCATGCTTATCTGTGGCTCTGATTGGAAGCTATGGAGGTTGGATGATTTCTTTGAAATGGGAAATTAGTTACTTCTTAATAATTGCAGTATTTGGGGAAGTTGAAAAAACGTCTGTGAAGACCTGATCCATTGGAAAGAAAGTATAAAAAGGGAGTCGTTAAGAGTGAATTTTGGGGACCACTGGCTTACAGGATAAAATTCAAACATGAAACTCATGTCAAAGCAGAGGAGACACAAAAAGTTTTCTGTTTTGTTGGCAATGGCTTCTTGTTGCCCTGTGCTTGGTCAATCTGGACTTTGATTTGCTATTCCCTAACCACATGAAGCCTTTCCAGGGGACCTTGCCCTTGCAAACACTCGTCCCTCATCCTCAGCCTATCCAACCCCTCCTCATCCTTCAAGGCCCAGCTGGAATGTCACTTTCTCTGCTGAGATCCCGTCTCCCTCAGCTATGATCTCAGTTATAGCACCTCTTTCATAGTATTGGGGTTTTATCTATGCATGTCTGACTCTGCACTGACACAGGAACTTCTCTTGTGCAGGTAATGTTTCCTTTTCCTCTCTCTGTCCCCTGGACCCTAGGATAGTTCCTGGCATGCAGGAGATGTTCACCAGCTGTTTTGGGTGCCCTTCTAAGTACCTTGGGTGGGTTGGCTTCATGTAACAATGGATAAACTATTTATCTAAGTGGTCCCCTTGCTGTTCCTCAAGCATGCCAAGCCTGCTGTGCCCTCAGAGCCCTCACATTTGCACATAGTTCTCTCTGGAACTCTCTTCCCTGAGATCTCACGTAGCTCTCTCCCTCATGTCAGTCAGGATAGATATATCTTTCTCAGAGAGAGGCTCCCCCTGGTCACTCTCCGCCTCTCTCTCCTTACTCTGCTTTATTTCTTCAGAGCATTCATCTTCTGGCACGTTATATTTTGCGCTTATTGTTTATTTATTTTGTTTATTGTTTTTCTCCTCCAGGAGACTGTAAGCTCTGTGAGGTCAGGACTTTGTCTTGTTCACTGAATGAGGGACTTTGTCTTTTCACTGAACAAGATCAGTTCCTGACACATAGTGGGTGCTCAAAAACTATTTTTGAGTGAAGGAATAATAAAAGTATCATACTTTAAGAAATCACATCTGAAACCCAGCCTCATATTCTCAAGTGCTCTCTTCTTAAAGCTATAAAACTTTAGAGTGAGAAAATAATTTACAGGGTTTACTTTAGCCCAGTAGTCTCATTCAACCAAAATGGACACAGCTCTCACATAGTGAAATGACTCATCCTGTGCAGAGCTGAAGCTAGACCCCTTGTCTGACTTCCGGGTTTTGACTCTGAGCACAGTGCTTTGCATATGGTGACCATTCAGTTAATCAATGAGTGTCAAATCGAATTAAAACTAGAAAAGGCTGATCAGAATTTGGTGTTTGTATGTACAGCTTTCTTCCCTCAAATATACTGAGCTCAGAACACGTGGAACTCTTTGTTACTTGAGAAGGCAGAAGAGTAGCAGTTGGTGACCCAGGATCTCACCCTGGACACATGGACCTTGTTGGGTAGAGTCAAACCAGTTAACCACACAACTACCTGACCCTCCAGACTGGAAGCCCTCCAAACCTGCAAAGACAGTTCGCACTGTTTGCTGGTCACCAAAGGATGTTAAGTGTCAAAAGAGAAAAGAACTTCTCTGTTGGCCCAAACACATACCAGGCAACTGCCAGGAAAAAACAAGAAATACAATGTCAGCTCAGTGTGGCAGGTAGTGATGGAGAGGCCCAGGAACTAAAGCTCATGCCGTCCTCAACTACTTTGCACTCTGGGTCAACTTTGAAGTTGTCTAGACCTTCACTTGTAAAATAAATCCTGTAGTTAGAAATAATCAGTGACTCACCATCAAGTTCTTGACACATATTTGAGGACTATAAGCCTTAAATTATATAGGCTAGCACTGCAAATTGCCAGTCAAACAGTGCCTTCCACAATGGAGGGACAAACATAATAAAACCCTTGTTACTACCCTAGTTTGGCAGAGGCTGACAAAACTGCTCATATTACTTCTTCATTTCTCCTTTAGTTGGAAAAACATTACCTTTTCTATATGTTCTATGCGCGTTTCAGCTTCTGCCCTCAGACTGTCAGGATTACAAAGTGCTTTTTGGCTAAACACCCACTATTAAACAAATTAGGAGATTTCATAGCCTGATGTACGGCTGTCCAATACAGACTCAGGTACCACCAGTGCCCTTGCCTGCAGCCACGGCAGACAACCTCAGTGACCACAGGGTCCTAACCCTGAGCCCAGAGCCCACCTCACAATCCCACACCCTCCAGAGAGCCTCTGACAGTCAACTGGGGCTGGCGCTTGAAATGAAGTGATTTGTCATCCTAGGTTTTAGTCATATAAACCCAGGACCCAAATGCATAAACTGTACTAAATCTTGTATCTATCTCTGGGTCATGTATTTCTGAATGAAACACAGTTGCCTGTCTTGCAAATCTTGCAAGATTTTTTTCTTTCCTTCCTTCCTTCCTTCCTTCCTTCCTTCCTTCCTTCCTTCCTTCTTGTCCTTCTTTCCCTTCTTTCTCTCTCTCTCTCTCCCTCTTTCCCTCCCTCTCTCTATTTTTCTTTCTTTTCGTTTTTTCCCTCTAAGCATGCAGGGCAGAATACAGAATTCAACCATTATTTCCCAGTAAACTGTACATTAAACTATAAATTTTCAAGTCCCCCATGATCTGATCTCTCTCCCCCTCTCATCTCCTATTAAACAAAGCCAACGTATGGCACAGTGCCCTTAAGCTGTGTCCTCAATGTACATGGTTGTGCAAGATGTAATGCTTTGGTGAGTCACTAGGTGGCATCTAATGGAGACACTTGCGAACTGTCCCAGAAAGCGCTTTTTAGAGCATTCCGCAGTTCTCCATGTTGGCTGCCGTTGTCTGGTGGGCGTGTTGGAGTTAATCCATTGCCATCTGTCTTTATTTTGCTAACTTACTCGGTCGGACGCCACACAATTGAGTTCTGCAAATGTCGGCTCTCCAGTACAGCAATTACCAAGTCTCTCTAAACAATATCACCGCACAGCATTCTTCCTGCCTTACATAGAGCTTGAAGCATTCAGGCTCATTTTGACTTGCTTTGCTTATAGGGCTCATCATCTTCAAAGATTAAGAAGAATTGGTCTGAACTCAAAGCCACAGCAAAGCATGGCTTGTCTTCCCAAATTGAGAACATGCCAATGGACATGTTCCTGTTACATAAAAATACCATGCAGCATAGCAGAGGATGTGGGCTGTGCTAGTTCAGCCTGTGTTGGCACCATCATCTCCTCTAGGATGCAGACACTCAGAGTGCATTTTGTAGTCGTTGATGGTGTTGTCATTTTAGTATTTGAGGGGCTGCTGGGAGGGGTGAGGAGTGAGGCATGTGGCAGTAAGAGGAGACACAGAAAGAAGGAAAGACAAAGAGAGGAGAGAGGAGGGGAGAGTTAGCTGATATTTGAATGGCAGCCTTCCATTTCTGTTCCAGAGGAGGGATGAGTTAATAATCTCAATGGCCTAGAAATGGTATTTTTTCTTCCACTGCTTGCTCATTCATTCATTCATTATGTGTTGAAGACCTACTAGAAGCTCCAGATACAGGTGGGATCAACTCACCAAGGGTCAGTGTCCTCTTGGAGCTTACAACTTGTGGGGAGACAGATATTAATCAAGTAAACACAAAAGCAATGGCTTTTGTGAAAGAGACACTCGGGCTGTTGTGCAGGCACATGATGGGTGCCCTCACCTGGTCTGGGGGTCAGAGGAGGGTCTCTGAGGTATGCAAAGATGAACGAGCTTTTGGAGTGTCTTTCTTCTTTCTATACTCCCATGTGCTAAGTATTCTGCTTTGCAGTTAGCAGATGCTAGATTAGTATTTGGTAACCAACTTAATGAGTTTTGTTGGGCATGGAGTGAGGAAGATCTAGCAGAATGAGAACCACAGTAAGAACAGCCCAGTCCCTGATAAAAAGGCAAGAGCTCCTCTTACAAGCATAGACTTCAGCATTCCCTGCTCTGATTGTGATTCCCTTAGCTATGGCTTGTTTCCCTTACAACCTTCCTCCTAACCGTGTGCTTTTGCCGTTATTTCTCCACCAAAATTATACTAAGATCTCCTTCCATTTTTATCTTTATTTAAGTCCATTTTGTTCAAAGTTTTAAAGAACTAATCAACCAAAAGTGAATTAAACGTTAACATATGAGTTTACACTGCTGTCTTAAGAGTAGTTCTTCAGATTAGGTTCATGAAGTTTTAGAAAATATGAGGCAATTTGGGGAGCAAAGAAGAGGAGGCAATAAAACAGGAAACCTCCTACCATTTTATTTGTCTTCTCTATCGTGTTACTATACTTCCGGAGTCCTGTCTATTTTATTTCACTGTACAGAGTTTCAGCTATAAATAAAGCAAAGGGAGCCCATATCTTGTCCTGAGGCATTGGCATATGATTCAAGGAAAGGCAGACCTACTAATCTGTAGTTTTTAGAAACTGTAAGCTCCCTGAGTTTTGTTATAGGTGCTCGAATAGATGGACGTTGTAGGAGTTTAATGTGGTTTCATTACTCACCATGGCATTTGTGAATGACCCAGTCTCGTAGGACCTTATCTTGACAACCATATTTATTTGTCATTAAATACTTGAGGTCTGAGTCCTTTAAGGTCATCGCCTGGGAGAATTGCACCAACAGGGAATTTGAAGACCAATCCCAGCTGCAACTATAACATGGGGAGACCGTTTTGCTTTATTTCAGTTTTACCAAATTCCTCCCTGAGACTTACTCTGGGTTGGCAGGCAGCTGTCCCTCATGACACTGGGGTTCAAGTGGGTGGAGCTATCTAGGCAGAATGGCTTGGTCTGTGAGGTGGCTCTGGGGTAGAGCTGTGTGCCCTCTTGCTCCCACCTCTCTGGGATCTGCCGACACCATGGACCCGGTGGGATGGGGGTGCAGAGGCCAATACAGATGCTGAAGGAAGAAGAAATGTTGCCAGAACTGTGGCCAAACACTGGAGAGCCAGCCCCTCACAATGGCTGCCACTGTTACCATGGAAACCTCTGAGGAGGAGGCTGAGGGCCACTAGAAGCAGCCCTGGCAATGTTCTTTCATTTTAGACCTCTCATTACATTTGACATAACTGACCAAAGTCATTCTTAAGACTTCCTTCCTAAATTTAAGTGACGTGAATCCTCCTGTCTCCGCTTCTTTTACCCAGAGTGACCTTTGCTGGCCTCCCTTGCTTGCTTTACTCGTTTTACTCCCTCTTCATTCACTCATTAATCATAGTCATAAAAGCCTTGGTCTTAGAACCCCTGCCTTCTTTCTCCTCTCTTTTCTGAGATGTTCCTCCATTTTCTGGATTTTGGCTACAAGTTATCTAGAAAAGACAGAGCTGGGATTCAGCAAAGGCAGGGAGAAAATCAATGTTTCTTGAGTTGTTGAGTGCCTACACGCACCTCGCAGGCCCTTGTCCACGCATACGTGGTGCCTCAGTCCATCCCACAGTAACCCTGTGAGGGAGGTGTGTCATTATCCTCTGTCCTTTTGTATGTTTGTTTCTTTTGTCTGAAATTCTTTTTCTTCGCCCCTCCTCTTATCTTCCAGATTTCTGCTCCTTTTCAAAACCCAGTTCAATTACCATTTCCTTTGTGGCATCTCTCTTAGCTCCCCAGGCCCCGTTAATCTCTTTGTCTAAGTCCCATGGTACTAGCATCACCCTTCTGTTAGATCATTGACCACATTATATTATGCAGCACAGTTTACAAATTTCCCTACTCCCCAAAGTTGTCTTTGGGGTGCTAGAGGACAAAATGGGGTCTTATCTCTCTTGGTATCCTCATATCAAAGTGCCTAACACATAGGCAGGTGCTTAAGAAATGTTCGTGTATCATATGATTGATAGCCTTTGTAAGCTCCGTGCATTATCCCAGACAATCATCACAGTAACTCCGTGAGGTAGGTCATTATCCCCACGTCATGGTTGAGGAGAGTGAAATTTAGAGAAGTTAAATAAATTGCCAAGAACCACGCAGGCAGAATTGGGACACGAACCAGTGAAGACTGAAGCCAGAGTCTATGCTCTGCTGCATGGTCACCCTCTGGCTGCAGCTGCTGCCTGACAGCCAACAGAGAGGAACACTTAGCAAGGACATTGGCACAATCAATGCTGAATAAAGCATGCATGAATTTATGAAGCAAACGAGTGAGTCCACATTTACAAATCTTTCATGCCGTCCAGCCTAATTCCTGCTCATTCAACCTCCCCCTCTGCTCTGCACTTTTATTCCTGTAAATGTTCCTTGAGACCCTACCTTCCTGGTCTTGTGCTGACTACCTGCTACAGCTTCTTGGTGAGTCCCTCAGCCCACTGCCTCTTTCCTCCTCTCCCCCACACCAGTCATTCTAAACACAACTTCTGAAAATTAATTCTCAAGCCCTGTGTTGGATCCACACTCAAGGAGTGATTTTGTCTTCTGACTCACCGTTAACTAAAGTCTAAGTACTCAAGGCTAACCATTAAGGTATCACCCTCCCTTACAAGAGTCGTTTCACTACCCATATCTATCATTTTAAACCAAGCAATTTTGTTGACTGCCCCTGGCCCACAATTTGCCTGTTTTGCCTCCAGATCTTTGCCCAAGCCATTCTTCTGTGTTTTGAACACTTGTTATGTGTCAGGAACTGAGCTGGGTTCTGGGAATATAGAGATTAAAGCTTCAGTCTCTGAAGCTCATAGATTAGTGGAGAGACGGCTGAAAGAGCAATTACAAGGCACTGTAATTGTGGTAGGCAATTCAGAGGGAAGCCGGGTTGCTATGGAAGCACATAGGATGTCCTCCTCCCAGGTCTCCAGTAATCTCATCTGTCAGCTCTCTCACTGGCTCCACTCATCTCTCCCGGGGCGCTTTCTATGCCTGCCCCTTCATTTGCTCCCCTCAGGCTCTCCTCCTCACATATGTAATCAAATTGTTCTACATTTATCTGTACTTTTTTGTGTGTGTGTGAGGAAGATTGGCTATGAGCTAACATCTGTTGCCAATCTTCCTCTTTTTCTGAGGACGATTAGCCCTGAGCTAACATCTGTGCCCATCTTCCTTTACTCTGTGTATGGGACACCGCCACAGCATGGCTTGATGAGCCACGTGTAGGTCCGCACCTGGGATCCGAATCTGCGAACCCCAGGCCACCGAAGCAGAGTGTGCAAACTTAACCACTATGCCACCAGGCCGGCCCACTATCTGTACTTTTTGATCCATTCATCTGCAAAAAATATTTCTTTGAACTGTGCCTCTTCAACTGGTAAACTGTATTGGAGGAAGAGAGGATAAAAGAAGGCAAACTTAAAGAAAGGATGGTGTGCCTACTCTCAGGGAAAATATATCCCAGAGAAGAAAAGCATGCTTATAAAAGGCATGCATGGCTTTTGTTGGACTCCACCCTAACTATCCCCTTTGGTGGTGGGGGGCCTGCCCTGAAAAGAAAGCATCATATGTGACTCAAACCTCATCTACGAAACTTCTCTAGTCCAACAACTTTGTGGGGGACCTCCTAAAAGAGCAGCTTACAGAAGACAGGATGCTGTTTCCATACAGCTGGACTGACCAAGGAGCATATAAGACATGGCCTTGGACTCTCAGAGTTACTAGAGGGACTGTGAAAGAAGGACTGAGGTTCTATGGGGGACACAGAGGAGCAAAAAAAATTGATCCTAAGTGTTGACAGTCTCAATTGTGTCCAAGGCTAAAGAAGTCTGGGGAATATTCGCACACGGTCCAGTCGTGGCTCTGTAATGATTTACCAAGCAGCTAAGGGGAAACAGGCTCACAAGAGATGATCCCAGGAAAAACAGAACATCCAGCAAGGCTCACCCTGGCCTAGCTGGTCCCACAAGCTTCCCCATCATTCTGCCAGAAAAACCCTGTCACTCCCGCACGTGGGTCGGAGACACTTGGTTGACATGGAAACATGTCAACGTTTATGGTTCAGCTTCCTTGCTCTCGGGTCCATCATGTTCCTTTCTAGCCCCAAGCTCCTTTCACCCCAGCCTTCCAAAATCACATTTCTCCACTTCAGTCACCTGTCCTTTGAACCATCCAGTCAGAGGGCTGCGGAGGCCTCTGCTTTCCTCACAGTTCGGAGGAGCGGGTGCTGGGAGTTGGGCTGTGGATGTCTTCTTTGCCTAGTGCTGTCGTTCTAGGGCTTTGCCGACATCAGGCAGAGTATCCCACTGGCTGAAACTCCCTTGCCACAAAGGTTTTCATTTTATGTCAGCAGTTTCCCAGGCTGGGGGGGTGGTAGGGAGAAGAGAAACGTGAAAAGAAGATGCCACAAATCACTAAACTCAACACAGCTTTGGGGCAGAGATGCAGAGATTTGGTAAAGGTCCAGAAATCTAAACACTGGGCTGTGCTTATTAAGTTGGCCTGTACATAAAGCTAACAAACACATCCCCCGTCTCCTTGACAACCAGAATACAAGCATGTTTTACCTGCATTATCTGCTCTCTTTGCCGAAGCCAGGGCATAATTAGCGGAGAAAAAAACATAGGTGCCGGGTGAACTCTTTCTTAAACAACGTTTCTCTTTCATCCCTCTCTGGCCAGGAGTTTACCTACTCAACCTCGTTAACATCTCACTTGTCAAATTTATCAGCCATGCCTTTTGCCTGCTGGTGGAAAGCTAATATAGCTTTGCCTCTCCCTGTCAGTCAACACTATTTAGGGGACTGATAAGAAAATTTGCTCAGAAGATTTTTCTGGAAAGTTCTATTTATGGAGACACACGTAGGTGGCCATAGATACTAACTATAAATAGGGAGTGGTAGGGCCGTGTTGTCATCATCTTGGACAAGAAAGAGATATCTTTCCTCCTCCTGGTAGACCCCCCATTCATATTTTCTCTCTTGGCATATGAGACAAGCCACATTAGTTACAGGATGTTTGGTGTGAGTTGAACCCAGAGATTTGCCTAGTAAGTGGGACTATCTCTAGGATATGGGAGGCAGCAGGCTTTAAATACTTAGGGATCCCAGGGACACAGTCTCCTAGGATAAGTATCAACCAAAAGGTAAAGAAGTCAGACCTGGGAAGGTAGGATCTTAGCCCTCAAGTCTGGAATACCCCTTTCCTTGTGACTGTCCTCACCCCCACAGCCCAAGGGCCAGCGAGGAGGATGGTCAGTGGGGGAGGACAATGTCCTGACTTCCTTCTGATTGGGCACAAAGGGCCTGTGAGGCTGTGTTTAGAGAGAGTCATCACCTTGAGCGAAGCACACGTTGACACACCTGGCCTCGTACACACAGTTGGCACCTTCCCAGGGTGGAGGAGGAAAGAATGGGAGCCAAATGTGGAGAGAGAAAGAGAATAAACGTGAGTATAGGGGCCCCAATTCTTCAAAACAAGCAGGAAGCAAACATGATGAGTGGATGCAAGTGGATTGCGTTTTCCCCTTGTCTCCCTATGCCAGGTCTTTTCAGGATGTGGGAAGAACCGGGGGTGGGGATGGGGGTGGCCTGTGAACATGTGTACGTGAACACAGGGTTCGTGTGCCAGCCCATGTAGATCCGTATGGGTGTGCTGGTGCCTCTGGGTGTGCGTGAGGAAACTTATGTGATGCTGCAAACAGTACAAGCCCTACACATGTTAGCCTAACCACAGAAAAATTGCCAAACCCAACTCTGATGGGAAAAGCTATTATTTTCCAAGAGTCGACAAGTACCCTGTTCTCATTCCAGTTCACCCTCTGGGAATCACTTAGCATAGCTGGGAGAAAGGAGGAGCATTAAGTAATGAGACGGAATGGAACAAAGGAGAATGTCTACCAATTGTCATAATCAACATCCTGATGGGGAGGTCACTTAGTGTGGAAAAAATAGGACCCCTTAGGAATTGGTTGGGACTAGATCTCAGGCAGCCTTCTCAGAAAGCGTCCTGCTGGCTTGTGCTGCCTCCAACCCTGCCAGGGGTGGCTCAGTGTGCAGTGCAGGTGGATTTGTTGACAGGGATACATTTCTCAGAACCAGTAGTAGATTTATGGTAAGTGATTGCACAATAATAGCTGGCCTGGACAGAGCTCTCGTGCAATTACCAGAACCTTGTACTACTTCTTCTAATTTACATAACAAACATTTTACACCTACTTAATGAGAATAGCTAACGTTTATTGAAAGTCAAGTACTGTTCTGAGCTCATCATCTCTATTAATTTAATCTGCACAAGAGCTCTATGAAGTGGGTACTATTGTCACCATTTCCACTTTACAGAAGAGGAAACTGAGGCACAGTGAGCTTAAGTAACTTCCCCAAAGTTTCTCACTGTATGCAAGAGCCAGGATTTGAATGCTGAAAGTTTTATTCTAAATTCAATCCTTTTAGTCACTAAACATATCTGCTTCCTATGTTTACTCATGTACGAAGCATTATACTAGGCATTTGAAAGAGGCTAACAACAATGGCATGGTCACTATCTTAAAGGAGTTTATGGTCTTGGGGAGAGACAGACAACATTGCCTTCTGACTTGAGCAAATTTGGCCATTCAGGAAACCTCAGGTTCTTTTGGTAACTATTGGTAGCCCCTTGAGGTGAGATGCACATGGGGAACTTTAAATCCCCTCTCTTACCACCTCAAAAATGTTGGACTGAACTCTGCCAGACGTACAGACCTGTATTGGCAAGCAAGCACAAAAACAGCCGTTCAAGTCACTCAGTAGTTTGGGGAAGACCCACTCTGGCCCCAGTAGTCCAGCGAGCATGGTGCATGAAAGGCTGGCACTGGGGTAGACACGGTGTTATTCTTAAAAGAGCACTGGGCAGTTCTGGGGTGGGTTGGGCAACAGGGTCTTCTGTGAAGGGAAGGACAGAAGACAAAGGGGCTGGTGGCAGACATAGATCTGCCACCTTCTTATGTCTTATTCATGAATGGGATGGAGCCTACAATATTCTGATCCAGTCTTGACACTATTCATTGTACCAAAGAAATGATTTCACTAAAGATGTGGGGAGTGCTGGATAACCCCCTCTGCGGATGCTGATTCACGATGGGGCGCTTCTTGTGCTGGTTAACCACCCTGGAATGTTGCGTCCTAATTCAGTGCTCATGCCTCCTGTTTCATGGATTCTGTCAGATGACTCTTCTGCGTCCAAACCCAGCATCCATTGAGTCATTTTGGTCTAGCGTGTGTTTCTCAAATGGTACTTTGTTTATCACAAATAAAATAACTGAGAGAACATCCCGTAATGTAAGAAACATTGTAAGGATCTGAATGTAAGACAAAGCTCTCTACATCAGAGGGTAATTTGGAGGGAAATACGCCTTATATTTGTTTATTTACTATTATATACAAGGACCTAGTTTGTGTCTGACACATGGCAGATGCTCCATAAATTTGACTTTCCTCCCCTACCTCACTATCTCATTTAATTCTCCTTTTGTTTTATAGATGAGGAAACAAAAGTTTAAAGAGGTTAAATAACTTGTTGAGTTCATGAGACTACAGGAGGCCACTCTGGGTGCAAACTGGAACACCCATGCCTTTCTAGTAGCAATACTGCCTCTCTAATACACATAACTGAGCTTTGCAGAATATTGCATTGCCAAAGCACTTTCACATACCCCATTTCATCAGATCCTCAGAACACTCCCGGGGCATGAAGATTACTATTTTCCTCATTTCCAAGTGGAGGAAGCAGCTAGAGGAATTACAGCCATTTGCCCAGGTTTTCTAAGGTGCTGAATGGGTCTGTCAGAATTTGGACCCATATCTTATGATGTCCAAACCTTTGCTCTGGGCACCACGCCATGTGACGGCACAACACAGAGCCCAAGGATGGCCAAAGGGCTGAATGTGAACTGTGTACCAGAGTGCCCCATTCATGAAGGATGGGGATCCAGTTGGCTCACTGGTGTTCCAGAACTGCCCTTAAATCCCATCTCAGCAGCATGGAGAAGACACTTGTGATGAGAGTGGTAACCAACATTTTCATAGCATTTTATAGTTTATAAAGTACCTAGCTTATATGTTCCAATTTTGACTGCAGCCACTGCATTCAACACTGTAGTCAAAAACAGAACAGCAAGGTGACCATATTTTTCAGGCTGACTAGGCTCAGTCAACCATATTCTTAGATGCTGGAATCAATTCCCACATCCTGTGGAGACCGCTTTCCTAAGTGACACTGCATTTTTCTTGCTTCGCTTAATCTCTTTGAGGCCACCTTTATCTTCTAGGTGTAATTTTCTCAGGATCCTTTTAAAATAGATTTGCTGTATTATGATTATAAAAATAGTGTATGACTTTTGAAAATAATTTAGAAAGCACAGAATAGGATACATAAGAAAGTAAGCACAATAACAAGTAACTCATTTACCAATTAATATCTTGTTATATATACATATCTAAATGGCTCCATAATATCCCATCACACATACATGTATGTATGTACCATTATTTATGTATTAGTGAACATTTGCTATTTGGATTGTTTTCAATGTATATACAACATTTCAATGAAAATCCTTCAATATATGTCTTTGTATACTTAATTTTCTAGAAATGGAATTGCTGTTCATGAGAATATACTTGTAAAGGTTTTTAATGTATGTTGATAAATCACCTTCCAGAAAACCTCAATCAATTTACATTCTCACCAGCAGAACGCAAGATACATCTTTCCCATAGCTTTGCCAACAGTGAGAATTAGCAAACTTTTATAGCTGATAGGAGAAAACAATAACTTGTTTTTTCACATTTTTCTCACTACTTATGAAGATGAACATCTTTTTATCAGTTTATTAGTAAGATGATCATATAACTTTTTGTCCAATCTGGAGTGTATTAACAGTGAAAGGGGCACTAACCAGAAGGGAAGCAAATGGAACTCGTGGTCACACTACTTACTGGCCATTTGCATTTCTTAGTTTGAAAATTACTTGATGTATGGCTTTTATTTTTCTATCAAGTTGTCTGTTCTTACTGATTACACAAAGATCATGTTACAATAATAATAACCTTTTGTAATTTATGTTAAATAAATATTTTTTTATTTTAATTATAAAGGTAATACAAAAACACAGTTTTTTTAGTTTGTTTCAGATTTTTTAATCAAACTTTTTGAAACAATCGTAGATTCACATGCAATTCTAAGAAATAATATAAAGACATCCCCTTTACCCTTTACTCAGTTTCCTCCAATGGTAACATCTTGCAAAACTATAGTACAATATCACAACCAAGCTATTGGCATCAATACAGTCAAGATACAGAACATTTCCGTCATCACAAAGGTCCTTCATGTTGCCTTTTTATAGCCATAACCACTTCCCTCCCACCCTCCCCTTAACCCTTGGCAACCACTAATCTGTTCTCCATTTCTATAACTTTGTCATTTCAAGAATGTTATATAAATGAAGTCATAGAGTACCTAACCTTTCAGGAGTGGCTTTTTTCATTCAGCATAATTCTCCAGACATTCATCCTAGGTTGTTGTGTGTATCGATAGTTTGTTCCTTTTTATTGCTGAGTAGTATTCCCTGATATGGATGTATCCCAGTGTGTTTAACCATTCATGCACTGAAGGACCTCTGGGTTGTTTCTATTTTTGACTACTACAAATAAAGCTGCTATAAACATTCATGTACAGGTTTTTGTGTGAACCTAAGTCTTCATTTCTGTAGGGTAAATGCCTAGGAGTGCAATTGCTGCATTATATCCTAGTTGCATGTTTAATTTTTTAAGAAATTCCCAAACTGTTTTCCAGAGTGGCTGTACCATTTCACATTCCCACTAGCAATGTATGAGTCATCCATTTTCTCTGCATCCTCACCATCAGTTGGTGTTTGTCACTATTTTTCATTTTAGCCATTCTGATAGGTGGGTGGTGATTTCTCCTTGTGGTTATAATTTTCATTTCCCTGATGGCTAATGATGTTGAACATCTTTTCAAGTGCTTATTGCTATTTGCATATTTTTCTTGATGAAATCTCTTTTCATATCTTTTGCCCATTTTCTAACTGGATTGTTTGTTTTTTTCATTGTTCAGTTTTGAGTGTTCTTTGTATATACTAGATACTAGTCTTTTGGTCAGATATGTGGTTTGCAAATATTTTCTCCCACTATGTAGCTTGTCTTTTCTTCCTCTTAACAGGATCTTTTAGGGAGCAAAGTCTTTACATTTCTAATTTATCAATTTTTCCTTTTATAGATTATACTTTTGGTGTCAAGTTTAATAACTCTTTGCCCTGGATCCTGAAGATGTTCTCCTATGTTTTTTACCAGTAGCTTTATAGTTATGCATTTTACATTGAAGTTCATGATCCATTTTCAGTTAACTTTGTGTAAATTGTGAAACTTAGGTTGAGTTTCACATATTTGCCTATGGATGTCCAATCGTTCCAGAACCATTTCTTCCTTTTTTTCTCTTTTCTTTTCTTTCTTTAATTTTTCACCTTTCATCAAAAACCAGTATGTCATATTTGTGTGGGTCTATTTCTAGGTTCTCTGTTGTGTTCCATTGATCCATGTGTCTATCCCTCCACCAATATCACACAATCTTGATTATTGTACCTATATAATGTCTTGAAATCCAGTAAGCTGATTCCTTTCATTTTATTCTTCTTTTTAAACATTTTTTAGCTATTCTAAATTCTTTGCTTTTCCATATAAATTTTAGAATAATCTTGTCTATGTCTATAAAAAATCTTGCGGAATTTTGGTAGAATTGAGCTAAACCTTATAATAGGTTCATTGGCAGTACCCCAAAAGATATGTCCATGTCATGATCCCTGGAATAGGTGAATGTGACTATATTTGGACAAAGGGTCTTTGCAGATGTAATTAAGGATCCTGAGATGAAGAGATCAGCCTGGATTATCCAGGTGGGACCTAAATTCAATGACAAGTGTCCTTCTGAGAGACACACAGAGGAAACAGACAGAAAAGGAACAGGCAATGTGACCATGGAGGCAGAGATTGGAGTGATGTGGCCACAAGTCAAACACCGCCTGCCACCAGACACTGGAAGAGGCAAAGAACAGATTACCCCCTAACGCATCCAGAGGGAGAGCTACTGGGCCAGCACAGCTATTTTTGACTTCTGGCCTTCAGAATTGCAAGAGAATAAATTTCTGTTCCTTTAAGCCACCCAGTTTGTGGTAATTTGTTGCAGCAGCCACAGGAAATGAATAAAGAGCTGTATATCAAAATACACTATGAGACTCTGGATTTTATTTAAACCTTCTGTTTTTAACTGGCTTTTTCTGACTGGTCTGGCAGGAGGTGGCTGGCGGGGGGGGGCACCTTGTTACTACCAGGTGGAGGTAAGAATCCAGGTTCCCCACTCAGCCTCTATCGACACCTGAGGGAGGGGGGCTCCTTGTTACTGCTGGGTGAGAATGGGCGTTCCAGCTCCCCATGTAATCCCTACTGACCCTGCAGGGTCAGGATAGGAGTTTTTACAGGCCAGTGAAGATGAGAGTCCTGGCCCCCCCATTATCCTTCTCTGACAGTACCCCAGTGTGGGATTTAGAGGCGTCTCAATACAGCCTCACAAGGGTAGAAGTATAGGTTCTCCACTTGGTCTTCGCTGGTATGGGTGGGAGTGGGCCCAGTTTTTTCTGAAAGAGAGTGGTTATTGTCTAAAAGTTTTATGTCATTCTAGACTGCTCCTTACCTCTTCCTTTGGCTAGAGAAAGCAGGTTTTTCTCGGGGCTTTTTTCCCATCTGCTGCTGTTCACCTTTCTGTGTTGCTGGCTTCTTTAGGTCCGAGTCTGGGATATATAAGGCAGAAAGAAAACTCAGGGAACTCTTGACTACGTCATTTCTCAACTCCCAAGGTGCCTAGCAGGTCTGCCTTCTTCTCTCCACCTTTCAGAATCATCTACTGTTTGTTTTTGATGTAACGTCCAGGGATTTTAGTTGTCCTTAGTGAGAAATAAGGAAAGATACATCTACTCCATCTTCCTGGAAGCAGAAGTCTGTTTTATTTTTTAAAAAATAACTAACTAACAGGACCTAAAAACATCAAAGCTTCCCACTCTTCCTGCTTTACCCGCACTCCACTCTCCATAAGTTACTACTGGTGCTCCAAGTGTCTTTCTACTGGTAACATAATTCCAAATAAAAGGCTCATGCCTTCCACTTTAAATTTTAACTTAAGGTAAGTGTGTTTAATAGGTATTATATTTACTTAGATCTCATTTAAAAGATTCAAAAAGGCATATAGTGAAAAATCTCCCTCCCATCCTTATTCCTCAGACACCCAGGTCTCTTCCCCCAGAGGCAACCAATGTTGTCATTTTCTTGAATATCCTTCCAGAGATATTTTAGTCATATGTTAGCAGATACATTATGCCTCTTGGGATCAAATGTATTATAATTCCCAATTATTGATGCCTTCTTTCCCAGTAAGAGAATTATCCATCCCTGCCTATTTCAGTGCCTTCTTGCGGAAGTATACTTACCTATCCCATAGACAGACTCCACCATTTACTTGCTCTGACCAATGAAATGTGAGCAGCAGTCCTGTATGCCAGTTCTAAGCAGAAGGTTTAAAACCCTGGTGAGTTTGCACTCCCCTCTGGCTCTCCTTCTCTGCCGTGAGAACAGATGTCCCAGGGGCTGCTTCTTCTACCTGGGTCTCATAATGAGTTTTTTATGTTTTCAAGACTCTTTTTGCTTCCTCATATCTTTCTCTTTAAGCCATGTTGTTGTCCTAAGAACTTACTAAGCTCCAGCTCCACAGAGCCTAAGACCAATGAAAGCTTCTCTGTATCCAACGAGGAAACAAAAAAATGGTGGGCACTGAAGAGAGCAGTGGATTTGATGCTCTAACGCTTGACTCTGAGGTGAAAGACTGACTGGAATCTAGAAAAACTCCTAACTTGCAGTCACATGAAATTTCCTTCAAATCGTCATCCAGAGCAGGGTGCATTCTCTCTCCGGGGTCAAATTCCCAAAGCTACCACAGTCCAGGGGCATCAATCTTGGTGTCTATGCAAGGAGAGTCCCTGATCCAAAGAGGATAGCTGAGGAGAGGGGAGCTGATGGAGCTTTTCTGCCAATAGAAATCCTTTGTGTCACTCAGCATTGCCCTTGTTATTTTCTCTGAATTGATCCAACCACCCCAGGAATAGTGAATTCCTCTTTCCCAAGATATAGA
Source organism: Ceratotherium simum simum (assembly GCF_057802395.1). Lineage (NCBI taxonomy): Eukaryota > Metazoa > Chordata > Mammalia > Perissodactyla > Rhinocerotidae > Ceratotherium > Ceratotherium simum. The sequence continues at coordinate 56,056,304 of NC_141909.1, forward strand.
ATATCCTACTGAGTTCTGCCCTTGGTCCCTGACAAGTTGGGGTGATGGGGTAGGGTCTCCAAATACAATACAGGACATTCAGTTCAGTTTCAATCTCAGGTAAACAGTGGATTTTTTTTTTTTTTTTTGGTATAAGTACATCCCAACTATTGCATGGGACATACTTATACTAAACAATTATTTGTTGTTTTTTTGAAATTCAAATTTAACTGAGCGTTCTGTATTTTTACTTGCTAAATCTTGCAGCTCTACATGGGCGAGGCTAAGCTCCCTCTTATCAGCAGGAATAGAAATAGAGCCAAGAGCCTCACACAGAAGCCCTGACCAACCTCGGACCATCATGAAGAACACAAAAAGCCTGGCTATACTGAGATATGCCCCATGGAGAGGGGCATATCCCTCATCCCCCACATCCTCATGGAAGTTTCCCAGGATAGCTTTATCTGCTAGCCCCCAAATTACCTCATGTCCAAATAATTCCACACCTAGTTCTCAGCCTGTACATAAACAGTTTGCATTCAATGTATTTGTACTTGTTTATACTTTTGTACATGATGTCTCTTTCTCTAACTGATCCAGAGTCAATATTTACTGAATGCCAACTATACACTAGTGAATCATCTTAGGTGCTTCCTCATACCCCATCTGCTTATCTTTACAACAACCTCATGAGGAAAGCATCATCTATTATTGTTGTTTTTCCATTTTCCAGGTGAGGAAACAGCTTCAATGTGTCCCTGAGGCTGAGGGACTCATCAAGAAGTTCTTGCCTAAGGCCCTATGACTCATAAGGGCCACAGCTAAGATTTAAACTCCTTCTTAAAGACAAACCACTCCCTGAATGAGGCCTCCCTGCTTTTCTATCTCCACCCAAGCCACCTACCACTCTCTACTCCCACCAATGGCCAGTACCCCTCTCTGCCCTCACTAGAACCCTTAAGAAAGTAGAATCCCTGACAGGCTCCAAGATGGTGGCATAGGAAGACCTTGAATTCACCTCGTCCCACGGATATACTGAATCTACCCCTACATATAGAGCAATTCCTCCTAAAGAATAACTGAAAAAAAAAAAGAAGCAGCACTGAGGGCTGAATGAACAACTTCTGCACAACAAACCATAGACGGACCACACAGAGATGGGTACGAGAGATGGAGACAGGGTATCAGTAGGAACCCCACCCCCCACATGGAGACCTACAGCAAGAATGGATATCACAGAGAGGCCCATGAGTAGTCTTGCCCACCATGGGGCACAGCAAAAAAACAGTGATGTAAAGGGTACCTAGACTATATGGAAAGGAAATCCATTAACTAAAGCTACAGCATCTGCCAAATGGGCAGGGAACTGCTGAACTCTCTCCAGGGTCAGAGGTACCAGTGAGTGCCATTTTTTGCATCCACATTGATAACAGGGGTGGGAGCACAGTACAGATGCCCCTGGCCCACACCAGCTCCAGCCATCCCCCCAATGCAGCCCTGCTGTCATGTGCTCCAGGAACCCCCCAACCTGCACCCACTCCAGCTCCAGCCAGCCCGCCAAAGCCACCCAGCACACACAGTCTACACAGGGGACACTCCAACACAAGGCCACTCCTTCAAGACCAAGAGAGGTAGTTATTTTGTCTAATTCATGGAAACAAACACAGAAAGTCAAACAAAAGAAGAAACAAAGGAATATGTTCCAACCAAAAGAACAAGGTAAAACCCCAGAAAAAAACCCTAATGAAATGGAGATAAGTACTTTATCTGATAAAGAATTTGAAGTGATGGTTATAAAGGTGCTCACCAAACTCAAGAGAAGAATGGAGGGATACAGTGAGAACTCCAACAAAGTGTTAGAAAATATAAGAAAGAACCAATCAGACCTGAAGGATATAATCACTGAAATGAAAAGTACACTAGAGGAATCAACAGCAGATTAGATGATACAGAAGAACAGATCAGCAATCTGAAAGACAAAATAGTGGAAATCACTCAATCAGAACAGAAAAAAGAAAAGAGAATTTTAAAAAATGAAAATAGCTTAGGGGATCTCCGGGACAACATTAAGTGTACTAACATCAGCATTATATGTGTCCCAGAAGGAGAAGAGAGAAAAAGGGACAGAAAACTTATTTGAGGAAATAATGGCTAAAAACTTCCCTAACCTGGGGAAGTAAGCAGACATCCGGGTCCAAGAAGCTCAGAGAGTTCCAAATAAGATGAACCCAAAGAGATCCACACCAAGACATGTTCATAATTAAAATGGCAAAAGTTAAAGATAAAGAGAGAATCTTAAAGGCAGCAGAAATGGCTTCTTTCCTTAAACGTCATGAACCAACCTCTGCTAGTTTCAAACTTTTCTTCTGCAGCTTTCTCACCTCTCTCAGCCTTCACAGAATTAAAGAGAGTTAGGGCCTTGCTCTAGACCAGGCTTTGGCTTAAGAGAATATTGTGGCTGGTTTGATCTTCTTCTATCCAGACCACTAAAACTTTCTCCACATGAGCAATAAGGCTGTTTCACTTTCTAATCATTCATGTGTTCACTGGAATAGGAAATGATTCATAGGAATCAATACATTAATCCATAGAAACAAAGTTATAAAAGGTGGACAAATCCCACAGTTGTCTGAAGAAGCAAAGGGGCTATATTTTGCCAGCCTGGGAACTTAGCCTTGAGAGTATAATTTATATGGGCAAATGCAATCGAAGTTCGAGCCATTGATTTAGAAATAAATGTGTGCAATGCATGCTTTGTAGACTGTGCCTATCTTTCACAGGTGTATGTGGGTGTGTGTGTGGGTCGGTGGGTTTGACTGTGAGCACCCTCTCTTGCGTTCTACTGTAAGATCAGTGGCGACAGGGAAGGTGTATTGACTCATTGTTTCCCTGCAGCTCTACAGCACTGCTTTGGCCAGAGCTGTGCTTCATCCATGCTCTTCACTGATGGAGAAAACATGGGAACCCTCGCTTACTTCTGTCTGTAGCGTTTCTGCAGCTCAAGAGATGTGCAATCACTTACAATCATTATTAACTGCTAGCTGACTGCAGCCGTTATTTTTCTTAATGGCATAAATGCCTATTAGCTTTCAGTCTTCCTTGTTGGGAAAGCACTGAGGCTTACTTTACATCCTCCCAATTCCCTGAGAGAATCCAGAAAAGCTCGCAGAAAAGAAAACCATTTAGGTAGGTATCAGCCCAGGGCCTATCAGCTGGCTTGAGTCAAACTTCAGGACTTAGTTTCTGCTGTGAATTACAGAAAGGATGCAGGTATTGTGCGTCTTGGACAGAGGCAATATTCTGTTTCAATCTAGTGGTTAGGAAAGAGGAACATCTTAGTCTGAAATGCTACCCATGAAAAGACTGAAGAGAAGTTCCTCCAAAATAAAATAAAATATGTATTGTTTAGGCAAGCATTACAGCCAGATGACATTTCAAGTCCACTCTGCTTAATGCCTTTATTTCCTACTCTGGAGGACGAAATCAGCTCTTCTGTCCCACAGGTTCAGAAGAAAGCTCCCCTTTGCAGGCTGAGATGCCATTTTCAGCTTTGGAAGGGAAACAAATCTTGTTATTGTCAAGGCTGTTACTGAGAACATCGTGCTCTCAGCCCCACTGGCTTGGCCATAATCAAAAGATTCAAACAAAGCTGTGCACCATGAATTTCATCACTCGGACTTGCCCAGCTGGGACATCCCCCAACCCCCATCACAATTCCACTCCCAATTCAAATGCGGCAGAATTTGTTCCAGGAACAAGTTAAAATCCTGCTACTTTCAGACCCACAAACAATGCAAATCTTTTCTTTTCTTTCCTTTTTTTTCTTTAAGACAAGAAATTCTGATTGCCAGAAGATCCTGGGTAGACAGCTCCAGAGTGTAAAGCCCCTGAGGAGAAGCAGGAGATGGAATGATCAGTTTGCAGGACTGGAGGATATACACGAAATGTAGGCCACTGAGCAAATAACTAATTGCCTTCCAGGGCACAGAGGCCCTACGGCCCCATGTGTGGCTCTGACACCTGTCACCATTGCTGAGAGGACCCAAGAGAGTTTGTCTACTCAATAAAAACATTAGGGTCCTACCTGTTAATCTCTTGCCTTAGGGTCTGTGCATAGGTCCATTATCCATTATACCATTGACTCCTTCACCTCTCAGGCAGAATAGGAATGCAGTGGTTGCCCTGCGGAATTGGGAAAATACAAAGAATAATGTGTTCCCCCAAACAATGTTATTTAAGAGTCCATCGGATTTGAGGGGGGAGAGCACTAGCAGCTTTTATTACTTTTGTTTTGATCGTGCACGCATGCGTGTGTGTGTGTGTGTGTGTGTTTGAATGTGTGTGGGGGATAGCCTTTTTTTTCCTTTTGGAGTTTTTTATTAAAATTCTGCTTAAAATGTACCATAGGCTAGAACATTCTTTCTAGAAACCTCCAAAATAAAGGAGTCAGTACAGGGTAAGAAAGACTGTTTAGAAAGCAACACTTTTGGAGGCAGAAATAATGAGATTTGAATTCTTGCTCAGACTTGGAGTCTGTCATTTCAGGCAGGTGATTTCATATCTCCGAGTTTTTCTTTCCACCCCACCTCTGGGAAATGGGTATACTATAATAAAGCCTACTTGACAGTGTGGTTACAAGCGTAAAATAAAATAAACAAGTACATAGCACAGAACCTGGCACATAGTCGATGCTTAAGAACAGTAACAGCTAACATTTATTTAGCTTTTACATACCTATTACTGTCACCTGTGCTTTACTTAAAGATGTCATTCAATCCTCACCACTACTCTGAGAGGTAGTTACTAAAATTGTCCCCATTATATAAGAAAGTGAGGCTTAGAAAGGCACTGCCTGACGACCACAGCTGGTCCAGTGGCAGAGGCAGGATTTGAACCCTGCCTAGCTCTTACCCACTGTGTCTCTACAGAGGCTGCAAGCTGAGTCCCACAAGCCAGATCTGGCCTATGAGTATGTTTGGTCTGGCTTACAGTACTTATAAAAAAATATTTAACTTAGTTGTCAATACTTAAAAATTAAGAAGGATTTCACAATTCTGGATCTTGGGCTTCCCTTTAAAAATCTGAAGCTCTGGCCACTGTGGCCCTGTGTTCCCACATAACCACGTACAGCTGAAGCTATACAGCGGCTGTCACCTTTGGACACTCATGAGCTCACAACAGTCCCCACCACTCCTCATCCTCACTCATTCAGGCCCCTGGAAGCTTTGGGGGGTTTGTCCTCTCTCCCACTGCCCTTTCCATTCATCTCCCTCACTACAGCGGTGATGTTGTTAGGCAGCAGCCTGGTATCCACGTGTGGTTCCTTCGTGGAGTAAAATGCCCATGTTCACTCTTGTCTCAGTTGAACTCTACTTGTTCCTGCCTGATGCAGCATCCAGTACAACGTCAATGATACACTGATGCTCCTGAATCCTCGAGGGCTTCCCTGCTGCCTCCCCCTGCTCGGAGAAGTCTGAAAAGCCCTGGAGCATCCCGGACTCTAAGTACATCTCATCTCTTAGAGTGGCCTTTTCCCTCCCTTTGCACTCCCGTGAAAACACCTTAGCCCAAGGTATCCTCACCCCACCTTCCTGGATCGTTGAGGTAGCCACTTGCCTAGTCCCCTGACATACCCGCTACCCATTCAACCCATTCCACACAACAACTGCATATCCATTTTCAGCAAATCTTTCTTTCATGGTCAGAGCCGGCTTCAAGGGTGTGAGATCTGTGCCTTACACAGGACCCTACATTTAGAAGGACCCCACATTTAGAAGGCCCCCACATTTGGTTTAATGCTCTGCTATTGCCATTTTGAAATTCTTAATGATTTTTGAACCAGAAAAGCACATTTTTATTTTGCACTGGGGCCCACAAATTAAGTAGCTGGTCCTATTCAAGTTTTAATTCAAGAAGCTTTAATGACTCCTAATCTTAGCAATCTTTCCCAGTTTTTTTTTTTTTTTTGAGCCATGGCACACATGATAATAGATGTATGCTATAGTGGGCTGCTCTTAAGCCCCAGATCCTGGCCAGCCATGCTGGGGAGAACAGACGTCATGGCAAACTGTAACCGTTTCACAGCACACAAAGATGCTGGGTACACCTGTTAGGGAGGTTCTGGTCTGCAGAAGGTCCTGTTAGCTCACCTTCGTGCTTTCCCAGCTTTGCTTCAGGAACCCCATTCTGCAGTCAGGTTGATCTCTGTGAGTCCACGTATTACTCACATTCTCATCTCTAGGCCCTCATAATGTGGTTCCTGTTGCTGGGAATAATCACTCCCCTTCTCAGTGTTACCCACATCCAGCCATTTTTATCAGACCAGCTCAAGTCCATCTCCTCCACAAAGTTTATCCTGTGTCTACCAGCCAACAGTGCTTCATTCATACATCATATGATTACTGATTGCTTAATCTGTACCAGATACCAACCCAGTGTTGGGGATACAATTGTAAACAAACCCACACTCCTGCCCTCAAACAAGGAAAGAGGCCACTTGGAAGCACTGCGATAAGAGGTACCATAGGAGAAGTAAGGGGAGATGTGTTCATTTCCTAGGGCTGCTGTAACAAATTACCACAGACTTGGTGGCTTGGAACAATAGAAATTTGTTCTTTCACAGTTCTGGAGGCTGGAAGTCTGAAATCAAGGCGTCAGCAGGGCCATGCTTCTTCAGGAGGCTCTAGGGAAGAATCCTTCCTTGTCTCCCCAGCTTCCGGTGGCTCCAGGTGTTCCTTGGCTTGTGGCTGTATCACCCCAATCTGCATCTCCTTCTTCACATGTCCTTCTCCTCTTTCTGTATGTCTTTTGAAAAGGCATTTGTCTTGGTATTTAGGGTCTACCTAATAATCCAGGATGATCTCATCTCAAGATCCTTAACTTAATTACATCTGCAAAGACCCTTTTTTCAATTAAGGTAACATTCACAGGATCTGGGAATTAGAATGTGGACTTATCTTTCGTGGGAGGAGAGTCATTCAACCCACTTCAGAGGGTATATGACAGGGGCAGCTAACCCCACACTGGAGAATTGAAGGAAATCTCCTTGAAAAAAAAACCCGAATATTTAAACAGAATAAGCTAGAAAAAGAGGGCTAAAAAGGGGTGGGGTGTGAAAGTGTTTCTGGAAGTAGCATGTGCAAAGATCCCCACAAAGTCAAGCATGCTGGATTCCTGGAACTAAATGAAGCTAAGTGTATTTGCAGAACAACATACAAGGGAGAAAGTGTAAGAGAAGCAGCTGGAGAAGTAATCAGGGCCAATCAAGATGAGTCATGTAACTATAGGAGGTCACTTGGACCAATGCGATAGGGAGGCACTGAAGTGTTTTAAGCCATTGAAGGACATTATTAGATTTTGAAAGATTGCTATGGCTGTAGTATGGAGCATGGTTTGGAGGGGTCAATACTGGACCAAGGAGACTGGTTAGGAAATGGTTGCATAGTTCAGGCAGTCAATGATAAACTAGGATAGTGCAGAAGGGAAGGGAGACAAGTCAATAAACTCAAGAGGTTCTTTGGAAGGCAGAATCAACAGGACTTGGTGACCGACGGGATTTCAGGGTGGAAGGTAAGGTTGATGCCCAGGCTTCTGGTTTCTGGTTTGGAGAGTGTTGCCATTGCTGACGTTGCGAACTGTAAAGGAGGTGCAGTTTGGGTGGGCACCGTAGGGATGAGTTTGAAGTGAGTATGGGACAGCCAATTGGAGATTATGAGTGGGCATTTGAATTTAGAGGTCTGAAGCACAGAAGAGAGGTTTGGGGCTAGAAATACCGACTTGGGAACTGTCAGCGTACAGATCATATGTTAAGTCAGGGAGTGAATGGTCAGACTCAGGGGACTGTACAGAGTGAAAAGAACATAGGGTCCAGGACAGAACTCTCAGGAGCACACTTACTCCATGGGCAGAAGACAAGGGGCTATTGCAAATGGCAGATGACTCAGAAGGTGACAATTGCCTATATTTAGTTATATGCGGTTTTTACTATACCGTTTGAAGTTTATTGTTAATTCTTCTATTCTATGTCACTCATTTTATATTTTCCTGAACGATTCAATCAGAATATTGTTCTCTGTTACGTTCTCTTGGTCACTAACTATTTCATATACCCAGGAACCAAGGCAAGGGTTCAGAACAGGGGCCCATGTGGGAAGAAGCACTGAACAATTGGCTGGGTATTATCTGTCCCAGCCTGAGTCAGAAAACGGGAGGAGACATTTCCCATCTCCTCTGATCTTTCACCCAAACTCATCATCCAACATCACCATCAACTGAACAATCTAAAAACCTTATTTCTCTTAGATTATAATTCAATTTTTCTAAATTAAAGGGTATCTTTTTTTGGCTCAAAGTATTTCCTTTCCCCTCCCTGGGGCTCCTTTCCAGCTAGTTAAATCCTATATAAAAGCACCGCCAATAGAACTTTCTGCAACAATGGAAACATTCTATATCCATGTTACATAATATGGTAGCCACTTGCTAAAGGTGGGTATGAGCACTGGAATATTGCTAGTGCAACTGAAGAACTGAATTTCTAATTTTATTTCATTTTAATCTGTTTAAATTAGACACCCACATGTAGCTAGCTGCTACCATATTGGACAGAATAACTACATAACCTTTAGTGAACTCAACATTTGCTTCCTCAAGAAACATTCCCTGAATGCCCCTCCCAGGGCTAGACCTATCTCCTCACTATATGCTGTTTAGCACCTTGTACTTTCATAAAGCTAGTGAGGATTATAACTTTGAATGATTTTTGTGTGTATTTACTAGTTTAATGTGTGTCTCCCCTGAGAGAACAAGCTATAGGAGGGCAGGGGCAATGTCTATCTCATTTACTACTGTACTTCCAGCACTGAGCAGAGTGTACAGTACTTACTTTGTTCAGTAAATATTTATGAAAAGAATGAATGATCAAATGATTCACTAAAATATATTATGGGATTATGTACCAAGTATATGTATATTAAACAACTGGCTACAGATTATAATCATACAATAGATAATTATGTGATAGATATGTAATAGATAATACAATAGATAATTCTAGGAAGCTAATAACTCTGATCAACAGAAATTGGGACCATCAAGGGAGGTACAATTCTGACATCTTCATGTCAAATGTGAAATCTGAGGTGCTGGATCTTGTGTTTATATTTCTTTGATCTCATTGTCCTCTAAAATCCTGAAGGCTCTACGATTCACGATGGTTTGCCACATCGCCTCTGTCTTTCACTATGCAGTTAATAGGAGAACCTTTCACATTTCTCATTAACACTTCTCATTCTTCCCTGAATGTTACATCATTGCTCAGTCCCTCAAAGTTGCTCTAAATCCTGTTTGTCGCGGTGTACTGGCCTCCACTTCTAGCTTTGCATTCTCTCAATGTTTATTTAACATTTTCCCAAAGCTCCTAATCCAGTTAATTTTTAAATGATGAGTATGTCAGGGACTGTGACACACCACTGAAGACCTCCTTCCTGATACCAAAATGCACCAGTCAACACTCTTTGGATGTATCCTTTCTAGAGCTAGGTAGCCACTGCCTGGGATGGAACTTGAGCCAGGTCAGAAGCTCTGACCTCATTGGAGCATTTAGGGGCTCCCTACCAAGCTCCTTAGTCATCTTCAGCTCTGGCTCCTTCTCAGCCCTCTTGCTTCCACCTTCTCCTAACAAATAAGTGGAATCTGGAAGGTTCTGCAGGCCCAGCTGAATCCAATTCCTACACCCTGGGCAGGCATAGGGCCAGGGCCCTTTGCCCAAGTTTCATTGCAAATCCATGAAGGGCAGTTTCAAAGAGCAGTAATTTTAACAGCACTCTATGTCAGAGCCAAGGTAAACAGTCTGAGACCCAGTCGTCAGTCCAACTGGGTTTAGGCAGAGCAGAGAGCCAGTGTGGGAAGCCAAATGAGGCTGGGACTAGGGAAGCCAAAGAGAGGGGACATTAAATGGAATGGTTGGGAGGAAAATGTTGGCAATTCTTGATTCCTGCTGCCATTGTGGCAGGCTTCTGGAAACCTTGAAAGGTACTGCAAGGAATGTACTATGATAAACATGAGTGCTGAGGAGGTGGCCCCCAGTGGATGGATCTGATTCAGAATAGGGAAAAGGGCATTAATCTTTATTTCAAAGCCATCTTATCAAACACAGTGAGTATGCTCTGCATAAAGCTAAAGGGAATGGGCTTTAGCATGTATCACAGGGTTCCAGGCAGTGGATGGACACCTCCCTGGACACCCCAAGGCCCTGTCAGGCAGCTCTCTGGGGCAGCTGCAGCCAGCTCGCCAGCATAGAACCGCCCTCCGTGGTCCACCCCCCTGAATGCTTTCCTGGCTTCCAGGAATGGCAAACAGTCCTTCCATTGCCAAAATGTCACGGATCTCTGCTCCTCCACTTCATAGAGAAGCCTTTCACACATTAACATTCCTCGTTTTCCCTGCAGGTTACATCACTGCTGCCATCTTCATTTCTTCATAATCCTAGAAGCTACTAACAGATGCAAAATGAACAGCTTTATGTAGGATAATTCGTAAGCAGTCTAATTTACTGTGAACTAGAGACAAACAAGAGCATGTGGTCATCTCTCCAGGGTCTTGGGGGGCAGATCAGGTGACTCCCAGAAGAGAGCAAAGCCAGGCAGAGGGGACCACAAGTGCAGCACCTGATGTAGCAGCAGACTCAGATCAGCTGGAGCTGAGAGGCAGGGGAGCATTTGAAGTCAGCGCATAGAACTCTGTACGGGCCTAAGAATGCCCGCGCCCTATACTGTCCTGTCATTATGCATAATTCATGGAGCCGTCAGTTCAGTGGTCAGGGCTTGGCCAAGGAACAGCCTGTGCTGGCCCCTCACAGCCCGCTGGCTAAGTTTACTCTGCCCAGTTTCACCTCAAAGAAAATCATTGATTTAACGGATATCAAACCTCGGGCCACTGAGAGATTTAAGCAATCAAATTCTCAGTCCTCTGGGAAGTGTCTGCAATGCCAAGCTGTCAAATGGTCCCAAATGCTGAGTTTTAGTAATAAGCCTTTTTATCAATTACCTACGGCATGCCAAGTGCTATCACATAAACTGTTTACATTAATCCTGTCTCCAAAATCTCTCCCCCTCCTCTGTCATCTTCACAGGCAACTGCTCTCATTCAAGTCCTCACGATTTCTGCCTTTAACTTCTATAATAGTTTCTGACCTGATTTCTCTGCCCCATCCACACTAAAGCCTGAATGAACTTGCAAATATATAAATCTGATCAAGTCATTACCTTTCTTAAAGACTTTTTGTATCCCAATGTCCTTGGGTAAGGTCTGCTCTTGGGCTTGGCATTCAGGGCCTTCTGTCGCTGCCCCTGCCAGCCTCTTGCCCTTGGGCCTCGCCATCTGCACGGTCCTGGAGTGGGCTCACTGCCTCACACTCCCTAGTGCCTTTCCACTGGAACTCCGCCTCCTTGTGGCTGCCAGGCAGTCCCGATTGGTCTTTTGTGACCTCCGGTGCCTTGCTTTTCTCCCTGAAGTCTTCCCCGACAACACCCATCACAGTTGGTCTCCCCCACCCACGGGCAGGGCAATGACTCTGCAGCTTCTATCTCTTTCTCCTACTGCACTCACTAAACTCCCCTATCACCACTTGTTCCCCTCAATGGGGAGGGGTATCTCCCCCAAGGGAGTGAGGAGTTGTTCTTGGGGGAGAGGGTTGAAAAAATCTTACTCTTTTTATTATAAAGCACAGATATACGTACAATTCATAAATATACCTATAGTATATCCGTGGCATTAAAATTTTAAGGAGGGGGGAGGGAGACAAGGAAAATATGTCTAAGAAGGCTCCTTGGAGGCCAATAATAAAAAAATAGGTTGAGAAATACTGAACTGATTTGTTCATACATCTTTCCCATCAACTGAACTGGGAGTCCCCAGAGCAAGTGGAGTGGCTGACTCATAAAGTGTTTTGAATAAATGTTGAATGTTGAAAGCTGAATGCATGCCTGCAAGAGTGAATCCTCCCAGTTATCCTGGGGGGTGGCATTATATTGGGGGAAGATAAGGAAACAGCACTAAGTGCCTCTCCCAACCACCACCACCAAAGTTTCAGAGTTAGTAAGTGCTCACCTAGAAACATTTTAAATTCAGGACTTCTAGATCCCAAATCCAATGTTCTCTCACTTCACTTTGGTATAATTAAGAGAATTTATACAAAAACAGGAGACTATGTTTTCCAACTTGCCTCCAACATTCAAGAATGTTCTGGTTGGAATATCCCAAGCCAATTTGAGTGCCCAAGAACAACCTTGGAAAATCAAGCCTGTGGTCTTGCAGACTTGAGCAGAGATGCCTCGGCATCCAGCTGGGTTTTGTTGGGAATGGTGGCCTTCTACCCCACTCACAGCGAGGAGAATTGGAGTCATACCCAGGTATAGCCAAAACCACCCACGTAGCTTGTAATCCTGAGCCTTGAAGTTAATTCAATTCAATTAAAAAGCTTTTTAAGTTCATCCTTGAGCCTCACCTATGTGTTGAACTGAGCAGCACAGGGCTACTCTTCCCTCAGGAGGTGGGGGTGGTGGAATAAGAAAAGAATACACACAATTATGATGGAATATTCCCCACAATCACAGTTATGAGAGAGACTTAGAAAATTCTAAGCCGAGAGATGAGCTACAATGGAGAGATAATGTGGACAGGAATGTTATTAATAAGGATGTTTTCCTTGTTGAAAGCAAAGCAAAGCAATATCTATAAAATGGTTTTATGAGTAAATTTATTGAAGCAGGAGGAGCTAAGTAGCTCAAACCGGTGTTTTATCCTTTCCAAGGTCAAGATGAGCTTTGAAATCCGATTTATGGGTCTGTTTGTTCAATCAAGTTTTCTTTATTTTCCACTCCTAAGCTTATGAACAGAAGGGAACCAGTGGGTAAAAATCCCTGCTGAGTGACAGTTCATCCTCCTAAGATGATGTCACCTTTTGCTTTTAAGCATAAACACTTCATACATACAGAAAAAATGCACTACTCATAAACATACAGTTCAATGAATTCACAAGCGCACAAAAAAAACCATTGTAACCACCACTCAGATGAAGAAATAGAACATTATTGCATCCTGAAAGCCCTCTTGGTTACCACGGATTAGTTTTGCCCCTTTTTGAACTTTAAAGAAATGGAATTATACAATATGTACTCTTTGCGTCCAACATCTTTTGGTCAATGATATGTTTGTGAGATTCATCTAGATTGTTATGTGTGGTAATAGCGCATTCATTCTTGTTGCTGAAAGGATTTCATTGTATGGATATACCACATTTATTTACCCATTCTACTGCTGGTGAACATTTGGGTTGTTTTCCTTTTTTGGTCATTATTCATAGTGCTGCTATGAATATTCTTCCTACATGTCATTTGATGAGCATATGTGCTCAAATATACCTAGGAGTGGAAGTGCTAGCTCATAAATACATATGTTCAGATTTAGTAGATCTTGTTAAATAGATTTGAAAGTGGTTATACCAACTGTATACTAACTCTATATAATAATAATGTGCAAGAGCTCCAAATATTCCAAATCCTTGCCAACACTTGGTATTGAATGTCCTTTTCATTTTAGCCATTCTGGTGGCTGTGTTTTTGAAACTCGTGATTTTAATTTTCATTTTCTTTATGACTAATGAAATTAGACATCTTTTCACACATTTATTGGCCACTCAGATTTCTCTTTTGTAAACTATTTCTTCAAGTCTTTTGCACATTTTTCTGTTGAGATGTCTATCTTTTTCTTATTAATTTGTAGAAGATCTTTATATAATTTAGATACAAGTCCTTTGTCAGGGTTGTCTTTTAATAGTGTCTTTTGATAAACAGAAGTTCTCATTTTTAATGTTATCTAATTTATCAATTTTATGTTTAGTACATTATTAAATTCGTAAATGCTATTTATGAAATCTTTGCCTTCCCATGCTCATGAAAATATTCTTCTGTATTATAATATTGGATCTTCCAATCCATTAGCATGATCTACACTTTCATTTACTTAGGTCTTCTTTAATTTATTCCAGTAATATTCTGTAGTTTTTAGTCTAAAGATTTTGTTCATGTTTTGTTAGATTTACATTCAACTTTGAGCACGTTCCAAGTACCTATCTTTCAAGTTGCAAGAGATATAAAAAAGAAGAAGTCTGAAATGTGTGCCCTGCCTTCAAAATGCTTTAGTACAATTGTGGGACACGATTGCAGAAAAGTAGAAGACAGAACATTAATGAAGTAGTAATTATACAATGTAAACAATGAAAAAAGAGAAAGGCAAGCAACCAAAGTGGGCTGAAATTGTTGACAAGGGTGCCTCACACAGGATGTAAGATTTGAGATGGGCTTGAGGGATGAATGGCATTTGTAGAGTGGAATGGAAAGAAGCATTCCAAGAGGGAAGCTGGAATGAGCAGAAGTCTTGAGATTAGAATGAACACAGCATATTAAGGGGCTAAGAGGACACTGGTTGATAAAAGCATCTACACTGATTAATGAGTAGTAGGACATAAGATGAAGTCTTGTGCTAGAGGCCCCATGAACAAAAGAAGGAAGAGCTTCAAGACCATTTTGGTGATGAAGTTTGGCATCTTGGCCCCCGGAAGTATTTACCCTTGCTTGACACTGATTGGCAACCATATGGCTGTCTTTAAGAACTTCCTGATAGGAACTCCTACACTCTCACAGTTGAACCAGACTACCAATCCAAGAAGACCTCTAATCTAGGAATGAACTACCTCTTATAGAATATATAATCCAGAGAGACTTTCATAGTAACCCAGAGCTCAACGCCCAGCCAAAAGGCTTAGATCCAGCACCTACCGCCAAGTACATCTTAGAGAGCCACGGCTGTAAAACCAAGTAGTGACACTAGACTTCCTAGAAGAAACGGGGCTGGAAGTGGATGTTCGAGTCTTAGACCACTGGTTGCGTTTTTGATACCCTATTTCCACCCTAACTGAGGCAAAGTTAAAACCAGCAGGCCTAGAGCAGCTCCAGAACATAGGGAGTCATGTCGTCAGGCCTCCTGGGAGCTACTGGAATGAGTAAGGCATGGGGTAGCCAGCACTGAGTTCAAATGATAAGATTCCTAATGGGACATGAGTGTGCATTTTGCCAAGATTTATTCTAATTTTGGAACTCAACTGGAAACTTCTGAACGTCATGTTCCATTTGGCTCTGGCAAAACACAGCTCTGCATTGCTTTGTGTTTATTTTATCCTTCAAGATCAGAGAATAATTTACTTGCAGCTCAATTTTTGTGTTTAGCACAAACCTCCATTTAGATAGAAAAACAAGCTGATATATTTTTTTCTTATATGTCTCTAGGGGAAAAAAAGATGTATACAATGGAGCAAGGTCCCACTAGAAAAATATGCATACCCAATATAGAAAATTTACGCAAACAGAAGCACCCAGAGGAAAAATATTTTATAAAGCATGAAGTATGATGAGTCCTCAAACTTGGCATAAAACAGTAGATATTAGATCCAGAAAATCCTCAGGATTCTCCTACATTTAGGCAGGACAGCATCTTCTCCATCATCTCCTCCTTGTGAAAATTTCTTACCATATTTAAACAAATATTTTGAGAAAAAATGTTATAACTTTCCTTGGAACTGTGTCCTCCAACACTCTAACACTATGTCCTTAAACATGAGGACGTTTCCCTACCAGTACCCATTCCCCATCTTTATCTCATTTTTCGTTTACTCTCAATGAATTTTTTGTTTTTTATTGGTACAAAACTAAATTCTCCTATAGCTAACGTGTACTGGGGCCTACAATAAAACAAAAATTGAGAAGAGTTGGGGATAAAATTATATTAATCAGGACTGTTTCAGAAACTCAACATGAAATAAGACAAAAAAAATGGTGATTTATTGGCTCATGTAACTAAAGAGTTGGAAAGGTCTCAGAGAAGGGCTCTGATTGGCCCAGCTGAATCACACTCCCAAGTCTGGACCAATCACTGTGACTGGACCTGGGTCACATGCCCATGGAAAGTGGATTTATTTCCAGAAGAAAGAAGAACTGTAGATGGTCACTTTGGGAACATTATAAACTGGCAAATTTGAAAGAAGCAAAAAGAAATGTTTTCACAGTGCCTAGGTCTAGTACTACAAGATTTTGGAGAAAGCATTATTTTTTAAAGAAAGACAAAGGTGTCAGCAAAAGAGGATGCCATCACCATTAGTGATGCATTAGCACTGGTTACCCATGAGACCTGTTCTAGGATGCATAGCTACTTTCACTGTAGACATCGTATGGGCATCAAGAAGGCAGTACAACGTAATGGCTAAGAGCATGAACTTTGGATTCTAACTGACTCCAATTCATATCCTCACAGAGCCAATTGTTAGCTTTGGTATTTGGGCAAGTTACTAACCCTTTTTAAGCAAAATTGGTATAATAATAAAATTTACTTCTTGGGTTATTGTGAGGATTAAATGAAATAATACACATGAAATGCTTGATACAGTTTCTGGAACCTAGAGATCACTAAAATGTTTACTCCAGCTAGTATTATTTTCATTACAAGTATCTTAATTATTATTAACAAGAGTGCCCAGGAATTTCAAGTCTAAAGAGTTCTAGGATGGGTGATAGTGACGATGTTCCTTTCTCTTATCTTTCTGGAATAAGAAACGTCTCACTATACATCCTCTCCATTGATATTCAACCCCATCCTTTGCATTAGATTGGTCTAAATCTCCCTCTTCCACCTACCATAATTTCTCTTCTCATTTACTGAGGCATGAAACACTAACGTATCTGGGTAGAAAAAGCAAGATAATGGTGCCCTTGATACTTGTTCTAACCTTTCCAAAGGAGACTTCACAGTTAATTGAAGTCCAAGAAGTTGCAGTCTTAGGAAGTGTCTGTGCTGTGAGGAAGAGAAGGTAACTCCTCAGAGAGGTATCAAAACAGTTGACCAACTTCTGGAACCAATTGGCAAAGTAACACATAACCCCACTAGACTACACTGCAAAGGAAGAAACTGTGAGGTCCTCTAGGAAAAATTGGAGTTTTCAAGACTGTATTTCTACCTTCTCATTAACTCTATTATATTTTACTTTTCATAAAACTTTCCATTGAAGGCTCCAGAAAGGCAGATGTCTCAACAGAGACTCATTCCTTCATTTCCACTGCAGCTGTCAGGGATCCTATAGCCTGTAGATTTAGGACTTAGAATTTTTTCAACCAAGGGAAAGAGTTTGAGACAGGAAAACAGGTTACCAGTTGAGTTTGACTTCCATGCTCTGTTGAATGTTTATGGTAGCAATTACTCAGGATTCAAATTCTTATTTTTTTTAAAGAAAACATTTCATAATATTTTTTTCTTCCTAATTATGAAAGGATAGAATAACACCTTATATTTATATAGAACTGGTCCTTGGAAAGTGCTACAAATAATGTCATTCTCTCTCCCACCAAAATTCCTGGTGGAAGCAACATATTTTCCTCACACCACTTTTATAGACTATATAGTCTGTCAGAAGCATTGTGGAGGCCAGAACTTGGGTTTTCTTTGGATTTGAAATGCAGTATTAGGTTTCCTTTCTATTAGAAAAACATTTCTATGCAAAAATGGGCTTTTATGCATAGTGCTCAAAGTAATTGCCATGGGAAAGAGCTCAGTTAAACCTTCTTGCTTTTCAGCACATTAAAATCATCATTTTCCCATTTACTTACAAATGTTTTATAGCTATAACTTTAATGGTGGCGTAGCATCCTACCTATATCAAAGTTATTTGCTCATAGTAATGATAAGTATTGTTCCGTGAAACTCACGTGTGTTTTGGGTTGCAATATATTTCTTCCTGAGTTGTGGTCTTTTTTTAAAAAATTTTTTTCATTGAGGTATAATTGACATATATTACCGCATATTTAGTTTCAGGTGTACAACACGATGATTTGATATTTGTATACATTGGGAAATGATCACCACAATAAGTCTAGTTAACATCCATCACCTTACATAGTTACAATTTTTTTTTCTTTTGATGAGAACTTTTAAGATCTACTTTCTTAGCAACTTTCAAATATGCAATACAGTATTATTAACTATAGTCACAATGCTATACATTACATCCCCATGGCTTAATTGTTTTATAACTGGAAGTTTATACCTTTTGACCCCCTTTACTCATTTCTCCTACCCGCTACCCACTGCCTCTGGCAACCACCAATCTGTTCTCTGTATCTATGAGCTTGGTTTTTTATTTTATTTTTGTTTTTGTTTTAGATTCCACATATAAGTGAGATTATCCAGTGTTTGTCTTTCTCTGTCTGACTTATTTCACTTAGCATAATGCCCTTGAGTCCAACTGTGTTGTTGCAAATAGCAAGATTTCATACTTTTTTTTTGGTCAGGAAGATTCACTCTGAGCTACTTCACTCTGGCAACATCTGTTGCCAATCTTCTTCTTTTTGCTTAAGGAAGGTTAGCCCTGAGCTAACATCTGTCCCAGTCCTCTTCTATTTTGTATGTGGGTTGCCTCCACAGTGTGACTTGATGAGTGTTGTAGATCCATGCCTAAGATCTAACCTGCTAACCCAGGCAACCCAAGCGGAGCACATGGGACTTAACTACTATGTCGTGGGGCTGGCCCCTAGATCTCATTCTTTTTTATGACTGAATAATATTCCATTGTGTATATATCCCACATTTTCTTTACTCATTCATCCATCAATGGACACTTAGGTTGTTTCCATGTCTTGGCTATTATAAATCATGCTGCAATGAACATGGCAGTGCACATATCTTTTCAAGTTAGCATTTTTATTTTCTTTGGATATATACCCAGAAGTGGAATTGCTGGGTCATATGGTAGTTCTATTTTTAGTTTAGTTTTTTTTTTTTTTTGGTGAGGAAGATCATCCCTGAGCTAACATCTGATGCCAATCCTCCTCCTTTTTGCTGAGGAAGATTGGCCCTGGGCTACCATCCATGCCCATCTTCCTCCACTTTATATGGGATGCCACCACAGCATGGCTTGACAAGTGGTGCGTTGGTGCATGCCCGGGATCCGAACCTGAGAACCCCAGGCCACTGCACCAGAGCACGCATACTTAACTGCTGTGCCACCAGACCACCCCTCTATTTTTAGTTTTTTGAGGACCCTTCATACTGGTTTCCATAGTGGCTGCACTAATTTACATTGCCGCCAACAGTGCACAAGGGTTCCCTTTTCCCCACCTCCTCGCCAACACCTGTTATTTCTTATTGTTTTGGTGATAGCCATTCTAACAGATGTGATGTGATATCTCACTGTTGTTTTGATTTGCATTTCCTTGATGACTAGTGATGTTGAGCATCTTTCCATGTGCCTGTTGGTCATCTGTATATCTTTTTTGGAAAAATATCTATTCAGATCTTCTGCCCATTTTTAAATCAGATTGTTTATTTTTTTTGCTATTGAGTTTATGAGTTCTTTATGTACAGTCATGTGCTGCATAACAAAATTTCCGTCAACAACAGTGGTCCCATAAGATTATAATGGAGCTGAAAAACTCCTATGGCTTAGTGATGCTGTAGCCACTGTAATCTCGTAGCGCAATGCTTTACTCATGTGTTTGCGATGATGCTAGTGTAAACAAACCTTCAGGTTCTTCAGGAAGCACTCCAGAAGAAGGCATTATTATCATAGGAGATGACAGCTTCATGCGTGCTATTGCCCCTGAAGACCAGACGTGGAGGCAGAAGACAGTGATATTGATGATCCTGACCCTCTGTAGGCCTAGGCTAATGAGTGTGTTTGTGTCTTAGTTTCTAACAAAAAAGTTTAAAAAGTAAAAAAAATAAAATAAAATAAATTTAAATTACAAATAGAGAAAGCTTATAGAATAAGGATACAAAGAAAGAAAATATTGTTATACAGCTATACAATGTGTTTGCGTTTTAAGCTAAGCTTTATTACAAAAGAATCAAAAAGTTAAAAAATATTAAAAGTTTATAAAGTAAAAAAGTTACAGTAAGATAAGGCTAATTTATTATCGAAGAAAGAAAAGTATCTTTTTAAAAATTTAATGTAATATAATGTAAATTTAAGTGTACAGTGTTTATAAAGTCTACAGTAGTGCACAGTAGTGTCCTAGGCCTTCACATTCGCTCACCACTCACTCACTGACTCACCCAGAGCACCTTCCATCCTGCAAGCTCCATTCATGGTAAATCCCTATACCGGTATACAATTTTTTATCTGTTATACTATATTTTTACTGTATCTTTTCTATGTTTAGATACACAAATACCATTGTGTTATAGTGCCTACAGTATTCAGTACAGTAACATGCTGTACAGGTTTGTAGCCTAGGAGCAATAGGCTATACCATACAGCCTAGGTGTGTAGTAAGCTATACCACCTTGGTTTCTGTAAGTACACTCTACGACATTCGTACAATGATGAAATCGCCTAACGACCCATTTCTCAGAATATATCTCCGTTGTTAAGATTTGCCTGGTGCTCACAATACTGTTGAAGCATCAATATGAGCTAATAAAACCAATAATACATAAACTCAGCCCCAACCTCCTCCTTGGGCTCCAGATCTTCTGTCCGGCATCCTGCTTAATATATCATTACGTATCACAGACAACACAGCCAAACACAACTGTTGATCTTCTCACTGAAATTTTATTTCTCTCACCTTTCTTATCTCAGCAAATGATGACACCATCCTCCTCCTCACTTTCCTGTGTCCTCATCCAATTGTTCAGCAAGTCTTCTCAGCTCTACCTCCAAAATATGTGCCTGCAGGTACCACCATGGATCGCCATCTCTAGCCTGAACTACAACAATAACCTCCTAACTAGTCTCTCTGCTACCTGTCTTATCCCACTACAGCCTGCTCACTCATGGTAACCAAAGTTTAAACTGTATAGAAGGTTATTTCTAAACATCTGGTACCAGTTCACTTTTTTAAAACTGTATAGAAGATTATTTCTGCACATCTGGTACCAGCTCACTCTCTTGGATACCTTGGAGCATGCCCCCATGTGAGACCCATTTATCTCACCCCATTGTTCCTCTGGGGTCTGCAGACTCCTCCGTCACTCTCACAGTTCCCTGAACCTGCTACTGGCACTGCTTTGGTGGTCTCTCCATTCACCATGGTCACTTTCTACGTACCCTTCTAGGTACCTGGGATAATATTATAAAATGGAGAGTTAATTTGTCTAAATGGGGAAGTTAATTTGTCCAAATACATGATCCTCACCATAGTCTACAAAGCCCATCACCATCTGGCCCATGTCCCTCTAAGCTCATCTTCTGCCTTTTCTCCGCCTCTTCACTTCACCTCAGACACACTGGCGTGCTCTCTGCCCCTGTAATGTGTCAGCGCCTGTTTATCTCAAGGCCTTCACGTTTGTTACTCCCTTTCTCTTTGGAACACTCTCACACAGGTGCTTGCACACCTGCCTCCCTCTCACCATTACAGTCCCAGGTGTCATCTCCTCAAAAGTGAGCACACTCTTGAGATTGCTATTACCATCCCCTCCACCTCTCCAAACCCATATCCCATCCCCCTCTTTCATTTTCTCTTATCAGTATCTGGAACTGATATGTATCATTCATTTGCTTATGTACTATTTGTCCCCCCACTAGAATGGAAGCTTCATGAGGGCAGGGGCTTTGCCAGTCTTGTTCACCACTGTATCCCCAGTTCTAGAAGAGTATCTGGCATGTAGGAGTTATCAACATATCAATATATATATATATCACAATATATGTATATATATATTGTGTCAATACACAATAGTCAAATCAATGAATGAACAGAAGAATATTGGAGCCCTAGAAGACTAGGAAACGGAGACTGTGAGGTCTTGCTCCAGCTCTGCAATGGATCTCATTAGGTTACAAGTAAGTCTCACAGATCACACTCCCTCCCCCATAAATCTGTATTCTTACATAGAAAAAGAGCTATCCACTGAGGCCTCCTAGAAACACACAGGAAAATCCTCACACTTAGCAAAGGATTCTTTCCAGGGCCAGCAGAACACTGTCTTTGACGTGTCACTTCAAAGACCTTTATACACTCACAAGTGACCTCTGACACGTTTTCCTTCCAGGCTGCACACAGAATTGCCATTGCTAGGGGGAAAGTTGGAGGCCTAATGAGGAAAATTCTTTTTTTTCCCCTGTCCTTCAGTCTCCACTCCCTACCCAATCTCTATTATCTTTTTCTCTGGCATATTCAGGCTGTCCTCTCACCTTCACTAACAGCTAAGACTACTCTGTGATTTTAAAAAATGTCATGATCTAAAAATCAGGTCCCCAGCCTGAAGCATCCCTGGAAGGCTCCCGTGGCCAGCCACCTGGCTGCTTTCCCGGTGCCACGTCAGGCTGAGATGCTGCTTGGCGTGCACGCATGGCTGGCAGCAGCGTTGCCTTAGATGCCCTCTTTCATCACTCTTCATTGTCTCTTACAGACTAATTTCTCAATTCCTTCAATTAACAGCTATTTATTGAGTGCTGAACTGGGCTTTAAAATGGATCCAAGCAGAGGAAGATTGACTGTGATGTTAAGGAAGCTTAAGCTGCAGAGCCTGCGGTCACATGTGTTGCAAAATCTGCAAAAATGAAATATTTTAACTGAAATCACTTAAGATTCTGTCTTCTGCTCTGACTTCCCCTTCACCGCATTAACCCTTGTGCAGGATTGCCTTGGAGTGGCCATAGCATTTTTGGGATTCTGCTGAGATGAAGGTGAGTTGAAGATACATGTAGTTTGGGTTTAATGGGGGTATATATATACAGTTCACAGTCACCTCTGTATATAATAGTTAAGCTGTTGCTATTCACTGCAGTGTAGGATTGCTTCTAGAAATACTCCTAGCACCCACTGTGCCAACTCATCCAGCATCATGATATGCAAACACACAGCCAGATGTCATATCATGATATAAATGTGTGTGCAGAATCTGGTAGTGAAAATACAATCATGTGCCACATAAATATGTTTCAGTCAATGACAGACCACATATATGAGGGTGGTCCCATAAGATTAGTACAATATAGCCTAGGTATGTAGTGGGCTATACCATCTATGTTTGTGGAAGTACACTCTATGATATTTTCACAACGATGACATCTCCTTACAATGCATTTCTCAGAATGTATCCCCTTCATTAAACGACCCATTACTGTATATGGAAAATTGAGGATCACCAAGGTTTGAGATTATGGAGGCTGGTCTATGAGAATTCCTCCAATCATCAAACATGTAATATTGTAAACAGAGATTTCAGTTCTCATGGACATCTAATCAAGATGGAATTTCTCTCTGTGTCTGTAGGGCACAAACTTATGGTAGTACTATAAATAGCAAATATGTCTGTGTGAGTCACATGTTTATGCATCCAACTATTTAACTTAATTTCTAAAAAAAATTGTTTTTGATCAATCATGTTGGAGAAAAGACTGTACTATCCTTCTATTGTTTTTTTCTATAGAATTGTTATCATATGAAGAGATGATCAAAGAGTGTGTAGCCAAAAAGGTGTGGGGAAAACATTATATATTATTAATTATTAGTATAATAGATGAAAACAGTAGGTTGTTTTTCAAGATTTTTGTGATGTTTGTAGTGTTTGTCACCACGTTAAATTTTTAGATTTATTTTGATTTCTATCCTTATTCTGAATAAATATTTAATTTTCTTAAATGAGGTCCCCACAGTTGTTAAGCTTCATGGCCCAGGAGACTGGGTCATCTCCTAAACGTGGGTACAGATGATGTGCTTCTGGTTACTAAGGAGCTTACAATAGACATTAAATGACTTCCATGTAGGAAAAAAGGTGAAGAAATGATGAGAACACATTTGACACTCCCTCCATCGATCAATCCCCCATTCCTCTCATTTCTCCTAAAAATAATCTCCGACAAATTAGACTCAACAATTATGCTCTTGAGGGAAATGAAGGGGCTAAATTGTGATGGTGAGTTATAGATCAAATTCAGCAACTCTCCTCTTTCCCCTTTGCCATTACCATCACAAGGAAAGCTAGCTTGTCTGATGGAGCTAAGCGTGACTGTTGACTAAGGCATCTTCTCAGGAAGAGACCTGACAGGTACTAAGAGGGGACATACTAATCTTCCTGGGTCAGTCACTCCAAGGGCTGAGGACAGCAAGTTGGGAGCTGGAAGACCCTGAGTGCAGTCATGGCATGGCTGGCGTGAATGAATGTTCTCTCTAGAAACCTGCATCCTTTCTTCCCTTCCTGTTTAGACCACAGTGTTTATTCAACTGATTTCTGATCATTCAGTGAACCTTTGACTTGGGTGAGACAACTTACACCAGAATTTGAACTACAAATTGGGTACCATGCTGCCCACTCCTACCTTCTTCAATCCTACACAGAGTTGTTTGCAAAAGATCCATCAAATAGAGCCAGCTTCCCAATCGACCATTGACTGTGGTTACCATCCTATAAAACAAAACAGAGCACATCATGGTTTTCCTACAAAAATTAACCAGAAATGTAAAGGGATTAGAATCAGAACAGTATGTGAAGCAGCTAGCAATTGATCATTTACTATAGAGTGGGTGACCGTTTCATTGAAGGTAACAGATATAATTAAACAGCCTCTTGTAGTGTGGATGTTGAAACTGAAATTCTCTAGGCCTGACTCATGGCTTTTCCACCTGGTTCCTGGCTCCTCCTGACCTGGTGGGGAGAACAGGTTGTCTTTCATAACAAACTCTGGGAAATCCCAGCCTCAGGCCCGCCTTGGAACACGCTGCCGGTGTTTTCCTTTGTCATTTAAAGTTTGCTTGTGTGCTGGGCAAGGGGAAGCTTGCAAGCAGGTACCTGAACTGGGTGGAAAGAAAGCCTTAGGGATCAAATAGCACCCTAGACCCATTGCCAAGGCCAAGGGGAGGGAAGGAGGCCTAATTGCAGAAAGCGTCTGCAGCTGCACTACAAAGCTGTCATTATTTTCTCCCCGGAGCCCCTGAAATTCTGTTTATTTCCTGTTTCAGACTTCTGGAGGTGTACCACCCAGGACAATTATTAAGGGCAACAACATCACAGTGAGGTGGGCTGGGCTGTGTTTTGTGTTTCCTCTGGGTTGTACCATCTTTCATATTATGAAATCCACAGCAAGTTTGGCCCTGCAAATGCCTCTTTATCTGTAGACATCTTCTGATCCCTGCCTTGGGGACCCCCTGCCCCTACACCTCCCCACTCCTGGGATTCCCCTATGAAACGAAAGACTTAGGGATGATCAAGTTAATGATGTTGCTTAATTCATACTCGATGTTTCCCTTAAGTCTCAAATCCTTTGAATCTGACGGGAGAGAAGAAGGAAGTGAAACTGGACAGTCTAAATAATTTGCAGTTAAAGCAGAGATTTATGAGGGGAATTACTGCACAAGGCTTGGTTTTGAGTGCCTTTGGGTTCTGGAAGCCAAATTCTCCCCCGACTGCACATGTGTCTCTCCTGGCTCTGTGAGCACCACCCTCCCAGGGTGTGGAAAGTGTCTGGGGGTCCCAAGAGACTGAGGCCTTGGCCCTGAGAGCCAGAGGAGGGGGGTTGCTGGTGTACACAGTAATTAGTATGTGGCTTTTCAAGATGAAAAGAAAGACTTTGTGGTGGCAGGGGAGGAAGCAAAAGGAAGGAGAGAAGGAAGCACAGATTCTGAGGAACACTCCCAGGGAGATCAGGCCTGGGGGAATCCGGGGTGGGCCTCACACCCTTGCATCTTGTCTGGCCCCTCCCTTTGTCAAAGAGGCAGGCTTTAGAGCAGGACCATTTTTGGAGTCACAAGTAAGAATCAGATTCTTCTTAGGTCAGGCCCTGCTAAAATTCATTTTGAGAAGTTCAAAACCTAGAACAGGAGACAACTGAAATTCTAACATCCTTTGCCACACACACACACACAAAGAAACAGTTTTATGAAGATATGGGGCAAACTGAATTAATATAACACACTTAAAACAGTACCTGACACATAGTAGATGCTATAGAAGTGCTATTTGATTCCCTGCTTTAACTGTAAATGATTTTATTATCACCATTATGGTATCTTGACTTTGCTTTCAAAGAGCTGATTTGAGCATTAAAAACCAGGTAAAGAAATCACAAGCCACATTCTTGTATTTCTCAGTTGCCACACGTGAGAAGGCAGAGCAATAAGCTAGAGGAGACCGTGTACTTGAGGTTAGACCCTGGGGCAGCTCTGTGCAGACAGGGCAGTGGGAGACTCCCTGGAGACAGGAGTAATCCTGGTTGACTGCTTGTGTATGAGGGTGGCTATTCACCTGATTCCCTACCGTGGAACGTTTTAGGGGAAAGAGCTGGAGAGATCTGAACACCTCACTTGTGAATTACCTAGCTGTGAAAATTACTGAGTACCTCTGAGCTGCCATTTCCTCTCTTACAAATGGATGTGATTAAGCCACCTCCCAGGGAGGAGGAGAAGACTAAGTGACTAAGTGCTGATCAGCTCGCCCTGCCTCTCACAATATCAGAAGGGTTCTATTAACTAGAGTTTATAATGAAGGAAAAGAGATTGGGATAAAAAGGCAAAATCCACACCGTGGTATGACACCTAATCAATCTACTCACAGTTAACGTGAGCATTAAGTGAACACATATGATCACTTACAATTAATATTCACACTCAGCTAGACAGTAGATGATTCTGGTGGTCTTTTTGATCCCTTCTCAGTAGGGGATCTCAGGAGAACTTTATCCATGCGTGCCTAACCTAAAGGAATGCTTGCTCTCGTGCTTTTAGGACCCTCTTCCTTCTTCATCGCTTGGCTTGCTGTGGTCTCTGGTCCTCCCCCATGTGCCCACCATTATTCAGCCCATGCTGGTCTGCCTGGACCACCCCTTCCATCTAAGACAAGTTTCCAGTTGTGGCCAATTCTTAATGCTTCAAGTTCAGAGTTTAAGAACCATTTTTCTTATCTCTATAAGCATTGCTGGTCCAAAATTCATTTCGTCTCAGCAAAATGAGAATAATCTTGTAGGGTTTTAAAAAATTAATATTTTTATTCAGTTAGCACAATGCTTGCCACCTGTATAGTGAAAATATTTTTTATTTTAGCTGTTATCACCATCATCATCATCATCCTCATCATATTTTTAATCCAATCATGTTACTCTTTACGTTGGTTCCCAGAAGATGCCCTTCAAAATCACCTCTAGCAATTTCTCTTTACATCAGAAGATGGTTTTATGAATCACCCTGACTTTGGCAGGGAGAAAACAACTTTCAGTTGGAGAGTTACAAACAAAACAAAACAAAACAAAGAACTAATTCCCTGATGACTTTACGACTACTTCCTCTGTCCCACTTGAAACTCCTCCAAGTGTAGTTTCATTGTTTAATTATTTAATGCCACTGAGGTAGGAACTTTTAGGGAATTAATTTACTTCCAAGGGCCCAGCCTGGCATCTGTATCCTACATTCATGACAGAACCAACATAACCTCATCTTAACACGTTAACATTCTACTTCTCTAGAGCTACTTCACTGCTGAGTTTGGGCAGCACATAGAGGCCCAGATTCAGTTTGTCCTCAGAACTGGTAGAACTCTACATGCCTTCTGTGGATCAAGCATTCTTGGAGTTGGTTTGTAAATAAGCTACTGCTGGGATCGTGATATTTGGGATCAAATCCCAGACCAGAGTGCAACAACATAAAGAAAGGGACAACCCACTCAGTTGTAATGTAACTTGCCTGGCATGAGGTGGTGGGGATGATACCATGCACAGGAGAGCCCCTGTGCTCAGCAGACAGGAGCGTTCCATCCACCAAGGAGCAGTGCGTTAAGCACAAGGAGGATGATTTCCCAGATTCTGCGTTAGTCTAGTCGCCATCTCCCCTGAGATTATGCAATTAGCTTTGTTTTCATTCTTTGCTTGCTGAGAAACCTTCTAATTCTTACTTCAGTCACCTCAGGCACCTTAATACCCAAAGGGGTGTCCTGGATCATGGAAATAAATATTTCAGTTACCGGAATGGTAGTGCCTACCATTGTATAGGAATAAATTTGTTTTGTGGCATAGAAATCAATTATCTGTGAGTTTAGCATGATTCAGTCCCTCCAGGTCTGGTAAGCTCCAGGTAGACTTGTAAAATAGAGGTTCTATATCAGAAAGCTGAGAACCAAACTCTAAATCAGTGTTGTCTTAAATTCTGTTGTGCCTCAGTTTCCTCTTCTGTAAAGCAAGGGGAAATAATAGTGCCTGGTTTGTATGGTTGTTGTGAGGATTTGCGAGTTAATAGACGTAAATTATTTATATGTATGTATGTACATAAAATGATTTAACATACGGAAGTACTTAGAATGGTGCCTGTTATTCATAGTGACCCCACAAGGCACTACCTACTTAGTGTATCCTGCTGGAAGCAGCCAGCTGATGTCTCCTTGCATAGACTTTCTTACATGGCCCTCAAAGTACTTACCTCTTCCAGCCACTCCACTCTGACAACTGGAGACTTCAGATAAAATCTACACTCAGAGCAGCTTCATGGCGTGCGACCTGTGCATTTGCCTGTGCTTAGTTTAATGCTCAGCTGTTGCCATCTTGAAATTCTTAATAATTTTTCAAAAAGGGGCCCCACACTTTTATTTTGTACTGGGCTGCCAAAATTATGTAGCCAATCCTAGCTCCATGTGACCAAGGACTAGCCAAGTAGCCTAGAGTAAGCCACTTCCTTTCCAGGTGGGGCTATCCTAGTTCCATGGATGTTATGGAGACAATGATAAAAGAGGTGCGATTAATACAGCCACGGACCCAGCCTTGCCAATGAGCAGAGTGGAGGTTTTTCAAACGTGTAGCAATGTGTCTGGGCTACAGGCAATAAGTTCTCTCTCAGGGGTCTCAGTAGACTCAAGGAAAACTAAAAGAAACTCTGGATGTGCTTCCCATCTCTACCACTCCCCCAAATAACAAACATACTTGGTAATTCATTGTGAAATGATTTGAGTTATTCAGAGATACAGAGAAATCAGCTTGGTTTGTAAGATGGAGTGGCCCAAGGAAAAATGGATTCTACAAGTGCTTGGTCCCATTGTTCTTGTAGTATGTACTTTGTTCATACAGTGAGTCTGACTTTGGCATAGGAAGACAGGACTTAGTAGCTATGAAATCACTTCTCCATTCTCAGATTGGTTCCTATCATCTTCTGGTTCCCCCATCCATGGCCCTGAAGACCATATAATTTACCAATGGTTACCAGCAGCACAGACATGTGGACAAAATGTCTGAAATGCTGCCTCAAATCCCCTTGTAAAGAAACCCATCTAAATGTCCCTATTCTCAATAATTCAATTTCTTTGAACACTTTGGTTCACTTTGTTCTGATTTTAGAATGTAGAAATGCAGTACAAGACCTTTTTAAGCTGGGAATTTGCCATCCTGTTGCAGGAGCACAGCAGCAGCCCCAGAGAAAAATTTTTCAAGGCTGCAGTGAAAACAAGGGCTAGAAAAATGTTTGTTTATTGCCAGCTCTCCCCACAGCCACTTACATAAGAGCTCGTGCTGAGACAGGCTGTCCTGCCCAGACTCAGGATCAAGAGTTATGTTCCTTGGGATGATGACAGAAACAATGTGGGAACCACAGGGCTACAGCCTGTGACGCAGTCCAGGAAGGAAAACCAAGTGGTGTGTGGCGATTAGTCCTTTCACAATGGTGCGATGGTTTCCTGGGGTGTTTACAAGATTGTGAGTGGTGGTACAGTCTGCAGGAGGGGAAAGGCTCTGTGAGCAAGATATGGCTAAAGAACGGCTCCTTGTTTTCCCATTTTGAAGATAAAACAATGCACACAGCAGCATGTGAGCCGAAGGGCAGAGTCAAAAGTTTGAATATCTTCTGACCTCTCAGATCCGTTCTGACTTTCTAAAGGCTGCATAAATAAACGCTAGATCCAAATCTGGGAGCGTTTAAAAAGTTTGGACAAAATGGTGTACATTTTGTTCAACAATTTACTGCAAAAAAAAAAAAATATATATATATATATAGAGAGAGAGAGAGAGAGAGAGAGAGATCTTTCTTCACAAAACAAACATGAAAAACCAACTCTGCCAGAAAAAAAATGCAAAAGCCTTAGACAGATTATGTTTAAAAGTCCAAAGGGACAACTTGCCTTCCCCCACGGTGTTACTGAAAAGCAGATGTGATGGGCAGAACCACAGACCTGTAATCAAGCTTGTGAAGCAGCCATAAGGCAGTCTAAACTATCCTCAACAGACTCCCTCAGAGGGAGACGCCACAGCCTCTTTGTGTAGAATGTTCCAGGCTTTAAATGAATATCAAAAAACATTTTCCATATGTTTTAACTTAACTTCTCATTTTAACGTGGGTCCATTCATCCTTGCTCCTTCCTTAGCAGCCTTTGTGAGTAATTGTCCACTTACTTTGCTGCTTGCCATTCATACCTGGGTGTGCATTTTTCTTACCCCAGACACACCTAACTCTTAGCGTCTGTCATCACAAACAAAGTTTCTGCTTGTTGCTTTGGAATGACAAGTTGAAACCAGCACAGCCTTAGACACAGAGGATATAGTCCATCAGCATTTTGTTGATGGAGTCATGTCTCTCTCCTACTACCTTTCTCAGTTCCCTCCATTCCTCTGTTTTTCTCTTTCTTCCCCCTCTGCTGCCTAAACATTGGGCATACCAGTGATTCTACTGAGTACTCTCTAAATCTCTGGTTTACACCAAACAAGTAGCACTATGTCTACAAAATAGGAAAACACCCACTTTGGGACCCCAAGGTTGGCCTGAATCTATGTGCGTTTGGGGCCATGATTTATTTTAACTAAGTTGAGGTGCAAAAGGAACAAAGGTGGCAGGAACCCATGAATCACCTGTGGCTCCCAGCTCACTGAACCTCACACAGAAGAGCCTTTACTTCTCACCTGCATGATTTCCCATCTTTCCTTTCTGCTGATTCTTTCCAAACCATCATGGACCAGTTGGACTCTGAGAAACTATTAAGAAACTATTAAGTTTCTGATCTTTAGTTTACTTTTTAGCGTCTCTAGAAAAACTGAGAAAGATCCTGAATTATTTAGGACCAATGGGTTACAAATGGAAGAAACACATCTTGAAACAGCTTAGGCCTTAAAAGGAAATTTATCAAACCATAAAAAGGATGGTTGGATTGAGGGACCTGAAAACTCCCCATGAGATGGGGACATGGCCATGGGCAAAGCTCACCTCCTTACAGCTCCTGACCAGAGCAAATAGGAATTTCCTACTTCTCCCCCAATGGATTGGAAGAAAATCCCCAAGGGATGATGATGATTGGCCCATTCACAATGACTAAGCATCTGAGGTATGTGATTGGCTCTGTTGGGTCATCTGTCTCATGTGGTTAGGGGACAGGGTCTGTTACCAGAAGAAGTGAGAGGGGTGCTAGATAGATTAAACAACAGCCACTACAGCATCTGCGGAAAAGAGAGCTCTGTGAAGGCCACTGAGTCTACTGGCAGATGACTGCTCCCCTGAATCTTCCTCTCTATCCTCACAGTCCCATAAGTAAGGGTAAATACTACATGTGGTCTAGGGGGCCTCAGACCCTCTGCATGAAGATACAACAACAGACAACATCCTACCATCTTGGCAGAGAAAAGATCAGGAGTGATAGTTAGCCTGATTTTCCTATTAGCACCAAGAATTAATTAGAGATGAAATGTGGGATTCACAAAAAATCACAGACTCAGAGAATTGGAGAAGATCTAAGGGAACTTAGATGATTTCCTACCTCTGGCCAGAGCTTCACAAAGAAGGGTGATGATGGGTGGTCAAAGGTCTTATAGAGGATCTTGCATTAGGTGTGAAGCCAGACAATGAATCTCCTAAGATCCTTCAGACTCTGAAATGCCATGAGTCTGTGAAGCTATCCCAAGCTGAAATTGGTTGATTCCTTCTTTAAATTGTTCAAGACATTCCCTCCCTCCCTTCACTTTTATTAACTGATTTTAATGACGAACAGGACTTTAATTATTAACTGATTTTAATGACCAACAGGCCTTTAAGTCGAGGATTCCATCTAGATGTCTCATATAAACTCCCCTTCTGGCAAATTAAGCCCGCACCCTTGAAGCCTGGGAATTATCAGGCCCTTAGAAACTAGAGAAGTCTTCCCTTGGTCCTCACCCCATTTTAGCCAACAGTTTTGAGCCTCCTTTTCTATAAAGTTTGTCATTTTTGTTCCTTTCCTTTATGTCTTGACCATATTAACCAAATCATGGCTCAAAAGAGAAGGCTGAGGTTGAATGCAGAGGTCTAGAACATCTCCAAACTAACATTTTCTGGTCACAAAGAATTAAAGAAATCAAGAAAGGAAGAGAGAAAGTTGGTCTTTGTTCTCATTTTTCTGCTCTCTTCCTGTGGTAGGCAGAATAATGACTCTCCAAAGACGTTTACCTTCTAATCCTGGGATCCCATGAATATGTTGTGTTACATGGCAAAGAGGAATTAACGTTGCTGTTAAGATAGAAAGATTATCCAAGTGGGCCCAATGTAATCATGATACCAAGCAATGGGCTCGTTCTTCTCGCCGCTATCTGAGCAAATTAACCACAACGAGTTGAGATGGAGAACCGAAGTTTAATTAGATTAGCCGGCAAATCGGAAGACAGGTGACTAATGTCTCAAAGACCCATCTTCAAAGACTACAGAATCTTGAGGCAGTTATACAGGGAAAATGGGCAGTAAGGATGGGGTCCAGGGATGTTGGTCTCCAGGCATGACGGGCTCCAGGCATTACATTGTTCCATTCCTCTGTCAGTTGTGATGAGTACCTTGTAGGTGTGTTTCCCGCCTGTGGTCAGCCTGTTCCTGGAGAGAAACTCATAGAACAAAGTTTTTAATTTATCAAGCTATTGGGGTGTACAGACGTAAGCAGAGGCCGTAAATCAGGAGAGCATGTGAATTTTTTGGAGTACGTGCAGAACAGCAAGTAGTCACACGGAGGAGGGACTGGCGCCATTTAGTGTAACAAGATGGCCTCACTTGTGCTCATTTACAATCAAGGGTCCTTAAAAGTAGGAGAGGGAGGCAGGAGAGGGGGGTCAGAGTAATGCAATGTGAGAAAGACTCGACACACCATTGCTGGCTTGGAAGATGGAGGAAGGGGGCCATGGGCCAAGGAATTAGGCAGCCTCTAGAAACTAGAAAAAACAACAAAACAGATTCTCCTCTGGAGCTTCCAGAAAAGAACGAAGCTCTGTAAACACTTGGATTTTAGCCCCATCAGACCCATGTCAGACAGTTCTTACCTACAGAACTGGAAGATAATAAATTTGGTTGTCTAAGCCACTAAATTTATGGTTGTTACAACCATAATAAGAAACTAATACATTTCCTGTTTCTTTCATGTCTGTCCTGAAATGTTAGGTTCATTAGGATTCCAATTGCTAGACTAGATAGAGACAAGAGACTATTTGGAGACCAACTATATAGAGGATAAATAGTGGACAAGGAAAACAGATTTGACTCTGCTATGACTTCACCTTGTGACTTTGGGTAAATCAGTTTCCCTGGTCCTCAGTTTCCATATGTGTAAAATGGGGTAGTTTTATTAAAAGATTGCAAAAATTTTAGATTTTAAAAAAGATTGCCTTTATCCCTTAAAGTTCAGAGATTCAATATCTTCGCCCTTTTCTTAATGGTGCAAAATGCTCTGAAAGCACTGGCCAACTCCTGAGCTACCCCCGTCACTGCTCAGAGCAGAGCACTGGATAGAGAGAGAAGGTCAACTTGGTCATGGCTCTTTCAGGGCTTATCCACAGTGAGTGAGGGCAGGAGTGGTCAGAGTATGTCCAACAGCTGCCTGGTTTGCAATCTGTACTCAGGCAGAAAACATCTAGTGCCGAGTAAGCACTGTAGGGGCTGAGGTGCTAGAGAATTCTTAAAACCCAAGTGGCCATAGAAGTCTTCCTAAAGGAGGAGAGGCTTCCATGAGCTTCAAATGAGAGATGGACTTTGGATAAGGATACTCTATCCATAAGTAATGGTGAGCGGCATAGCCCAGAGTGGGTTGGGCATGGTGAATAGACTAGGCTAGTAGAAGAAAAGGTTTTGTAGTGAACATAAGCTCAGAAAGATATGTTAAAACCAGATGGTGGGGGCCTTGAATAATTCCAGGACAAGGACACGAAGACTGAGTCCCCTCCTCGAGGCCCTACTGCATTTTGTGCCATGTTGTATACACAAAGCTTAGTACAGTGCAGGCACATAATACAAACTCAACACAAGAGGTGCTCAATATTTGTTGAACGATGAATGAATGGGGCAGCAATGTTTTTTGAGCAGGACATTGCCATAACCCAAGATGAGTTTAAGAAAGATAAGTCGGACCTCAATATGCAAAATGGGCTGGAGGAGGCAGAGGTGGAATGTCTGGATACCAGTCAAGAGTCTGCCAAACTGATTCAGACATAAGAGTCAAGCTGGGTTGTTAGGCAGTGTGAACTGAGAGAAGAGACTCAGGTGCCACTAAGACTTTCCCTAAACCATTCCAGCTGGGAGGATGTCATTTTCATTCATGTAAATCTACAAGGGAGGAGACCCACCACCTCATGAATAAGAACAATGCAATAGCCCAGACAGGCCAGAACACACTAAATAAAATCCTCAGGCAGCAATTTAAGCATCTCTAACCCGCATCATATTTTCAGGGGAAATGACCACTAATCTCTGCACAATTATTCTCCCTGTAATCAAAGCTGGTTCTTAGTTCTCTCTTGCCTTCCCTAGACTCAACAACCCTAATTCCCCTAACTGCTTTCAGAGGTCCATTCACCAAGCCTTCTAATTATTTATATTTTTCTCCTCTACTTCCTTTCCAATTTCCCTCTCCCTGAAGTCATTTACCTGAATAAGAAGACCAGTTTTCTCCAGTCACACTCATCTGACAGGCCTGCTTTTTCTCTAAGAAGCCGGCAAGGAACATAGCTCTGCTCCAGGAGGGAGACCTGGCCTCACGGGAGCATCACAGCTATGTTCCAAGTCCAGTCAGCCAACGACTCAGCCTGTCCTTACAGAGAGGAACCGCCACAGAAATCAGTGAGAAGCCCACTTCCAGACAGTGTCTGGCCTCAGCTCCCAGAGGAACACACCATCTCCTTCCTCTTCATCGTCCTCTCTAAGCTTCCCTATCTTTGTATCAGCCAAGGTTCACGCCAGCAGGGACAGAAGAGTAATTAACGGCCTTAAGGGATATCAAAGTGCTATTGAGCAAAACCACAACTCAACAGCCATGCAGGTGCTTCCTGCAGCAGGGAGGGAAAGAAGTGTCTTTAGAAAGCCCTAAATAACTCTAGGCAGGGACGTCAACTTGACAAATGACTCTCAAGAAATAGCTCCGTTGTTCTCTGGTGTGTGATTCATCCCAGGCGGTGCTGGGATAGGGGGCAAGGCCCAGCTGTGAGTCCCACAGTTGTCCCTCGGGGCTGCTCTTCATCTCTCCTCTGAGGAGGGAAAAGAAGATGCTTGTATTGGTTCTCTTGGCCTTTGTCACTTTGACATTGTTTTCTGGTGGTTTTATTTGGTGAATACCAGATTTGTACTGATTTGGTTTGAGCTGCATTCGGTGAACGATGGCAACCATGGGGAGACTCTCTTTCTCTAAGCATCCCAAGTCCTCTCTCCCTTTGATGTTAGCTCCCAGTGCTTCGTGCAATCATAGCAACAAAGACCATGGGCTCCTCAGAACAGAGAACCCCCCTTTTGTCTCTTTATTCTCAGTTCTTCAAAGAACTGGCTTAAGTGCTTGTCAAATGTTGAATGGATAAGTGAAAAGATCCCAAGACCAACAGTCATGATAGCTACTTTCTGGTCTTCACTCTGAAAATAAGTAAGGGGACCTTGGCCAAGTGCTTGAGGTCTCTGGGCCTCTGTATCCTCATCTGTAAATTGAGAAGGCAAGCTCTCAGGTCCCCTCAAACTCAGACCTGCAGAGGCTGATCGGGGCTTGCAGTCGACTCAGCAGAACAAAGGTGAGGTGAATCTGAGTCACTAGCAATTGTTTTGCACATCCAGCAGAAGGAATAAATAATAGTATGTTGAAAACCCAGGTAAAAGACGTATGATGATTTCAATTAGTTGGCAGGCCTGGTGGGCCTCTCCAAGGACACCAGACACAGGTATTATGAATAGCAAGTGGGCTGGCATGCAGCCTTGGGCCCACACCTGACACAAACAGCACAACCAGCCCCCCTGAGTTTACTGGGTGCTCTTCACCAAGGTGTCCCAGCCGCCAGACTACGACATGTACATCAATTTTTTGGTTTATGGTGTTTCTTTTCCAAAACAGCCTAGCAAATCCATTGTCTGGGGAAGGCTGGCCCACCAGCAGAGGCAATTTTGTGTCTGTGAGTGCAATTTTGTGTGAGTTGCACAGGGGAGTCTCTACACAGGATGGGGTGGGTAGTTTGTAATGAAATCCTGGGCGTGCGCTAAGGAGCCTGGCCAGTGTGTCCCAGCACAGAGCCCATTTCTCAAAGCGATCATCATCTGATTAATTTCCCC
Organism: Ceratotherium simum simum; assembly: GCF_057802395.1. Taxonomy (NCBI): domain Eukaryota; kingdom Metazoa; phylum Chordata; class Mammalia; order Perissodactyla; family Rhinocerotidae; genus Ceratotherium; species Ceratotherium simum. The sequence goes on from NC_141909.1 coordinate 56,092,807, forward strand.
ATGCTGGTGGATGTGCTCTGGGTTTTAATACCCTTGGTTTCTGTCAATTGCAGCTTTGTTGTGTTAACAGAAAGCAAGACAAATTCATTTGAAATCAAGGATTTGTAGATGCCTGAATATGTTCCCTCCTCTGAGTTGAAAATGGTTACAACCCTGAGACAGAAGAGTTGAGTAATTGTCTTTTTTACGGAAAGGTATTTTAGCAACTGGAATTAATGGTCACAGAAGTTTTAACAACCCCAGAGTTCCCCCTGGGAATCATTTCAGGTTGTTATATACAGATGACCAATGCCCCTGACCATTGAGGCTTTTAGTGCTGGAGAAGTCAGTTAGAGTTCTGCCTGGCCTTCATTTCTCCTTTCCTTTGTGTAAAGCATCTAGCTACTCTCACACTTTGGCTTGGCTTGGCTGTGGTAGGTGTTATGGTCTGAATTTTTCTCCCCAAAATTCATATGCTGAAATTATGAACCCCAAAGATGACAGTATTAGAAGATAGGGCCTTTGGGAGGTGTTTAGGTCATGAGGATGGAGCCCTCCTGAACGGGATTAGTGTTCCTATAAAAGAGACCCCACAGTACTCCCTAGCTCCTTCTACCATGTAAGGATATAATGAGAAGTCTGTGACCGGGAAGAGGGCCCTCACTAGAACCTGACCACGCTGGCACCCTGATCTCGGGCTTCCAGCCTCCAGAACTGTGAGCAATAAGTGTTTGTTGTTTATAAGCCACCAGCCTGTGGTATTTTGTCAGAGCAGCCCAAACAGACTGAATCAGCAGGTCTGACAGGAAGGGGCTTTGTTTCAGCTATGAATCTTTGCCAAAGTCTGTATCCTCTGGGGGATGGACAGACCTTCCCACTGCAGAATTGAGACAAATAAAAGGAAAAAGAGATGCTATCACCCCAAGATATCAACACCTGCATGCATACACACACATATGCACACACGCACACGCACACACGCACACGCACACACACGCACGCCATTTGGGTGCAGGGTGAATACTACTTGATATTTACCTTCTGGGAAACACTGATTTTGAAACCACACAGACCTGATTTTGATTCCTGTCTTTATCATTTATTAGCTTGTGAGCCTGCTTAAGTTAATTAACCTTCCTAAGCCTGGTCTCCTTGTTTATGAAATGAGGAAAATAAAAGGATCAAATCATAGTGTTGTTCAAGGATTAATGGCAATAAAGTATATAAAGCACTTAAAACAACACCTGGAATATTCTAAGTGCCCAATATATGATAGATAATAGTAATAATAATAATAAAATTCTCTTCTTTCCTGATAAAGAACCTTTGCCCCTCAGCACGCTATAGAAAGTCAGAGTTGACTCCATTTGGGGTTTTCCACAGGGTTCACTATGAGGCAGAAGGACAATGTAAGTTACAGGCTATCAATATCTATTGTTGCAAGTAAAAATTCCTGGAAGCGAGAGACCATCTGCAGTTGTCTGAGTTTGAGGGGACCTGAGAGCTTGCCTTCTCATTTTATAGATGAGGATACAGAGGCCCAGAGACCCTTGTGCACCTGGCCTACATTTCTAAGACCAGAAACTAGCTGTTTAAAATCAGAAACTTGCTAACTTAGCCTTGAGATCTTTTCATTTGTCCATTCAACTTTTGGCAAGCACTTAAATAAGACAGTTCTCTGAGGAATTGCGAATAGGGAGAGGAAAGGAGTCTCTGCCCTCAGGAGCCCATGGTCTTTGTTGCTATGATTTCAAGAAGCATCAGGCGCTAACATCAAAGGGAGAGAGACCTCCGGATGCTTAGAAAGACTGTCTCCCCACAGTTCCCATCCTCCAATGAATGCAGCTCAAGCCGAATCAGCACAAATCCTGAGAAGCAGCCTGCAGTGTGCAGAGGACTGAACCAAGGCAACCACGCTGAGAGGTAGGCTTCAGGCCTTCATCCTGTCTGAGTCCCCCTCTATCTCTCTGATTAAAACCTGAACAGTTTTTGCTCCATTAGGCAAAAAGTCTTAATTAGCAAGGGTCCAATAGTTTCCTAATCTTAAGAAAAGAGCCAATATTTCTCAAACACCCTCTCACTTGTATCCACAGGAGGCAAAACAAGAGAGAAACTTCAAGGTCTGTTATTCTGTAACTCACAGTGTAAAATCAGTTTACTAAAACAAACACCGGCCGCAAAGACCCAGCACCGGCCACCACTTTAGAGGTGTGAATTTTCATGCCCAGAGCTTCAGAAGGTATGGATGTCACTGTAAACATGATATTTGCAGTTTGGGGGTCACCCCTCTCTCACACACAAGCTCCATGGGCTCAGGGATCTGTGTTGAATTTGTCCACTGCTGCACCTCCAGTGCCTAGAATAGTGCCAGACATTGTAGCCAATAAATATTTATTGAATGAATAAATGAATTAATAAATGAACTAAATATGAACAATGGCATCAAAGAACCATCTAGTGCATGAGTTTGGGCAGGTTACTTGCCTACTCTGTGCCCAGATTCCTCTTCTTGAAAAGGATGTGGAATTGCTGTGAAGATAATTGGTTTAACTGTGTAAATCTCTTTAAAACAATGCCAATAAATGTTAAATATTCTTGAGCATAGGTCTTCCCATCAATTGTGGTTTTCTATGTCTTCACAGAAGATTGGAAGATATTCAGCAATTTAACAGAGATATTTAAAAACTATTTCAGTCAAATGATTATATCAGAATAGTCCTAAAAGTATTTTTGGTTGTTGATGTTTTCTTTTTGTTTGGTTTGCTTTGTTTTGTTAAAAGGTCAGATGAGCACAAGGTGTTTGGTTTTATTCCCATTATTTTATAGGAAATGTGATTTGTGTATCCAGACTTGCCTGTGATACCAAAAGAGCAAGTTACAATTGTACATTTTTCTTGGGTTGATCCGCTTCCTACAAAACTGGGACATGCAACCTTCTAGACACGCTGATGACTTCCTAGAAGCAAATCGTTCAGGGAAGGAAGGCCTCAAAGAGCTTTCAAGATGGTGAGCTGACCATGCCAATCTCCTCAGGCCATAGATCAGGTCTCTCACCTAGGCCCCTCCAAAAACTTTAGCTCAATTAAAAACAAAGTAGATATGGTCTGACTAATCAAAAAGCAAATAAAACAACTAGCAAAATGTGTGAATACCTGGTGGCTAAGATACTGGTTGCAACTTGCAGACATGTATTCACCAAGTCTCAGGAAATATGGGTAAAGGCAAATGGCATCATATTTATTTTATCTAAGAGAAGAACAGAAAAAGTAATTGTGAACCAGAAATGGAATCCAGCCCCTGGCTCCTGGATCCACTGCTTGGATAACAACATACCCACCTGAAGTTCTCTGTAAAAAGCCAATACATTGAGAAAACAGTCATTTCCATATGCTACTGCTCAATATTGATCTGGCATGGGACATTGTATTAGTAATAATAAATAATTGCACACAGAGAAGTGTAGCAGAAACAGCATGGATTTTGGAGTCTGAAAGACTTGAATTCAAATACCAGCACTGTGATCTTGAACAAATTATTTATGCAACCTGAACATCAATTTTGTGCTCTGTAAAATGGGGTTAAGGATAAAAACCCAGCAGTGTTATTATAAAAATGATAGATAATATCTATGGGCTTCTAGCAAATTGCCTAGTTCAAAAACTGTGCTTAATAAAGGATGATGACGAGGACACGGAGATGATGATGATGACCATAATGACGACGATGATGATGATGATCTTCCCTATGCAGAAAACACATTCTCAAGTTAAGCAAACACTTTACCTTTCCTTCAGAACTGTTATTACTTATGAAAAGTTGAGCTGCTAAGATTTTACAGCCTGTCAGCCTATTAGCTTTTTGGGGGATAAATTTATGGAAATTAAATTTGCCTTATTCATTCGATCAGAACTTTAAATGGTCTGAGTATTCCCATCTAAAACAGGGCTTTTCTTTCCCATCAGCTTAAGACACACACACACACACACACACACACACAAAACACACACACACACACACACACACGCTTACCCCAGCAATTCATTTCTCATTTTGTTTTGGGATGGAGCCAGTTGGTAAAAGGGTTCAGAGTGTGTTTATTGCCTCTTTGTTCTTAAGCATTTTCTGAGGCCACCTAGCAGCTCTCGGGTCTGCAGCAAGCAGCAAAGCCTTCCAGGGTTGCAAAGCCCAGATAAATCCCAGGCTCTGACCATTGCCCAGGGCTGGCGTAGAACAGCTGGAAGCCTCTCCCCTCCCACCCCAAACTCCTGCCCAGAACTCTGAGCAAACACAAGGCAGGAGCCAAGCATTTGGCCCCCTGGGGCTCATTCTTACTGGTATTGTTTTGGAGTGGGCTGTACTGCCTCTTACCAGGCCCCACACAGGATCTTTCCCCTTGATACTGACTGTGAAAGTCTTGGGAGCCTCTGTTGCCTGGTCTCCAACAGGCAGCTATTTAGGAGAATGTGCCTGTGAAAGTGTGTGTGTGTGTGTGTGTGTGTGTGTGTGTGTGTGTGTGTGAAGCCCATCATACTTGGTTGGTCTTCAACAATGACACTGCTGGTTGCCCTGGTTCTGGGAGGCCATGGGTGCCTTTCCAGACAGATTACCTGCACAGTCAGCAGCAGTCCAAGCCTCCAGGCCTGACCCCATTTAGGACTCTTACTCTAAGCCTGGAGGTGAAGAAAACGTTCAGCCCAGGTCGAGCCCGCCTTCCAAGCCCCCTCCCCCTCCTGCCATCATTGTTCCACTTAAACACGTGCTGTGGTGGATGTGTTGAAAGGCAATACAACTCAGTGGTCAGGAGCACCACCTTTAGCCTTCAGCTGACCAAGGTCCAAATCTGGCTTTGCCATTTTGGGGAGCTCTGTGACCTTGAGCCAAGTATGCAATCTCTCTTTGCCTCAGTTTCCTCAAATAAGGATATAACACCTCCTTTGTAGTGCCGTTGTGAAGATTAAATGAGATGGAAACGGCCTGACACATGTTGATAGAAAAGACCAAAATGTGGGCAGACTCCGCGTGCCTTCCATACACCTGATGGCTTGAAGTTTGTTTCAGTGAGCTCCCAGCAACTTCCTCGAGAGGTTAGGCATAACGAGGGTGAATTAATACGGGTTTCTGTGGGAGTTGCTATGCGCTGGTACTTTCTCAGCTGTTAGAATGGCAGGATTGGTCAAGTAATTAATCTAAATGCATATTTTAAGAGTCATACATTGTTGGGGCCAGGCCCGTGGTGTAGCAGTTAAGTGCACACGCCCCACTGCTGGCAGCCCGGGTTCGGATCCTGGGCGCACACCGAGGCACCGCTTGTCAGGCCATGCTGTGGCAGCGTCCCATATAAAGTAGAGGAAGATGGGCATGGATGTTAGCTCAGGGCCGGTCTTCATCAGCAAAAAGAGGATTGGCATGGATGTTAGCTCAGGGCTGACCTTCCTCACACACACACAAAAAAAGAGTCAGACACTGTTGAGGCTAAGTTACAGAAATGAAAAGGCCCAGGTCACTGTCCTGAGGTTGTAAACACAGGACTGGGAGCCGTGGAGATGCCTGTTCAGATATTGACAACTATGTCAATAGCTGTCATGACAACTATGACAGAGATGCTATAAATTGGCTGAGGCATCAGTGAAGGTTTTTCTAGAAAGTGTGACCATGGAGAAGGGGCATGAAGGATGAGTAGGGGCTTATCCAGAAGAGAAAATGAGGAAGGGAATTCTAGACAGAGTGAATATGCAAAGGCACAAAAACAGCAAAGAAAATGCCATGTTTGGAGAATGGTAAATGGTTCTCTGTGGTTAGAACACAACGGGGAGGAATTCAAGTGGAAAGATTGGACTGTAGGGATGTCCATTCTGCTGCTGTAACAGTTTGGCCTGAGCCACGCAATGAAACACCAAGGAGATGATCAGCCTCCTCACTCACCACCCTCATGCCCCCCTCAACCCAGCCACAGAGGCCAGAAGACAATAATGGGAACAATAGTCAAGTCTTAACTCCCTTTAAATGGTTCTCTCAGCTATTGTTCTGCTATGTAAACAAATGTCTTCTTAAAGTTCAGTTTCATCTATAAAGTGGGATTGGGGTTGGCTGACTGTTCTTTCTTTTAAAGGAAGAACATGCAAAATTCAGTTTCTCATCACCCACTGATGAACATATTTGGGGGCATTAGTTGATAAAAGTGGCTGTTCAACAAACCCTTCAAGAAAATCATACACAAAACAACTTTGTAGAAACCAATTCTACTTTTCGCACATGGTGATGAACATCTTGAATGAATTTGCCCCACTTCCCTCACAGCCCCACGGGATTTTTCTGTCACCCTCTGCTCCCACCTGCAGGATGACAAGCTATCAAACTTAAACTATTGCTTCCACTTCTGATTCCTCTGAGAAGGGGTCTCACTTTACAGCTCAGAGGGAGGCAACATTAGCACAGGTGAAAGTACTTAACTTCCTCCCAGCCATCCTCCCTCATCCATCTCTCCCACCCCAACCAAAAACAAAGAAAAAATGCAGCTGAAATCGATCAGGGCCTTAAGTGAAGAGTTGATAGATTTATTAAGTCATCTGATCCATCAACTAGAGTGGACTGACACAGGTGGTTTCTTTTCCATCCAGGTCCTACGAACACGTTTTCCATATTCTGTCAGCAGTGAAATTCCCTCAGTGCCCAATCTGATCGCTGCCTCTTCTGAAATTGCAACTTGACTTCCTGAAGCCGTAGCCAGGCAGTGTTTCCTACACATGCTGCCTGATAATGGCTCATCAGAAAGTCTTTAGGGCATTGAGGAATCTGAGTAATGACAATTCCACTCTTCACCTATGGAAACTGAGCCACAGCAAACACATGGGCATGTTCCAGCCCCAAAGTCATTCCCCAGCAAAAAAGAGAAAACTTCTGGTGTCCTAATTTATGGCCGGAAATCCTGGAGCTTCTTTCTCCAAGGCAACCTCAGGAATGCAGCACAAGTAGTGTGCAAAGAACCCTGATAAGTGGGTAGGTGGCAGGAAGAGATAACATAAGTCGCAGGCAAATATTTTAAAAGTTTATTTATTTATTTATATCAGCAAAATCCCACTGGCCCCTTTTCGTACTGAAACCTATTCCATCCACCAAGATAACAAGAAGAAAAAATTTTCACAGGAGAAAGTGAAAGATTCAAGAAGAAAATGCCTTTTAAAACCCTAGTTAACCAAAAGAGGTTGATCTACGTCCTATTTCCCAAACTTTCTCAAAAGTTCTCAGATATATGAGTGGTTGCTTCCTGACTCATGATTGCCCTCTCTGCTCTTATTTAACTAATTTCTTAAACACCCACCTTGCCCTGGGAACCCAGCATCAGACAAACAATGGCACAAACAGGTCTTTAGAAAATAGACTCAGCCTGCCCAAAAGGGGAGGCTGCAATTAGAAGAACTCATTCTGACTAAGCTGTTGCAGAAACAATGGTGCAACCAGTTTGTTTTCTTCCACTGAATTTTGCTTGGCTTTGATGTCAGTGGACCTGGCCCTAAACTCACTTCTTTGTAAAATGCACGTACCTGGAGCTTGGGGAGGTTGGTAGAAGAAGAGAAAGTCTCTGTGATCCAGGTCTGGGTCAACTGGGGGAAAACAGGGACAGCACCCACAGGCGGTGAGGTTCTCCTCAAGTGCACTGAGGCGGCTGAAACGGAGCTTCATGCCAGAGGTGACTATGAGACCCGAAACCTCCTCCTTATAGGAAGACATCCTGGCTACAACCTTGAGAGTACCAAGAAGTGGAGACTTGAACCAATTTTACCTGGTTCCTAAGGAGGAGGAAGCCTGCTTCCCTGGGTTCCACGTAAGGCTGAGCCAGAGACTGCGTCCCATCCCCCTCCTCCCTGAAATTCAGGGTGCGAGCTGCGGCAGACACTGCTGACTAACCCCCGTAAGCCGTGCCCCATCCCCTTCTCCCTCGCTGCCTCCCACTACAGGGCCCACAGCTTCGTGTGCTCTTTCCCTTGCGGCTGGACAGAGCCAGCTCTCCCCATTCTGGCCCATAGAATGCAAGCAGAAGACTCCCGGATGTGGCTTCCAGAATAAATTTTCCTTTCCCGAGGAAAAGAGACAGTCTTGGCCAGCACTGCCCTGCTATCCCCCTTTCTTCCGTCCTTGAATATACCACTTGCAGGTGCACAGCTACTTTACAACCAAGGCAGAATTCAAACTTGGGTCTCATCCACCCCCAGACCTGTGCTCCTAGCCACCATGTCTTACTGCCTCCTTTTAATCATTTCTTTGGCCCACAAATTACAGCCAGCAGAAGGAAACCCAAATGTTAGGCAGTGAGGGACAGAGAAAAGTGCAGTGGGCCAGGCACCTGCAGAGAGATCTGAGCTCCCGTGCTGGCTCTGTACTGGCTGTGTGGCTTCAGCTCCGTCAGTTCACCTCTCTGAGTCTCTGGGAGATTGTGATTTATAACATGAACTATATTAGTTGGTCTTTGTCCCATTCCTGGCATGGAGCTCCTAAAAACCCTTGGAATTTCCTAAGTGAAGAGAGCCATAAAGATGTCTTTTGAAATGTTATTGAGGTGACTTTTGGAAATCCCCTAGGTAACCTAAGGATGGGAACGAACCCTGTAATTAGAGGATTGGAACTTTCGGTCCCTGACCTCTGGGGAGGGGAGAGGGGCTGAAAATTGAGTTTAGTCACCAATGGCCAAAGATTTACTCAAATATGCCTATGTAATGAGGCCTCCATAAAACCCCAAAAAGACAGGGTTCAGAGAGCTTCCAGGTTGGTGACCACAGGGAGATTCTGGGAGAGTGGGGTGCTCAGAGAGGGCGTGGAAGCTCTGTGCCCCTTCCCACATACCTTTCCCCATGCATCTCTTTCATCTGGCTGTTCTTGAGTTATACTCTTTTACAATAAACTGGTTATCTTGTAAGTAAATGTTTTCCTGAGTTCTATGAGCTGCTCTAGCAAACTAATCGAACCCAAGGAGGGAGTCATCAGAACCTCCAATCTGTAGCCAGTCGGTCAGAAGCACGAGTGACAACCTGGACTTGTGATTGGCAACTGAATGGGGTTGGGGGCAGTCTTAGGACTGAGCCCCTAACCTGTGGGACCTGACGCTATCTCCAGGAAGATCATGTCAGAATTGAGTTGAATTATAGGACACCTAGCTAATGTCTGAGAACTGCTTGGCATGGGGGAAAAAAACCACACATTGGAAGTGGCTGCAGAATTAGAGTCTCATTTTCCTATTTGTGAGAACTAGCCTGGGAAACCTCTGATGTCCCTTCCAGTGTTCAGTGTGGTTATGATTCTAGAAGGTGGTCATACTCCTGCCCTCTTGATAAGCCACTATATTCTCAAAGCCCTGCTAAAACCACCTGTAACTCTGAACCTAGGAAGGCAGCAAGCTGGTGACCCAAAACATCCATGTCTCCATCCTCGTTTCTGCTGGACAGCACCTTCCTGATACACTGCTAATGTGAGTCCCCCCATCTTAGGGAGGCTTGGGGAGAACGCCCCGAGGAGAACGCCCCGACACTAGGGGAAGCACCGGATGGCGTGGTGGGATTTGTTTCCAAAGGTGAGAAGTCAGAGTCCTTCCCTCGCCATGAGTCATTTATCTGCTCTGAGCCCAGGTTTCCTCTGAAAATCAGGATAACACTAAAATCTCCCTTATCCTATTTCCAGCCAAGGTTACCATGAAATCACATGAGGTAAGGTACCAGGAAATCACTTGTAAAACTTGTCATTATCTTGGGTTCAGCAATGCTCAGATAGGCCTAAGTAAGCAACTGATTCTGTGCCTGGCATGTAAGAAATCCACACGTCCTTCATCATGTGCAACGCAGAGACACGTTTCAAAGCAGGCCTACGCCACTCAGCTATCTAAACTTTCTGGCCCGTTATTGCGGGTGCTCATTCTTTACTCAAACAAACAAACAAAATCCAAAGCAACACAACAACAAAGGGATAAGGGAATGTGCAGAGGAATTTATCTCCTTAGAGTACAGTTGTTAAACACCTCCACATTCCCCACCCACCACCCTCCATCCAACCTCATGGGCTCTGGTGTAATCCCATTATTTTTTTTAATGAAAAATGTTATGTCCTCATCAAAGACCTTCCCAGCATGGTTTGTTATTCTGTTTCTTTAATGGCATGTACTTTAATACAGTACTGATATTTGGGTCTGTAATTCCCTTAGGAAAGAAATATCACCTTCCAAAAATCAAATTCAAATTACTTCAACTTAGGACAGCCAGCAGAGCAGAGATCCAGTTTTCCACTCTGCTCTTTTCTTCCCCTTGGTTTTCTGGGATCTCAGACCAGAAGCTGCTTTAGCCCCTGAGCCCCATGGGACACCTACAGTTTTGATGCTGCAGCCTACATCCATCAGTTAGAATCATTCAATGCAACGGAGTAGGCCTCTCAGAGGCCAAAGGAAAGCTGGCCATTTGCCTCCATAAAACACTGCTCTGTCTTATTTCCGCTAGAGAAGCTGTACCCAAGGAGAATACTAAAATGATTTCATGCTGCTGGGTTCTAATATTGATTCTTTTCACTCTCTCAATGATCCCCTCCTGGAAAATATCCCAACTGCTCAGGGTCTCTGTTGGAAGCAGCAGACTTCAATTCCTGCTTCTCTGAGGGCAGTCTTCTTCCGTAGGGAGCTGGGTGCTGTAATGCACAAGGAGATTGGCTAAACTAACAACTGGTGGAAGGAAACCGTTCAGTGGGGCACAGCCTGATGTGCAGTGCTGAGCATTGTTTCCCCTCACCCCTGGTGGGACCTTGCTCTCCCGCTGTGCCGCCTTCTTAGGCAGGACACAGCCCCTACCCCTTGGAGAAGCCCAACATTCTCCACGACCACGCAACTGGGGGTACTTGGGCTACCTGTTGTCCAAGGTCTATTGCCTGATAGGAAACTTTGGTCCTGGCTGGGCATGAACCCATTTCCAGGAGAGACACACTGTGCGTGGGAGGAAGCATTAACTAACTAAATGGTTAGTACCCAGGCTCTAGGCCAGCTGCCTGGATTCAGTCTTAATTCTGCCTCTCACTATCTGTGGAGTCTTAGACACAACCCCTCTTCTCTCTGTTCCCTCCCTGTGAAATCTCACAAAGCTAGCAGAGACCTCTTTGAGCTGTTGCGAGGGTTAAATGAGTTAATTCATGTGAAGCACTTAGAGCTGTGCCAGGCAGGTAGTAAGCTCTCAATAAATAGCAGCTATTACTATTTTTAAAATGTGGAGAAAAGAGAAAATGACCATTTACTGAGCACCCTTTTGGGAAGGCACAGTGTAAGTCGCTTTACATTCATTATTTATTCCTCACAGTAACGCAATGATATACAAATGATTGTGTGTGTTTTTACTGAGTGAGGAGGTTAAGTAACTTGCCCAGGCTACAACGCTAGTGAGTGGTGCATCAGGATAGGATTTGAACCCAGGTCTGTCTGATCTGAAATCCTATTAGGAGACGCGTAGAAGAAGCAATATTGTTTCAAGAGAAGTGTAGTTGAAGAATTCCAGTGGTGACCAGCCACAAAGCAAACGGCAGTGAAGGATAGTTATGTGAGGAGCATCTCCTAGAGAGGGAAGGGGGCCGGGGGGCAGCTCAGTAACCGATGTATGATGAATATCCTTTTTCTCATATATACTAGAGGAAAGTGTGACAGATACCATAGGTTGCCCATCCCAGCTGCCATTCCCAGTCTCCTTCCCCCTTTCTCACAGAAACTCGATTTTAATAGAGTGACAATGCATCCATCCCTAGGAAATGAATCGTGGCCCTCCCATTCCCCTTTGCTAGCCACTCACGTTCCTGTCCTTCCTTACAGCTAGCCACCCAGTTCAGATTAAGGGGATATGAGGAAAATTTTCTTGGGGGCTGTAGAAAAAACTTTTGTTTCTTAAAAAATAAAAATCTAGGGCCAGCCCCGTGGCTTAGCGGTTAAGTGTGTGCGCTCCGCTGCTGGTGGCCTGGGGTTCGGATCCCGGGCGCGCACTGACGCACCGCTTGTCCAGCCATGCTGAGGCCACGTCCCACATACAGCAACTAGAAGGATGTGCAGCTATGACATACAACTATCTACTGGGGCTTTGGGGGAAAAAAATAAAATAAATAAAACTAAAAATTTAAAATAAATAAATAAATAAATAAAATAAAAATCTAGAGCCTAATAAAGAGAAGATCTTTTGCCCTTGCCCCTTCCTTTAGGCTTGGGATGCTCATGTGATATTTAGAACTGCAGCAGCCATCTTAAGACCACGAAGCATGAGAACAAAAAGCCATTGACACTGAGGATGGCAAAGAAGAATGGAAAATCATGGAACCATAACCAAGTGACTAAACAAAGTCTGAGACCACTTAGACCACTTAGCTCCAGACTTCTTTTCAAGTAAATAATAAACGTAATTAGGAGTTCATTCACTCCTAATACTTAGTCAAGTATTCTGTTCCTAACTGGAACAGAAGGTAGCCTTGAAGGACAGAAGCTAAAGCTTAGTCTAGTCGGAATTAAAACTCCTCCATCTGCAGTCTCATGACACGTGACCAGTGCCTCATTCTGCCTGATGTTTCCAAGGCTAGTTGTTTACATAACTTTCCTCTTCCCCTTTTCATAACCACCACTACCACCCCCGGTATCACCCAGGCTAAGTTATTTGAAGGCAGGAAGTTTGAATCATTTTTTTCTCCACTGTCCCTCACCTCCACCCCCGCCTGCCGTAGTGACTTATACCATTCTATCCTGCACTGTCACGTCCATTGCGGACAGAAAGACCAAAACACACAAACATGCGAACATGTGCGTGCACACACATATACATACACAGAACCACACATGTTTACGGATCTGAAGCAGGAATCAGTGTGCTGCAAGTGCTGAACTCCTATTCAAGGTCTAAACAGGCCAGGTAGAAGAGGGAGAGATGAGAATAAGTAGAAGGAGACTGAATGAAAGAAACTGAAAAGCAAAGGAAGAGGGAGAGAGAAAATAAACCAACACAGCAGCAGCTCAAGGGCTTGACATCGGTGAGATTTACTGAGCTAATATGCCAGGCTGCCTGCCCTAATTAGTTTCTGTAAAAACCATATCTCCTAGTTCAGATTCAATTAAATCATACAGTGTTTATTTGAGAGCTTTCTTATTACATGATGGGAGGTCTGGCAGGGCCCCAAGCTCAGCTAACCCACCTGTCCCTTGCCTGGCACAGTTTAATGTGTCAGTCACATTTTTGGGGGTGGTTGGACAGTGAGGGGATGAATGGGTGAGTGTTTGTGCTGCCGGAGATGCAGGAAGATGTCACGTAAGGCAACCATGGCACTGAATGATGTCATTTTCTTCCTGACTTGAAAGGAAAACATGTGCCAGAAATAGTTAACCCAGTGTTTGATCCTAACATGGGTTATTTTTAAATCCTTTTGTGTGGAGGAAGCAAAACCAGCGTGGTTGTTTGTTTCTTAAAAGTCAATTGTGAGAACAGACTATAGGTCTGTTAGAGAAGATCCTGACGATGTAGGAAAGAAAAGCATCTTATTCGGGGCATTCGTCTGTCCAAGATTTCCTGGTCACAGTACAGAGGTGCTTTTGACTGAACGCACTTTATATGCCGCTCTCCATCGCCTTAGAATGAATGAACAGCCCTTCAAAATGCCCTCAGTGTAAGACACGTGCATGTGGGGAGGCTGCTGGGAGAGTCCTGGTCAGAATGAGAAAACAGAGATTTCTGCACGACAGCGTGCTCAGCTGCAAAGGCAATTTCTCCCTCCTGAAACTGAAATCCATATTAAATTAAATCTGTGAGCTTCATCTCTATGGATAACTCCCTCACCTTCTTTCTCAGCCAATCACGATTCCTTCACCCTCATCAATCCACTTGCGTAGCTTTTTTTTTTGCTGTTTTTCTCCGCCAGCAAAGTGCATGTTCCCACAGGAGAGAAACAGCAGAAAGCATCAGCTGCTCCCTGTTACTAAAGAGTTAGCAAGAAAATCATCTTTGAAAACTAAGATCTGCAGGGAAGAAGAGTAAAAGATAATTTTTTAACTTTCAAACCATCCGTCTCCTGCTAACCAGCTGCCACCTGGGGCAGGTCTGTTAAGGGAGTGTTGAGCTCAGGTAGCATCTGGTCTGAAATATTATTCTGAGTTTGTGAGGATGCTCCTTCCTCCTTGTTCTCATTCTGGTGGGAGATTACTTG